>NC_050074.1:86027728-86330759 GCF_009764565.3 Dermochelys coriacea | reverse complement strand
GTATAAGCTTTCATGAGCTACAGCTCACTTCATTGGATGCATTCAGTAGAAAATACAGTGAGGAGATGATTTATATACAAGAGAACATGAAACAATGGGTGTTATCATACACACTGTAAGGAGAGTGATCACTTAAGATGAGCTATTACCAGTAGGGTGTGGGGGGGGAGGAGAAAACCTTTTGTAGTGATAATCAAGGTGGGCCATTTCCAGCAGTTGACAAGAATGTCTGAGGAACAGTGGGGAGTGGGGGAGTTGAATTCTGTTTGTCACAGCTCAAGTTGTTTCAATGTGTTATTATGGAAAAGATCTTTAGTGAGAAGACAGCCTTAAGTGGCCAGATGTTATATAATTTTTTGGTACTCCTCTGTAAAGTCAAAAACTGCTGCATGAGAGGTGTCTTTGAAACTGAGTTTTTGCATTTTAGTCTAGATTTCACCTTGCTACATTAGCATATACTCTAAATTAGACTAGGTACTGCAGTCAAGTTCCAAAAAAGTACAGAATTATTTTTAACTTTTGAGTGACTGTAGGGAAAAAATTTTAAAACTGAGAGACTAACAACACTAGACTGGATGAGACAGTCCTGGAACTTCTTTCCACTTAATCCTGTCGAGGCTGGTTAATGCTCATATGCAATATCCACCTAATATTCTTGTCCTGGATCTCTCACAAACTGCCAACTAAGTAAAATCATTGTTTGGGGGGAGGGGGGGGGGGTGTTGTGAGCCTGACAACCCAGAAAAGAGTATGAACCCAGATGTACATTCTCTCTAACCTAAGGCAGAATTTATATCCAGGTTCCTGGAGGAAAAAGCTCAACCAAATCTACCTTGATAGTTTTTGCACCTCTCATCGGTAAACCTGATAAGACTGTCTTTTTCTGGGCAGAACAGTTTTATACATTCTGTTTTGTCAATGCCTAAGTAGTGTTTTAATTCTGTAACCACGCTAATAGGCAGTTTGCCTCCCCAAAGGAGCCTGCACTGTAGTAGCCACACTCAAGTGGTAAAACAGACCAAAAAAATCAGGAATAGCAGAACTCATTGACACACACTCTTGCTCTCTGAAGCATCTCTGCCGCTGCCCACTAACATTAAGACCTGGTCTACACTTCAAAGATTTGGTGGTATAGCTATATTTATTAGGAGTATGGGGTGAGTCAACAGTGTGCCCTTGTTGCCAAAAAGGCTAACGGCATTTTGGGCTGTAGAAGTAGGAGCACTGGCAGCAGATCGAGGGACGTGATCATTCCCCTCTATTCGACATTTTTGAGGCCTCATCTGGAGTACTGTGTCCAGTTTTGGGCCCCGCACTATAAGAAGGATGTGGAAAAATTGGAAAGAGTCCAGCGGAGAGCAACACAAATGGTTAGGGGCTTAGAGCACATGACTTCTGAGGAGAGGCTGAGTAAACTGGGATTGTTTAGTCTGCAGAAGAGAAGAAGGAGGAGGGATTTGATAGTTACTTTCAACTACCTGAAGGGGGGTTCCAAAGAGGATGGATCTAGACTGTTCTCAGTGGGATCAGATGACAGAATGAGGAGTAATGGTCTCAAGTTGCAGTGGGGGAGGTTTAGGTTGGATATTAGGAAAAACTTTTTCACTAGGAGGGTGGTGAAGCACTGGAATCACTAGAGGTGGTGGAATTTCCTTCCTTAGAGGTTTTTATGGTCAGGCTTGACAAAGCCCTGGCTGGAATGATTTAGTTGGGGATTGGTCCTGCTTTGAGCAGGGGGTTGGACTAGATGACCTCCTGAGGTCCCTTCCAACTCTGATATTCTATGATTCTATGTGGAGCAGAGTGGGGGATGGAAATCACACCCCTAACCAACATATCTGTACTAGGGTGTTTGCTAGCATAGAAAGAGTTATACAAGCAAAAAGGCCAGTATAGCTTATTTTGCTTAAGGAACTGGTATAAGCTATGCCAGCCAAAGAGTGTTGTTGCTGGTACAAGCTGCATCTCCACTAGCTAGGCCATGTCTACACTAGAGAGCTTACAGTGGCATAACTTACAGTACAGCAGTGCCAGTGAAAGATCTCTCGTGTAGCTGCTCTATGCTGATGGGAGAGAGCTCTCCCGTCAACATAATTAAACCATCCCCAAGTAATGGCAGTAGCTATGTCGGCATGAAACACTCTCCCATCAACAGAGTGGTGTCCACACTGGCACTTCTGTCGGCATAACTTACGTCACTCGGGGGGTGTTTTTTTCAATGCCCCTGAGTGGCATAAGTTATGCTGACCAAAGTGCTAGGGTAGACATAGCGTAGGAAGGACTGGCGGTGTATCTATGCTGGTATAGCTACCCTGGCAAATCCTTCCTAGTTTAAAGAAAAGGAGTACTTGTGGCACCTTGGAGACTAACAAATTTATTTGAGCATAAGCTTTCGTGAGATACAGCTCACTTCATCGGATGAAATGCATCCGATGAAATGAGCTGTAGCTCACGAAAGCTTATGCTCAAATAAATTTGTTAGTCTAAGGTGCCACAAGTACTCCTTTTCTTTTTGTGAATACAGACTAGCACGACTGCTACTCTGATTCCTAGTTTAAACAGACCTATGGTATTTTTGTGATTTTGAGTTAATGTCACAGGATCCCTTTATTAAAAAGCTACACTGACTCTGATCCAAGACTGAAAACACTTATTTCTCCATTCCAAGATTTACACAGCATTTTCATACCAAGTGTGTGATTCATAGAGTCCAAGGCCAGAAGGGACAATTGTGATTATTTAGTCTGACCTCCTGTAGAACACAGACATCAGAACTTCTCCCAAATAATTCCTAGAGCAGATCCTCTAGAAGAACATCCAGTATTCTTTAATAATCATCAGTGATGCAGAGATCACTGCAACTCTTGATAAATTATTCCAATAGTTAGTCATCCCCTGGCTGTCAAAAATTTATGCCTTATTTCTTGTCAGAATTTGTCTAGCTTCGACTAACAGCCAAGTGGATCATGTTACATGCTAGATTGAAAATCTCATTATTAAATATTTGTTCTCCATGTAGATACTCACAGATTGTGATCAAGTTACCCCTTAACCTTCTCTTTAAGCTAAAGAGATTGAGCTCCTTGAATCTATCGCTATAAGGCAGGTTTTCCAGTCCTTTAATCATTCTCATAGCTCTTCTCTGAACCCTTTCCAATTTATCAACATCCCCTTCTTGAATTGTGGGCACCAGAATGAGACAGTATTCCAGCAGCTGTTGCACCGATGCCAAACACAGAAGCAAAATAACCTCTCTATTCCTACCTCAAGATTCCCTTGGTTATGCATCCTAGGATTGTATTAGCTCTTTTGGTCACAGCATCACAGTGGGAGTTCACATTGAGCTGAATATCCACCCCAAATCTTTTTCAAAATCACTGCATCCCAAAATAGAGTCCCCCATCCTGTAAGTATGATCTATATTCTTTGTTTTTAGATGTATACATTTAGCCATATTAAAAATGTGTATTATTTGCTTGTCCCCAGTTTATCAAAAGAACCAGGTCACTCTGAATCAGTGATCTGTCCTCTTCATTATTCGCCACTTCCCCCATTTTTAGGTATTCTGCAAAAGTGATGATTTTATGTTTTCTTCCAGGTCATTGATAAAAAAAAAAAAATTAAAAAACAGATCCAAGAACCAATCCCTGTGGGATGCCACTGGAAACACTGGGAGGGACTCCTGCCAGTGGCGGTTGGGGAGCTGCTAGGGCATTGCCCCCTCCCCCAACACTATCCGTGGTGGCTGGGGAACTGCTGGGGAATTGCCCCCACCGCTGCCGCCCATGGCGGCTGGGGAGCTGCTGAGGGATGCCCTCCACTGCCTGCGGTGGCTGGGGAGCTGTGGGGGACTCCCCCCACTTCCAGGCAGCAGGGGGACCCCGAACCTCCTGGCCACTGCAGGAGGTGAGGGTAGCCTGTAGCTCCCAGCCGCTGCAGACTGAAGTCACGGAGGTCTGCGGAAATCATGGATTCCATGACTTCCGCGACCAAATTGTAGCCTTAATTAGAATCAATAAAAGCAAAATCTGACCCTAGCAAGTGAAAAACTTTTGTTTTTCCCCTCACAGCTTAACACCGGACATGCTAATGCTGTGTTTTAATAAAGCAGTTTTTTTGTCATAAACTACATTCATTGTGTGGTAGGTTTGACTAATTTGATCATGGGTTTTCTGTTTTGTACAAAGTTTGACATTGTACCATATGACATTTTGATTAAAAAATCAGAATGATATAAAATTAAGATGGAACACATTAAATGGATCAAAAACTAGCTAACTGCTAGGTCTCAAAATATAATTGTAAACAGGGAGTCATCAAGAGAGTATGTTTCCAGTTTTCAGAGTAGCAGCCGTGTTAGTCTGTATTCGCAAAAAGAAAAGGAGTACTTGTGGCACCTTAGAGACTAACACATTTATTTGAGCATAAGCTTTCGTGAGCTACAGCTCACTTCATCGGATGTATTCAGTGGAAAATACAGTGGGGAGATTTATATACACACACACACACACACACACACACACAGAACATGAAACAATGGGTGTTACCATACACACTGTAAGGAGAGCAATCACTTAAGATGAGCTATTACCAGCAGGAATGGGGTGGGGGTGGAAGGAAGAAAATCTTTTGGTCGTGATAATCAAGGTGGGCCATTTCCAGCAGTTGAAAGAACACCTGAGGAACAGGGTGTGAGGGGGAATAATATGGGGAAATAGTTTTACTTTGTGTAATGACCCATCCACTCCCAGTCTCTATTCAAGCCTAAGTTAATTGTATCCAGTTTGCAAATTAATTCCAATTCAGCAGTTTCTCGTTGGAGTCTGTTTTTGAAGTTTTTTTTGTTGAAGGATAGCCCCCGTCAGGTCTGTAATCGAGTGACCGGAGAGATTGAAGTGTTCTCCGACTGGTTTTTGAATGTTATAATTCTCGACGTCTGATTTGTGTCCATTTATTCTTTTACGTAGAGACTGTCCAGTTTGACCAGTGTACATGGCAGAGGGGCATTGCTGGCACATGATGGCATATATCACATTGGTAGATGCGCAGGTGAATGAGCCTCTGATAGTGTGGCTGATGTGATTAGGCCCTATGATGGTGTCTCCTGAATAGATATGTGGACACAGGTGGCAACAGGCTTTGTTGCAAGGATAGGTTCCTGAGTTAGTGGTTCTGTTGTGTGGTGTGTGGTTGCTGGTGAGTATTTGCTTCAGGATGGGGGGCTGTCTGTAAGCAAGGACTGGCTTGTCTCCCAAGATCTGTGAGAGTGATGGGTCGTCCTTCAGGATAGGTTGTAGATCCTTGATGATGCGTTGGAGAGGTTTTAGTTGGGGGCTGAAGGTGATGGCTAGTGGCGTTCTGTTATTTTCTTTGTTGGGCCTGTACTGTCGTAGGTGACTTCTGGGTACTCTTCTGGCTCTGTCAATCTATTTCTTCACTTCAGCAGGTGGGTATTGTAGTTGTAAGAATGCTTGATAGAGATCTTGTAGGTATTTGTCTCTGTCTGTTGTAATGTTCCTTTTTTACCTCCAAGTGGTTTTGATTGTTTGCAATTGTTTCTGATATAGTTTTCTGTTGATAGTTTGGGGATGGAGCACGCCTAGACAACTGAGCCTTTCTTGACATCAATGATTAACCAGTGAAGGGTGAAAACTCCTACCTGCCTGAATGAGTCATCACTGAGATCTATTATCCCCTCATGACTAACTTTTATTCCAAATCCACAAAGCCTACTTTCAATATAAATACCTTATTCCTTAAATATTATCTATATATTTATCTCACAATGATTATGAATCTTGACAAATTACAAGCTTTCTGTCAATACCTTACACGTTACTCTTTATGGATAAATATCTTGCAAGACGTGTATAATGAGTTTGTCAGGTCTGAGATAACAGTTGTTTGCAAAAGAACAGGAGCTTGTGTCACATGTTACTTTCCCAAACTTTACAGTAACTGTTCTTCACACTAAGCACAGTTCAATTTTTTCTAGGAAGAGATGTTTCAGAGTAACAGCCGTGTTAGTCTGTATTCACAAAAAAAAAAAAGGAGTACTTGTGGCACCTTAGAGACTAACAAATTTATTAGAGCATAAGCTTTCGTGAGCTACAGCTCACTTCATCGGACTACTTTGTACTTGGTTCTGTAGAGATTTTTCTCCATAGTCTAATACACAAGGGCATGTTTGTATACTATGACCAAATGAATCTGCTTTTGCTATATGTTAAATATATTTGGACTCCAATTGTGTTAAATATTATATTGCTTCAGAGAATTAAAACTTCCGTTATAATAAAGAACAGTACCTGGCTTCAATTAGTACTGTCTGAAAATTTAGGCTTTGTACGCCTATCCCACTTCCCCTCAGTCAACCTTTCCTCCACACTCCTCTTCCATTTAGGTATGAGCTTGAGGATTCTGAGTATTTTGCAAAGCTTCTCAGTATTTACACATACAAACCTCCCGAAGGAAGATTTCTTATCTACAGGAGGGGATTGTCTCTCCTGCTGAAAACCCAAGGAAGAGAAAATTTGTGGAGAGCACAAATGGTGTGATTTGTCCCCACCTCCCTTCTCCATCTGAACAATGAAGAATAGTTCAGAAGCTCCAGATGCTGCAGATGCCCTGAGATTCACATGGATCTTAGGGGATCCACAAGCAGCACAGTTCCATTTACAATAGTACCTCAGAGTTACGAACATTTGGGGAAGGGAGGTTGTTTGTAA
This sequence comes from Dermochelys coriacea, assembly GCF_009764565.3. NCBI lineage: Eukaryota > Metazoa > Chordata > Testudines > Dermochelyidae > Dermochelys > Dermochelys coriacea. The sequence goes on along the minus strand of NC_050074.1, from coordinate 86,324,031 downwards.
CTCTGAAATGTTGGTTTCAGAGTAGCCGCCGTGTTAGTCTGTATTCGCAAAAAGAAAAGGAGGACTTGGGGCACCTTAGAGACTAACAAAATTTATTTGAGCATAAGCTTTCATGAGCTACAGCTCACTTCAGTTCTTTCAAAAGTTTACAACTGAACATTGACTTAAGACAGCTTTGAAACTTTACTGTGCAGAAGAAAAATGCTGCTTTTCACCATCTCAATTGAAATGAAACAAGCACAGAAACAGTTACCTTGTCAAATCTTTTTTTTTAACTTTCCCTTTATATTTTTAGTGGTTTTTATTTAACACAGTACTGTGCTGTATTTGCTTTTTTTTTTTTTTTTTGCGGGGAGGAGGGTGATGTCTTTGCTGCTGCCTGTTGCATTCTTCCAGTTCCAAATGAGGTGTGTGGTTGACTGGTCCGTTTGTAACTCTGCTGTTTGTAACCCTGAGGTTCCACTGTACATGGAGACGCTGTGGCTCTGCACCAACTCCAGGGATCCCAGCATTGTCTTTGGCTCCCTGGCATTATGACTCCATTGATAGATACAAATTTCCCTGTCAGATGTTCCTGAAATTCTCTTTCACCAGTGTGAAGGGGGCACTACACAAAGTTAACACAGCCTCTGACTGCAGTAACTTTTTAGTGAATTTGGTGCTGGTTTCTGGGAAAGAAGGTCACTCCTGGGCCCTGCCTTTGGCTTACACTTGGCACACTAACTCCCCACGTCGGAGGTCCTAGACAACCCTTTGCAGATCCACAGTTGAGAGAGTCGGCACCACAGAGATAGCTTATCATCCACACGCAGAAGGCAGCCTCTTGATCCCAGGGGAACTATCCCCCTGTGATAATACTTTCCACTGGAAGCAGAGCAATACAATCCCTTGAGAACAAGGATATCCTGATAAGAAAACACTGGCTTGTCTGTAATGGAAAGATAGTTCTTAGAAATTCTTCTGTCCTGGGGTAATACTGGACTTGGAGAGTGACACCTTTGTTGTCAAACTAAGTCTCAACAATACTTCTCTCCCTTCCCACCCCCACTGCACAAACCCAAGAGGAACTGTGGACTGTCTACAGATATAGATAACCAGAAGGGCCCAATCCTTAGCTAGTGTAAAATCGATGTAACAGCATTGAATTAAATGGAGTTACATCGCTTTACATCAGTTTTAGATCTGGATCTTAATCTTTTACCACTTCCTTGCTTATGTCCAATTTCTGGGACTGCCTCCCAATAGTGGGTTGGTCATAGTGGTATTACTACAACTGACAACACAAGAAGTTTCTCAGGGAAACTGGTTTGAAACACTATTGCTCTGTTTGGATTCAAAAGTTACCATGCAAGTCAATCACCCAGCTGGTTTTATTTCATTTGACATACCCAGAAAAACATCTGGAAAATGAATCCTCTTAGCCCCTACTCTTTGTTTACATTCTTTTTAACAGTAACTTTTTGAGCTGTTTAAATGAACTTTAACATCAATTATTAATTTTGCTGAAAAGCATGCCTTTCCAGTGGATTTTTAATACAGATGCATCCCAATTATCTGAATGGTTTGAGCAACATCAAATTAATTTGGATAACTGGGAATTCCTACAATCAGGAGTCAATCTACTGGAAGAACCTGGGCGTTTGTTGCTTAGGGAAGTTGTATGCTGAAGTGTGTATACCAGTGTTCAAGTAACTGAGATCCCACTATGTCTTAATTTGCTTTATTTAAAATAAGTGGATGCTATACATATTTTGGAACTTTTGAAGTAATGCAATTATTGACTGAGTTACACAGTTAAGAGATGGAGGATCAGAGGCTCAACTGGGGTAAATCAGCATAACTCCACTGACGTCAAAGGAGCTATATCAATTAACACCAGCAGAGAACCAGACCAAGCACCTTTAAGGTGTATTGTGCAATGATCAAATATGACAGATAATAGATAAGTCTGACTGGTCAGTGAGGGCACTGAGCTAAGCTGTTATCCGCTATAACCAAGCAGTGCTGACCTTGCTGACCACTCTAGTCTCCCAGTTCATTCAAAATAGAATGATCTAAAAGCAGTAACAAATGTCACATGGTGTGCAGCTGTTCAGGAATCCCTCCACTTCTAATCTGGTTGGCCATGGTATGAGGCTTATTGCAATAGTGGCATATGAGTATCCTGGCCTGTGTTTTCTGGCTTACATTGTCTGTATCTTTAGGGAGTTTTTTTAAAAACACACATTATAAGTACAATTGACAGCAATGGTTCCTTTCAGAGCAGTTTTGGCCTATTGTGCAGCTACAGTACAATGATTTTTCAAAAGCTTATATACTCAATAGATTGCTTTATTTTCCCATAGGGATATGCAGTATCTTGAATCTGCACAGGATCCTTAATCTCTGAACTTTGATTTCTGTTGAAAATTGACTTTTCACTTGTCTGTATGAAACCTGTTATTTAAGTTCTGCTATTGCATAAACATCCACTTACACCTTTTTAAGAGAGTGCAGCATATCTTGTCATACACAGCCCTACAGAAAGTTTTACCAAACTAGGGTCACAGCAATTGCTTTTCAAAGTTAATAATCTTATCCATTTTTTGTTTGATTTAAATTGACTGAATTATATTTATGCCCTTAATAAGCACATTTTTAAATTGAAATTATTTTAAAGTTGAAAAATATAAACATAAAAAGCATTTGAAAGTGAGGCTGGTATGGCTAAAATTAGCCCTCCAACCCCAACAATGAATTATCTATTTGGATCACAGATGCAAATTTGCACATGATTCAGCATGCATGTCATATTTTCCCTTCACTGTGTCATACCGTTCCTGTGACCATGCAAGTCACTGAGGGCTCAATCTTCAGAAGCGTCTACTAAGCGCTGGGTGAAGCAGCAGAGGGAGAAGCTTATAAAGGAGTCTTTTGCTGCTCCTCTATCCTGGGACTGGTTCTGTACTGCCCTCGTCCGTAGTGCTGGCATAGTTTAGAGCAGCGCTTCTTTAACCTATGGCAGCTAGTTTTGGCCCATAGAGGCTGGTATGCTAGCTGGAGATTATCAGTGCACAGCAGTACTCTGACTTTTCCCCATTCCTCCTAGCTTCCTACGCTATGGGCTGGAATGGGGATGGTGTAAGAACTCACTATTCCAGCTCTAGACAACTTAGAGATTTCCTTTAACTGGGGTAACCCCCCCAACTGGCTGATTATGTCAATTTTCTGGCCCCTTTGATCTACCAGAATGGTGTAAAGAGGCTACAGCTGGGACAAGGATGTGGTCATCTAAGAGCAAGATGGTTGTAAATGTCACCATATTTGTTTCTGGGCTCTAACCATTCCATAATATCCCTATCTGTGAAAGTATTTCTCCCCTCTCTATTTTCTTTTTGGTTTGCATAATGATTTGCTACAACAAATAGACAACATGCTATTTACATTAATCTGGAATTTCAAGATCTGTATGTAGCTTCCCACCTCTACCTAGGACTTTCACAAATAAATAACTCTTCCCAATGAGATAATTTTTTGTTGTTCTAGAAGATGTCTCTTTTAGAATCCAAGGAATTCTTGCAGCCCCACTTTTATGTACTTACATCTTTCAAGGCATCATGTTGTGGTGAGCATCCTTTTGGCAGAGAGTTGGATGCAACTCCTACTGCAGCCCATTAATATGGTTATTGAATCAACTAGACAGATAGCTGCATCATGATGGGTTCTGTCTACAAAGGGCTAACTAGTGACGTAAAGGACCGATCTGAGTCTCAATTTCGGATCCCCTCCACAGCAGTGAACTACATCAGCGGTTCTCAAACTTTAACAACCTAAGGACCCCCATTTTGATTTAATTTTTTTCACAGACCTCTAAACTGCCCACTCAGCTCCAGGCCCCACCCTCACTCCACCCCTTCCCCCAAGGCCCCACCTCTACCCCACTTCTTCCTGTCCCTGCTCTACCCCTGCCCCTTCTCTTCCCTAACTTTTTCCTCCCCGTCCCCTATCCCTGCTCCTCTCCCTCCCAGCACCTCCTGAACAGGCTGTTCCCCAGAGTGCGGGAGGTGCTGGGAGGGAGGAGAAGGGGTTGAGGGAGAGAGGGGGAGGAGTTGATCAGCAGGGTCCACGGACCCCATGGAGTACCATCGCAGACCCCAAGGGGTCTGCAGACCCCAGTTTGAGAAATGCTGAACTGTATTATTCTCAGGTGTCAGTAAATTTAATCTGAATTAGGTTGCATCCTTCATTCTGAGAGTGTGAAAAGGATTTTCAGGCACCAAAGAAGATAGTCTGAATTTGTCATTTTTAGGTAGGAAAATGACCTACTGACACTGACAGTGACCCTGCCCTTTGTGTGGAACCATGAAAACAAATATATTAAACTGGGGGATGTAAAGTGGTGAGAAATATGTACAGAACTGAGATTCTTGGATGTCACATTTCTGACCTGTGTACCTATAGTTCATCTATAATCTCCTGAAAAGAACCCCTTGGGGTATAAAGTGGAGAAGTGCTCACATCTTTGTATGTGCTTTCAAGTTGTGAAAGTGCAAGGAAGTGTTCCTGAGTGGTCAGAGCAGGAGATGATTGTCTATTTGTGGATCTGCCTCTAACTTGATATGATATATATTTTTAATACAACATTAGTGCCTATAGACCCCAATTGGAGACTGGGGTGTCATTGTGCTCGATGCCATATACTCTTTTAATAAAAAGACAACCTGTGTCCCCAAAACATAGCTTTAGCATCTGGTGAGAGACAACAGGGGGAGAGAACGGATAGACAGAGGGAGGATGAGGTAACAGAGAAACGGTAGTGTTTGGTAGCAGCAATCTAGTCACACCAGCTGCTAACCGTTGACTTGAACTGGAATTGTGGATGCTCAGCATTTCTTAAACATCAGACCCAACCTACTTCAAATAAGCATCCAAAAATCAATGGCCACTTTTGAAAATGTCAGCCTTTGTGTCTCTTTACTTCACTTTTTTAAATCTGCAAAATGAAGTTAAAGTGTGTAGTGAAGCTTAATTACTGTAATGCTGAGAAAGAAATAAAGGTCCTCAGATAAAAGGGCCCTGCTACGTAAGGGCAAAGTATCATTGTTACTGCAGCTCTAACAGGTGATATGGGGATCATATAATTCCTCATGGAGAGGTGAATAAACCAATCCAAGCAATTTCTTCAGTAAGAGAGAAGTCATATATTTAAATATGTCTCTGTTTCACTGAAGAATGCATTCAAAAATGGCTTTTGCTTACTTTATATTGTCATTATTTTTCATTTAGTTCCTATTCTCACAAACAATTAGTGCTATGTCATAACAGAATATTCTGTATATTGATGCTCAATATATGTTACTGCTTGTAATTAGAAAACCTGTACAGAGACAGATTTCATATTGGCCACAGTATTTTGTATTTTATTCAGACCAGTAACAAGTGGTATAAATATAGCTATCTCACCTACATTGCAAACAGAGTACTTCCTACTTCTGGTTGTCACGGTTTCTCTAAGACATCTATTAACCTGTGTGGAAAGGTCTAGCCACATGACCAACAAGACCTTGCATTCCTGTTTCTGTGCTACCCTTGTCACCTTGTCTCTCCTCTTGTCCAGAGACAGTGTAACTATGGAGGTAGGGTGTCCATACACAAATAAGCAACACCCTTCTGTGCTGTAGTATAGGTGTTACTAAGGAAAACATTATTGTATACATTAAACCATTTATCAAGAGGTTTCAGATTAGCAGCCATGTTAGTCTGTATTTGCAAAAAGAAAAGAAGTACTTGTGGCACCTTAGAGACTAACAAATTAATTTGAGCATAAGCTTTCGTGAGCTACAGCTCACTTCATCGGATGCATTCATCAAGATGCATTCATCGGATACATTTATCAAGAGACAATTAAGAAATGAGCTCTTGGAGTCAAGAGCCACATAGAGATTCCGCACTGAGTGAAACTCTGCTTTTATTGCCCTCATTAATACCACCAAATGAGCATACTGTGCAGTTCTGATTAGAAAAGTGACCATGAAAATAATAGATATAGGTGCCCCATATTTACTCTCTGTATCAAGTCTGCTTAGTTTAAAAGTCAAACAAGATTCACCAGAAGAGATGCAGCCACACCTGCTAAGGTGCCCCAAATAAATCTTTAAAAGGTAGGGAGATTTTAGTTGCAATAAGGTTGTAAAGGGATATTGAAATGTGAAATGTCCAGTGAAGTCACAGGGAGAGAAAAGAGAACTAGGAGCTTTAAAGAGGAATGTTATCTACTTAAAACAGACTGAAGGCATGAGTGACACATTGTGTCAAATCCAAATGCTTTTTGGGGATGGATTTGGCCCTGTGGCTTTTGATTTTTAGTTTGGCTTAAGTTACTTGCACCATATTGTTTTGAGACTCCTGCAGTACATCTTATTGATTCCCAGGAGAACTGTCTCACTTTTGAAAGTGAGGTTTAGAAAAGAGAAAGGCAGGCAACCCAGACTAGGGCAAATCAGTTGCTATCGTTTCCTTTCAGGTTTTATTTCTTCCCCCTGCAGGTTTTAAAAGTATGGTACAATTGGGTTGATCTCTTCATATCTGTGACCAACTGTAGACAAAGGCTATAAGGAGGGGTTGCTTCTGTGCTCCCTGGAGACTGTATTTAAATTTCATGTTCCAGATATGTATAAAAGAATATAGGTAGGTGAAAACTGAAATTCAGAAATGCACACAAGGTGAAAAATGAAATGACCATAAATAGCTGCTTTTCTACAAAATTCCCATTTTGGACGGTGCCAAGATGGAGCAGTAGCAGAAAAGTTGATGTTGATGCTCTATGGAGTGAACTAAAGACTGGTGAAAAGCTTTAGTATCTTAAAGTTAAAGCTGTCATCTTTTAATTTCTTGACTTTTATGGTTTTCAGTCAGATTTATTTAAAAAAAAATTTCCTTTTTTAGTATGCAAACACAATTATCCTAGAGACTATGTATGAAGTAAGGTTCTTCATCAGTTCATCAAAGTATTAGCAGCAATTTTGTGTATTCCTGCATTTCTAAAGTGAGTCAAAGATTATTATCAGTATCCCATTGAATGTTATTTTATCATATGGAATGGCACTTTCAATGGTCTAGTCTAATGTCAATGTACAGAAATCTGAATCTGTAATTCTCATCATTTTGAAAGGAGTCCACGTGGCCAAGACTTCCCCCTACTGCCTGGCCCACAGAGGTGAGGCTGTATTCCTTTGCTCTCCACTGCACCCTGCAAAATACTTCCCCTAGATGAGTCACCAAAAAGTGCCATTCACTTTAATGGCTTACAGTGCTATTGGGGTTGTCACTGAAATCCAAAGACCATTTGGACTTACAACAGGTTGTCATGGACTTTTGATGACTCACCCTGTTAGCAGGTGTTGAAACTGTGAAGGGAGTTGCTGTTTGATTCCTTCTGACTCACTGTGGCAGGTATGGTTTGTTAATCCCATCCAGGTAATTGATGACCAAAGCCCTTCCTTTGGAACTAAGTATGGGCGTGGGCAGGCGGGGGAGAGATTTAGACTGAGGTTTACATTTTTGTTGCTATTTGAGTTACTAACAAAACAAATTCCCAGAAAGGAGGGTAGCTTTAGATTTTAAACTGTGTACACAGATTTTGTTCAGAGGAGGGTGGGAATCCCAGCTGCTTCCAAGATCTTTTTCTTGTTATTGAAAGTCTGTGTGAAAAAATAAAGACTACGTACAAAAACAACTAGTGCAGGGGTCAGTCTTGAATTGAAAGACAAGCCATGGCTCATAGCTCTGATACAGGATTACATCCTAAACAAAGAGACAGGCAGTAAAAACACAAAGCAATAGCAGAAGCTTCAATCTGGGAAATAAAGGGAAACAACATAAGGAGGAAAATAGCAGGAGAAAACAAAGCTCTAAGGCAACCATCCCCCCCCATGGTGAGAGATAGATCTGAAATGTCTCGAGAGCAGGCTCTACCATCCCACTTTGTGCAGTTGAACAGCCAGAATTAGCCACAGATGGGTCAAGCTTCCTCCTTTAAAATTCCATGGCAGGACTCCAACTGCCCTCACTGGGAGTTGGATAAGCCCTTCAATAAAATGGTGTTTTTATGTAGGAGGTATTTGAAATTAAATGTTAAAATAATGATGCCTTTATATAGGCCAATTACCAACTATGGGCCAAATTCTGGCAGGTCACACCTAAGCCCACCAGAGAGACCATTTGACAGCTGCTGGGCGACCCAGTGTTGGTATCCTCCACAATCAGGATAGAGGGAGCTGCAGAGACAGGGTTGCCAGGTGTCCAGTTTTTGACTGGAAAGTCATATCGAATGGGGACCTGTACAGTGTCTGGTCAGATGTACTGACCAGACACCAAAAGTCTGGTTACCGTGGGTAGCCGGGGGAGGTACCAGATCATCAACCTGCACCAGCCCCTGTTCAGCAAGGGCAGCCTCCTACCAGCATCTGTGGGCAAGCAGGCTGGCTCCCTGTCAGGGGCTGCAGCTCCCATCTCAGCCCCAGAGCAGAAGAAGCCCAGGTGGGGTGGGGGAGGGAGATGGAGGGAGAACAGTGAGCGAGAGGGAGAGGAGCGAGCGAGGGTGGGGTCTGTATAAGAGGCAGAGCAGGGGGCAGGACCTTGAGGGAAGAGGTGAAGCAGGAGTGGGGCCTCCGGGGAGAGGCAGAACAGGGGCAGGGCCCAGGGGGAGAGACGGAACAAGGGCAGGGGCTCAATGGGGAGAGGCGGGGCCTTGGGGTAGGTTCCGGCACTCCTGGTGTAGTGTCCAATTTTCAGAAAGTAAAAAGTTGGCAACCCTATGCAGAGATGTGTTGCAGAGGGTGGCCCAGTAGTTGATATGTGGTTTATATCTATAAGCACTCTGGTCTAGCAGAGGGTGTACACAGAGACATGCATACACCTTACCTCAGACACCTTACCGGGGTGGGGGGCAGAGGAAGTTATGTGTGACTGTTGTTGGCTTGCAACATATGTGTCTTTAGCTGCTAGCATCTCTTTGCAGCAGCATAAGGAGCTACACAGAGCTAGCTCTGTCCTCCACTATGCTGTCACACCTGACTACATTTGTCACGTCCTTGTCAAGGATCACCCCCTCCCCAGCCAAGTCCTCAATAGTTTCTGTCCCCTTTAGGACAATGGGGAGGCGGAAGTTCCATGGTTCCTGTAGGGACTAATCAGCCTAGTTCCCCTGGGTTTCAGAGCTTCTTCTTTAAGAGTCCCGGGTTCAGGTAGATAAAGGAACGCAGGCCCACTCACTCCACTGAGTTACAGCTCAGGACCCTTGTTTGGAAAAGCCAGAACCAGTCCTGTGTTGTTTCCTGAGCTATTTCCTACCTCTGTCGTTATCCTCAGATTCTTGCGCTGCTTCTCCCTCTTTAGTGGATTGATTTGTCTGGCAGCTTCTCATTAGCCTGGTGGAGGGATCCTCTCTTGTTTCTCTGGCAGCTGTCCTACCCTCCTGCCTTGCAGCCCTTTTATCCTCACAGCTGCTATAGGGCTGCCAATCAGCTTTGGCTGAGCATGCAGGCAATTGCTCTGTTATTCATTTGGCTGCTGAACCATCATGGAGTTCATAAACCCCATGACACAGCCATATAGAGAAGCATAATAATGCTGCTCTTACAGAATCTTGGCCCTGATTCTCAGCTGAGCGGCAACCACTTTGCACTCCCCTTCCACTACAAACAAGCTGTAAACGTGGCATATCTGAGCAGTGGAGGATTTCCCTTGCACAGGAGCCTCCTCCATTGGCATCAGGTGACCAGAGGAGCTCAAACATCACCCCTTCTTCTGGGCCCCTGCTATAAAAATCAGAATGAAAAGATAAGGCTGGGATGTCCTTGCACCCCAACACTTTCCAGTTGCTGGAACGGCCTTTGGGTGTTAGTGGAAACTGGTATAAAGTAAAACCATCCTTAGGATGCTCAACTTTGAGACTAACTTAGTGGTTGGCTAGGTCCAGGATTTTGGGATGGAGGTGGGGGAGGGACGGGAAGCAGGACTGAAATAAAAGTAGCCTGACTGTAGCTCAGATGCAGCCTGGGGTCTAGCCCTATTTACACATCCTTTCTGGGGGCACGTGCAGAAGGATCTATAACACTTTACCCTCCACTGACATGCAGACATCTTTGGCATGGAGCAGACCTTTAACAACAGAAGGGTCCATTTTTCATGAAACCTGAACTTGGTTTTTAAAATGTTTTTATTTATTTTATCATTTCAGAAATGGTCCTGGGGCTGACACTTGACTATATACTGGCACTGATTTCCACACTTAATTACTACTACTACTGTTACAATACAGTATTATATTATAGATACAGTATTACTTATTGCTCTACCGTACATGCATGCATAGAACACTGCATAAAATAGGACGTCCTTAAATAATCATTCACCAAAGACACAGCATTTTCGTCAAAAATCAGTCAGAAATATAGGACTAGCACTTGTTGCAGAACCCTAAAACACGCTATTTAAAAATGGGCTCTCTTTTCTGAAAAGTATGTGCACCAGTAGTGAGGGCTTGCCATCATTCACCAAGTGTGGTTAAGGTGGGAAAGGGAGCTAGAATCTAGTAAATGATGATGCAAATCTACCTTCAGAGTTCCTAAAATAGGTTCCTTTAGTAGGTATTTCTTATTTTTGCTAACTTGGATTCTTTCCAATCAACAGATGTGAAGATTATAATGCTTAAGGAGCAACCAATCATCAGAGCTAGTTCAGCACCTACTAGAAGGCCTTCACCTGCTATGGACAGTCATAGCAACATTTTAACAAATTTATTCAAGCTTTTTCATTGAGATAAGAATGACAAATTTAGAAAAGGTAAGAAGCCTGTATGTTATTCCACAATTGCTTGACATTTCATTGAACTGCACCAGACCTCAGCTGCATCTTGCTGGATCTCTGCTGCACTACACCACATCTTCAAGGCCCTGGAGAACAGACTGAAGAGGACCCCCGTCCCCTCCACATGACATTTTTGCAGATCATTCACATGAAATGTTATCCTGGATCCTCTGGAGCCTAGTAGGTCAGAGCATTCTTAGAACTGCTAAACTGTGGATCACACTAAAGACCTTTAATGCACAGTTTGTTGACACAGCACAACATCCACTGTGTAATCTGTGCACAATACTTATACAAATAAAAATTCCATAGGAAAAATCTATTAGCACGCATGCTTAGTATTTGCTGGCTATTTTGTATTAAGTTTTTCAACAATTGAAACACTTTCAAAGATTTAAGCAATTTCTCAAAATATAGACCAAATTACCTAAAATCTCCTACAATTGCCAAAATAAAGACAATCATAAGCGTGCAATTCCTCCTCTCACAGGGATAATCAAAACAATAGAAAACTGAAGCGCTGTAGATATATCTAGTATCCCACTAATGCTCACAAACAAACCTTCAGTGGTAACAAAAAAGCTTGTTTAACGGGCAAAGATTGAAAAGAATAACACAGGACATTAGGTAAAGTTACATGTGGTGATAATTAAAGAAAATTAAAAAGCAAATAAATACTCCAAAATAGTAAGTTCCAGCAAAGAGTAGGAGACAACCAGAGATAACACCAGTTATTATAACACTTTCAGAAGTTTATTGGATACAGCAGCAGGGGCTTTCAATGGCATACTCAATCCACCAGGCAAAACACATGCATGGGAGACTCACTCCCATATTGTGGTTTGGCCTTATTAACAAGCAAGTGAATTAAGACAACAGAGTCCAGTACAAGATTTCTCCCCAAGAATGGATCCTTCACAAAACCTGCCCCTTAGGCCCTCTCTGAGATACCTAAGATCACTCATTCAGTGCAGTTACATTGTGAAGCCTGCTTCTTTGGTTTTCATTCTCTCCAGTTGGTAGGCACACCTTCAAAGCTTGTAATTGTTGGCAAGTATTGTAAGGCTAGACCAGCTTCAGCCCCTTTCTCCAGGAGAGATTATCAACAGCTTCCTCTTTTGTTCATGTGGGGTTTACCAGTCCTATCACACAGTGCATTTTGTAGAAAGCAATCTCCAGTCTAACTACTCCTTTTATAACATCCATATTACATTGTATGGGTATTTCAAGATTGTAATGCCTCACAATGTGGATTACAGAATTAGTTAGAGTCCCACCCACACAACATATTTATAACTTTGCAGCAGCACATTGTAATATGAGTATGGTATCATTTTTAAACAGCATATTGACTTCTATGTTATGAGAGATGACTATAACTTTATGAAGGACACCAAGTGCTAAACAATCATCATTGTAATAAATAATGATTGTAGTATTCCTAAGTAGCACATACTGAGTCAGCCATACAATCTTCCTCCAAGTTCTGTGAGTCCAGCAGCTAGGTTAGTAAATTCAGTTTCTTTTTCTTATTCCCCCCCCAGTGAATGTACCAGCTCCTTCAAAACCACAAGTGACCTCCACGACACACTTTGATTTAGCAGAATATAGCCTAGCTAAGTTAAGTTAGGTCCCATGTTTTGTTCTTAGTTCTTTAATAACTAAGAATCATCATCACCTATTCAAAGCAGAAGTCAGCATACAAGGCCAGATCCTGGTGCTCTTGAAAGTGTTTCAGACCTTTGTCATGGACTTCAAGGAGACCAGGATTTAGTCGATAGTCCTGTTTTATGGATGGAAACTGCAGATTAACACTTCTAGCAGTTTCAGAATAAGGATACCGGGGCTCAAGGATTCACAAACTATTGAAATTATTCCCAGAATGGCAGTACTACAGGATGTTTACCTCCAGGGATTTCATAACTTAGGTTAGTGTAATGAACTCCAACCTTCCTCTTTGGCAGCATATCCTTTCCCTTCACCCCTGCCCCCCCAAAAAATTTCCAAGTTTCCAGATTCAAACCTTTTTCTGCTGCCCCTAAAATGTCTTTGCAAGAAGTCTCATCTTGTTGCTACGTTCATCCACTTTATTTTGAAGAAAGTTGTTATCCTTGTAAAAGGTAGAGTTCATTACAAGAGGACAGATATAGTCATAAACTTTAAGGTCAGAAGGGTCTGCCAGATCATCCAGCCGGAGCTCCTGTCTACCACAGGCCACTAAAACCACCCAGTCACCCCCATACTAAGCCCAGAATTAGAGCAGAATATTACAGCCCTCAGGAGACTAAACTATTGCGTTCCACAGGCAGAAAACAGGAGGGACTGATGTGCACCCGTGCCCAATATTTTCTTCTTCAGATGATGCGTGAGAAGAAGGACTTCATTCTTTGATCTCTAATCTTAAGAGACTTCTGTGGAACATCATGTATGTTATGGACCAGATGTATGCAGGGCCGGCTCCAGGCACCAGCTTTCCAAGCAGGTGCTTGGGGCGGCATTCAGAATGGGGCGGCAGCCCGTGTCCCGCGGCGGCAAGTCGGCGGCCTCTCCGCTGCTCTTCTCGCCACAGTGGCTTTTGGTCGGCATCTCCGCTGCTCTTCAATTCAGTGGCAGCTCTGCCGCTGTTGTGGGGGTGGCAATTTGGAAGCAACTGCTTGGGGCAGCAAAATAGGTAGAGCCGCCCCTGGATGTATGCCTTGCTTATAGCCCTGCTTAACATCTAGGAGCCTAGCATCCCAAAATTAGGAGTTCACTTTTATGGAAGGAACTCTAGTGGAATTTCCCATATTTGGCTGCAATCCTTTAGAGCTGAATTAAAAAAAGGGAATCCTTACAAGAGAAGGAGCCTTGTTTTTTGGCTTCCTGGTAGCATCAGACCTTTAACTGTCTTTTCATGGCCATTGCAGCAAAAAAAAAAAAAGAGATTTAACATGAGGTTTAAGGGTATAAAATCTTGAACGGATGGAACAGAACTCAGAGAATAATAATTGAACAGCAGCTCATTCACCACCTGTCACCAGCAGCTGTTTACATTTTATTATCATTTGTTTATTTTTTTGATGTTGTGAGTGATCTACATTATGGCCCACAGCAGTATCAGATAATTCTCTAGGAGGCACTTTCCTCTCTGGGCTACAATGCTATGCACCAATGGGCTTATTGTGTTTAGATTCCTGTATCACAACCATCACCATGGTATCTAATCCCCTTCTTCATATCTGATCTTTGATTCTGGCTAGGACTTGAACCCCAGTTAATTATGTAAAAGGCAGCTATGCTAACCATTACACAACTATCATGCCTTAGACTCATATTCAATGCTGACAGTAAAGTACTGAGTTCCTGTGGAAGCATACGTGTCCCTTTTTGAGCTGCTAACTCTTCAATCTGATTTTAAATCACAGTCCCTTCTTTCAGATTGGTGGTTGTGTACGTGAAAGCTAAAAATCCCATGGCTCTTTAGTCTTTTCTGATATAGTAGGGGAGAATCCCAGTGTCCTGGCAAACTGTCTTTTTGTGAATCATATTCTAATATCCAGAGCTGAATGTGAGCTATTTCTGAGCGTGACTACTTTACATCATAATTGTACTAGAAGTACTTTGTACAAACTTGGAAATCCCTCTAGTATAAATGGTAGTTGAAATAGAACCAAATTCTATTCTATAAATTTGATGTTCTGAGTAGAAAACACTTAGAAAGCACTTAGATTCTCCACTACTCCCTGATTTTCTATTTGTTACAAAAATTCCAGACAAATTTTATATGATCCTGCCAATACCTGTAGCAGTTTAGGTGATAGAAGAGAAACTATAACTGATATTGGTGTGCAAATGATTTCTGAAGACAAAAAATAGTTGAGATATCACATAAGATGTTTCCTTAATTAAACATTTATATAGGTATTAAAAATAGAGCTGAGAAAATGGATTTTCTGTTTTCCATCAGCAACACTTGTGTCAAAAGCACTGCACAGAAAAGGTGAGCTTTGAATGGCAGAGCAGAGTACAAAAAAGATCCAAGAATAATGATGATGAGCATCCTCTCGGATGATTTCCAAAGACTAGGCAAGGAGAGACCACACAGAAGAATGTATCCATCTGAGGGATTTCATAGGAAGAAAAAAAAATCTAAGTTAGCCCACAGAGAAGCATAACCCTCCAATCAGCATTTGATCTAGCCACTTTTATTAATCTCGGAATGTATAAATAAAGGTGTCAGCACCATAAAATCCATCTGCTATCAACACTGAGAACTTTTTAAATTGCCTTAATTAAACATTGAATTATTCATTTTGACAAGAGGCAGCTTTAAAAGACATTGATTGCTAAATAAAATATAGATTGCCAAATTCACAGCTGGTGTAACTGATCAGAGTTCAGCAGAGTTATGGTACAGATGAATTTGGCCCAGAGTATTTAGCCTAATCCTTTGCATGAACTTACTTTGCTTCATGCTGCTAATGAAATGCTCACCTTGCTTAGGAAATTAATGCAATGTGCAATTATGAGGCTGGAGTGCAAATGTTATGTTTCCAAATGGGCAAGAGGTACTTGGAACTCTGGAACATTGCCTATGAATAAAAGGAATAGATTGAGGAGGATTTCACTTTACACTCTGTTGAACCCTTGGCTAATGATATATTTCTCATCCTTTCTGCTTGATGATCTCCACAGACTAGAAGCAGATGCAAGAACAGATCAAAAACATGTGGAACATTAGTGTCAGGGTCAGGACATAGGCACCTGAGCCTAGTGGCTAGTGTAGAGCAGGGGGACTGGTCCCCACACCAGCCAGGGTCCAGAACCAGAAGGACAGGAGCCCAGGTCAGGAACAAAGAGTCTGATACCAGGAATCAGGCCAGTTCAGAAAACCAGAAAGTCAGGATCAGAACACTAGCCAGAGCTCAGGAAACACATGTTAGATACAGGCTGAGTCAGGAAACCAGGAGGTCAGGACCAGGAGACAAACTAGTAGCAGTGGGGTGAGCAGTTCAAAGCAGGACAGAAGCCAATTGTAGAAATGGCCTTCCTGTTGCTCGTTCTAGCTTAAGTAAGGAAAAGGAGCCAATCAGGAGTTCTGGTGTTCCACCAATTGGGATTCAGGGGTGGAGCTGCCCATCTGAGCTGGACTTCAAGGATTCCTGGTCTTAGTTGCTGCTCATCAGCTGGAGGACTTGAGTGTGATGTCCTTACAGGACCCCTCTAGATTTGGGTTTGAGACCCATGGGTCATGACAATTAGCTATCGGATACATTGGTAAATCAAACCAAAAGATGAACCACTTCATCATGAAAAAGTACATAAACTGGAAAATCCATCAGCAAAATATTCAGTAGTGAAATGTTTTTGCTTGAAATTGCTTCAGAATAATTGTTGCTAGCAAAGGCATTACAATAGGGCCAAATCCTCAGGACTAGGAAGGCTTCCTACTCTCCCAGAAAGGAGCCTGAGGACAGCCTGATGAATCCTGAGCCTGGTCAGATCAGCCCAGTGAGGCATGTGAGGTAGCTGTTTGATAGCCAGGTCCCCTGCAAGTCCAGAAAGGGGCAGAAAGATGATACAGATTAACTCTCTGTTCCCTCCACTAGGCCTCCATTGCTTTTGCCCCCTCTTCTCTTTGCTGGGGATACAGAAGCTACCCTTGCCTAAAGGCAGAGATAGAGTACATGGTGACACCTGAAGTGATATTTAGTCAGAGACCCTCAAACAACAATTATTTTGGTGGGAGTTGCAGGAAATTGAGAGGGTTGCAGGAAAGTCTGCTGCCCCACCTCCAGACTGGAAGGTAGGATTTGGGATCAATGGGCCTAGTTCCTGACTGACAGCTCAATTTCTAAGCTGTTGCCTGGCTTTGATGCCCACGGATAAGAAATGATCTTTGCAATGGACCCTATTTTGCCCTCAAATACATGAATGCAGCTATAGCTGATATCAATGAGAGTTGCCTCTCCCCCCTTCCCCTTCTGCCCTTCTGTGGGCAGAATTGGACCTAAAGTATTTTGCCTGAGGAGTGATGACAAGAAGATGATTGTGAAATAGAGTGTCAGAATCCATGAAGCTGCAAGGATGTTTATATGTATTCTCACCTTGGTGTCTGGTGTTAGAATCCTACAAACAGATGTACAGCTGATGCTGACCTGCGGTGGCAATCAGAATGGGTTTGTTCTATTAACTCCAACTCAGAGAATAAAAGGAATTGGGGCTCTGTCTGAGGTAGGTTGAATTAGGGTTAAAGGCAGAAAGGGCCTGCGGGAAAAAAACATAGTTATATCCGTCATAAATATAAAGGGAAGGGTAAACACCTTTAAAATCCCTCCTGGCCAGAGGAAAAACCCTTTCATCTGTACAGGGTTAAGAAGCTAGGATAATTTTGCTGGCACCTGACCAAAATTACCAATGAGGAGACAAGATACTTTCAAAAGCTGGGGGGAGGGAGAAACAAAGTCTCTCTCTCTCTGTCTGTGTGATGCTTTTGCCGGGAACAGAACAGGAATGGAGTCTTAAACTTAGTAAGTAATCTAGCTAGATATGCGTTAGATTCTATTTTCTTTAAATGGCTGAGAAAATAAGCTGTGCTGAATGGAATGTAGATTCCTGTTTTTGTGTCTTTTTGTAACTTAAGGTTTTGCCTAGAGGGAGTCTCTATGTTTTGAATCTAATTACCCTGTAAGGTATTTACCATCCTGATTTTACAGAGGTGATTCTTTTACTTTTTTTTCTATTAAAATTCTTCTTTTAAGAATCTGATTGTTTTTTCATTGTTCTTAAGATCCAAGGGTTTGGGTCTGTGTTCACCTATGCAAATTGGTGAGGATTTTTATCAAGCCTTCCCCAGGAAAGGGGGTGTAGGGTTTGGGAGGATTTTTGGGGGAAAGACGTTTCCAAACGGGCTCTTTCCCAGTTATATATCTGTTAGACGTTTGGTGGTGGCAGCGATAAAATCCAAGGGCAAAAGGTAAAATAGTTTGTACCTTGGGGAAGTTTTAACCTAAACTGGTAAAAATAAGCTTAGGAGGTTTTCATGCAGGTCCCCACATCTGTACCCTAGAGTTCAGAGTGGGGAAGGAACCTTGACAATATCCAAGCCCAGAAAAATCTTCAGGCAAGGTTTTTATGTTATTGTTGTTAACTTCAATTAACAATAAAGGAAAGCTCTGTAAAGAGGGTGAGTTTGGACCAAACTCATTGTGGGTGTTAGGAGCAGGATGGGAATGCCACCTGCTTGCAAAGTGTTATGTGAAAATAAATAGATGTTAAGCGCTTTGCATGCTTAAAAGAAAAAGTCATTGATCTCATTATAGCTGGAAGCCAAAAACAGTTGTATTGATTCTAGTCATGGGGGCCTGAAGGGCTAATTTGTCTAGACGTTATTATATGGGGTTCTTTCCTTTTCCATGTCCTCTATTTGAAAATGCCATATGAGAAAAAATAAATGCTTTTGATATAAAAACTGAACTATGTTATCATTTTTTGGAAAACAACTCAATATTTTTAATTTTTAAAGTTAATTAAATACAATAAACAGACAGCCATCACTTACCTTGTAGTACATGAATGAGGACATGTATGGAAACATGAAATAAAATCCATGTTAATTAAAAATTTATACTGAAGAGCAAATATGTTAAATATACATTGTCTCTTAGTGATTTTAAAAATAGTTACAGATTTGGATTTTTGCTTTGATGTACCCTATTAAAATAAATTTCTTAAAGGATTCTTTCCTGCAACAGCACTCCTAATGTTGTCTCATCTTATCTTCTTTAAAATTGTCTGCCCTTTCCTCAGATGCAGCCCACACATGTGCAACCCACACAAAACAGGAATGAAACCGAGGAAACACAAATAATGTCAACATTGAAACAGTTACTGGAACATACGGTGCTGATAGAAAGCTGAGATTACGTTTCGTTTTCTTACTGAATTATTATCATCATCATTCTATCCTCAATCAAAAGCAAGTTAAACAAACTGTGGATTATAGCAACTTGGTTTCTCATTTTAAAAACATGAATAAATGTAATGATTGTTATGATAATTTTTTTGTCAATAAAGTAGCAAGAGAACTTTACTCACTAAACAAAGAGGAATTTCAGTCCATTTTCTCTCCCTCTTGTAATAAAAGTGAAACTGTACAGTAGTATAATGATAGCTAGGGAAACAGATATATTTTACTGTTCATTTTCATATAAATGAGATCTCAGATTTCATGGTAAGCAATTTGGCAAGGCCTACATTTGAAACACTCTACAAAGTCAAGTCTTTTCAAAGACAAATTTTAAACAGCAACATTACATTACACACCCATTGACAATGACAATATTTTTCTAATTCAATAGCAGATGTCAGATTCCTTAAGGTTCTGTAATGGTATTTTTTCCCCACAAACCTTGCATATGTATATCTTTAAAAATTGTTTGAAAATGTATTGATTATGATTTTAGAGTTTGGGGTATATATTTATAATCAATAAAAGTATAGCTAACCAGCTAGAAATAGTATGTGGGGGGTGATGAGTGTGGAGAATGAGAGACAGAGCGAGATATAGACACACATTCCATTGTGATTCGTCTTGAATTTCCTAAACTCTCAATCTTTCCACTGAAAGCAATGGGAGTTTTGGTATTGATGTCAATGAGGGCAGCATTGGGCTCAGCATGCAGGATTGAGGCTTATATATTTTATACTACTATAAGATAAAAGAAGTCTCTTTAGAGGTATTCAAGTGCACTTGAAATCAACTAGTTTTTTACTTTTCATTATATGCTATATTTTAGACAGAAATTTTTTATTTTTTGTGCATTTTTAAGAGGAAGAAAACAAATTACATTACAGTGAAAAGCAGTGAAATAAATATGAGCAATGGGCTGGCATAGCAGCATTGGCACATAACATTTGTATTCTATCTTGATTAAGAAGAGATCATCCTATTAAGATTCTAGCTTCTATTTGCATTCTGTTTCTAAGCATTGACTAGTGATTAGGACAGGTGGCTGTCATCTCGGGCTCCTCGGCCATGTGTACACTACCACTTATATCAGAAAAACGTATGTCGCTCAGGGGTGTGAAAAAACATACCCCTGACCGACAGAAGTTTCGCTATATTGGTGCGAGAGCTTCTCTTGCCGACATAGCTACCACCGTTCATTGAGGTGACTTTATTATGTTGATGGAAGAGCTCTCCACACGAGCGGCTACATGAGTTATCTTACAGCGCTGCAACTGCATTGGTATAGCTGTGCCACTGTCAGCTCATTAGTGTAGACATGACCCTAGATTCTAATCAAAGGGACTGGAAGCTGGGTCCCCAGATGAGTGCCATACCCACTAGACTATAGTCATTCTCTCTCTCTCTGGCCCAATGACTACTTAAGTAAGCCATATAAGTATTACAGCTTCAACAGGAGAGACTGAGGGTATGTCTACACTACGAAATTAGGTCAAATTTATAGAAGTCGATTTTTTAGGAAGCTATTTTATACAGCTGATTGTGTGTGTGTCCCCACTAAGCACATTAAGTCACCGGAGTGCGTCCACAGTAGCGTGAATAGCGTCAACTTTCGGAGCGCTGCACTGTAGGTAGTTATCCCACAGTTCCCGCGGTCTCTGCCACCCATTGGAATTCTGGGTTAAGCTCCCAATGCCTGATGGGGCAAAAACATTGTCGTGTGTGGTTTTGGGTACATGCCATCAGTCGCCCCTCCTTCCGTGAAAGCAAAGGCAGACAATTGCTTTGCGCCTTTTTTCCATGCAGACCCCATACTGGTTTCAGCAGACAGTGCAGTAGGACTGCTAACCATTGTCATCGAACCACCGCTTCTGCTGCAACTCTGCTCTCCTGCTCTTGTCTCGATAGCTTTCAGAGTAGCAGCCGTGTTAGTCTGTATTCGCAAAAAGAAAAGAAGTACTTGTAGCACCTTAGAGACTAACAAATTTATAAAAAAATCTGAATGAGTTTTTTCATGAAGTTGATAGATTTCCACTCTATACGGCTAAATTCAGTGCCTTGCATAATGACAGGTTTCAGAGTAGCAGCTGTGTAAAATAAATAAATTTGTTAGTCTCTAAGGTGCCAAAAGTACTCCTTTTCTTTTTGCGAATACAGACTAACACGGCTGCTACTCTGAAACGTGTCATTATGCAAGGCACTGAATTTAGCCGTATAGAGTGGAAATCTATCAACTTCATGAAAAAACTCGTACAGAATAAATTTGTTAGTCTCTAAGGTGCCACAAGTACTCCTTTTCTTGTCTCGATAGTGAATTTCTCCATGTTGGCTGTTATGGGCTCCTGCTTCCACTGCAACTCTGCTCTCCTGCTCTCATGAATCCACCTCACAGGTCCTCTCTTCATTCTCTACAAATATCTATTCTCGTGGCATTCGTTGTCAGCCACCGCTTCTGCCTCAATTCTGATCTCCTGCTCTCCTGCAGATGCCATACCATGGCAAGCATGGAGACCGCTCAGATCACCGCGGCAGTTATGAGCATTGTAAACACCTCGCGCATTATCCTGCAGTATGTTCAGAACCAGAACCTGCAAAAGCAGGCGAGGAGCCAATGGCAGCGGGGTGACAAGAGTGATGAAGACATGGACACAGACTTCTCTCAAAGTACGGGCCCTGGCAATTTGGACATCCTGATGGCAGGCTCATGTCATGGAACGCTGATTCTGGGCCTGTGAAACAAGCACAGACTGGTGGGACCGCATAGTGTTGCAGGTCTGGGATGATTCCCAGTGGCTGAGAAACTTTCGCATGCATAAGGGCACTTTCATGGAACTTTGTAACTTGCTTTCCCCTGCCCTGAAGTGCAGGAATACCAAGATGAGAGCAGACCGCACAGTTCACAAGTGAGTGGCGATAGCCCTCTGGAAACTTGCAATGCCAGACAGCTACCGGTCAGTCGGGAATCAATTTGGAGTGGGCCAATCTACTGTGGGGGCTGCTGTGATCCAAGTAGCCAGCACAATCACTGAGCTGTTGCTATCAAGGGTAGTGACCCCGGGAAACGTGCAGGTCATAGTGGATGGCTTTGCTGCAATGGGAATTTCTAACTGTGGTGGGGCAATAGACAGAACGCATATCCCTATCTTGAGACCGGACCACCTTGGCAGCCAGTACATAAACGGAAAGGGGTACTTTTCAATGGTGCTGCAAGCACTGGTGGATCACAAGGGATGGCTGGGAAAGGTACATGATGCTTGCATCTTTAGGAACTCTGGTCTATATGAACAACTGCAGCAAGGGACTTACTTTCCAAACCAGAAAATAACTGTTGGGGATGTTGAAATGCCTATAGTTATCCTTGGGGACCCAGCCTACCTCTTAATGCCATGGCTCATGAAGCCATACACAGGTACCCTGGACAGGAGTCAGGAGCTGTTCAACTATAGGCTGAGCAAGTGTAGAATGGTGGTAGAATGTGCATTTGGACATTTAAAGTGCGCTGGTGCAGTTTACTGACTCGCTTAGACCTCAGCGAAACCAATATTCCCATTGTTATTACTGCTTGCTGTGTGCTCCACAATATCTGTGAGAGTAAGGGGGAAACATTTATGGCAGGGTGGGAGGTTGAGGCAAATCGCCTGGCTGCTAATTACATGCAGCCAGACACCAGGACGGCTAGAAGAGCACACCAGGGCTGTGCATCAGAGAAGCTTTGAAAACCAGTTTCATGGTTGACCAGGCTATGGTGTAAGAGTTCTGTTTGTTTCTCCTTGATGAAAACCCATCCCCTTGATTCACTCGACTTCCCTGTAAGCCAACCGCCCTCCCCACTTTGATGACCACTTGCAGAGGCAATAAAGTCATTGTTGTTTCAAATTCATGTATTCTTTATTAATTTGCCACACAAATAGGAAGATAACTGCCAAGGTAGCTCAGGAGGGATGGGGGAGGAGGGGAGCACTGGGTGGGGTATGGAGGAAGGGAGGAGGGAAGGACAAGGCCACACTGCACTTCAAAACTTATTGAATGCCAGCATTCTGTTGCTTGGGCAGTCCTCTGGGGTGGAGTGGTTGGGTGCCCGGAGCCCTCCCTTCCCGGGTTCTTGGGCATCTGGGTGAGGAGGCTATGGAACGTAGGGAGGAGGGCGGTTGGTTACACGGGAGCTGCAGCGGCAGTCTGTGCTCCTGCTGCATTTCCTGCAGCTCAACCATACGCTGGAGCATATCAGTTTGATCCTTCAGTAGCCTCAGCATTGCATCCTGCCTCCTCTCATCATGTTGCCGCCACCTATCATCTTGATCCCGCCACCTCTCTTCTCACACGTCCCTCCTGTCCTCGCGTTCATTTTGTGCTTTCGTGGACTCTGACATTGCTTGCCTCCATGCATTCTGCCGAACTCTTTCAGTGCTGGAGGACAGCATGAGCTCAGGGAACACTTCATCGCGAGTGCGGTTTTTTTTGCCTTCTTATCTGTGCTAGCCTCTGGGACGGAGATGATAGGGGGAGCATTGAAACATTTGCAGCTGCGGGAGGAAAAAAAGGGAGAGTAGTATTTAAAAAGACACATTTTAGAGAACAATGGGTAGACTCTTTCACAGTGAACCAAGCTGTTAACATTACTTAGCACATGTGCTTTCAGTACTAGGTTGCCCCCCCTCCACACCCAATTCTCTGGGATGATCACTTCACCCCTCCCCCCACTGCATGGCTAACAGTGGGGATGATTTCTTTTCAGCCACAGGCAAATGGCCCAGCAGGAACAGTTACCTCTGAATGTCCCCTTAATAAAATTCCCCTATTTCAACCAGGTGACCACTCTCCTGAGGATAACACAGAGAGACAAAGAATGGATGTTGCTTGAATGCCAGCAAACACTGGGACCATATGCTGCCATACTTTGTTATGCAATCATTCCAGACTACGTGCTACTGGCCTGCCATGGTAAAGTGTCCTACCATGGATGACGGAATAAGGCTGCCCTCCCCAGAAACCTTTTGCAAAGGCTTTGGGAGTACCTCCAGGAGAGCTTCATTGAGATGTCCCTGGAGGATTTCTTCTCCACCCCAGACATGTTAACAGACTTTTCCAGTAGTTGTACTGGCCGTGAATGCATCCCAAGTCTTCAGGGCAAATTAATCATTAAACACGCTTGCTTTTAAACCATGTATTATATTTACAAAGGTACACTCACCAGAGGTGCCTTCTCCGCCTTCAAGGTCCGGGAGCCTGCCTCGGGAGGGTTGGGAGGGTATTGGCTCCAGGGTGATAAACGGTTCTTGGCTGTTGGGGAGAACGGTTTCATCCTCCTCCACATCAACTTCCTCATCCCCAAAATCCTCATCCCTGTTGCGTGAGACTCCCCCTTGCAGGAGTCCACGTACAGGGGTGGGATAGCGGTAGGGGCACCACCTAGAATTGCATGCAGCTCATCATAGAAGCGGCATGTCTGGGGGTTTGCCTCTCTGGATTTTTGGTAGGCTTGCCTAAGCTCCTTAAGTTTCACACATGGGCACTGCTGCAGGTCCCTTTTATAGCCTCTGTCCTTCACACCCTTGGAAATTTTTTCAAATATTTTGGCATTTCATCTTTTGGAACGGATTTCTGATAGCACGGATTCATCTTCCCATACAGTGATCAGATCCACTACCTCCTGTTCAGTCCATGCTGGAGCTCTTTTGCGATTCTGGGACTTCATGGTCACCTCTGCTGATGACCTTGCCACGCTGGCCAAAGAAGAAATGAAATTCAAAAATTCCCAGAGCTTTTCCTGACTAGTGCATCTGAGTTGAAAGTGCTGTCCAGAGCAGTCACAATGGAGCACTCTGGGATAGCTCCTGGAGGCCAATACCGTCGAATTGCGTCCACACTACCCCAAATTCGACCTAGTGATGTCGATTTCAGCACTAATCCCCTTGTAGGGGAGGAGTACAGAAATCGATTTTAAGAGCCCTTTAAGTTGACAAAAATGGCTTCGTCGTGTGGATGGGTGGAGGGTTAAATCGATCTAACGCTGCTAAATTTGATCTAAACTCGTAGTGTAGACCAGGGCTGAGAGTGCCCCACGCTAGAATACCATATAGCTCAGTGGTTAGGACACTCACCTGGAAGAAGTGGGTTCAAGAACTTGTTCTCCGGCAGGCAGAGAAAGGATTTGAACCTGCATTGACTACATTCTGAGTGCTCTGGCTAGTGGCGATAAGGCACTGCCTCAGTTTTGCCTGAAGAAGGGCTGACCTGGCTTAGGTGTCTAACTCCAGAAGATGGTTCACCACTGTACATTCTGCGTAGACGTAGGTGCCTCCCTCCAAGCCAGAACTAAGTACCTAAGTCCCTGAGGAAAGGAAGGGCTTAGGCTACAGCAACCTTCTCTTTGGCAAAAAGAAAAGGAGTACTTGTGGCACCTTAGAGACTAACAAATTTATTAGAGCATAAGCTTTCGTGAGCTACAGCTCACTTCATTGGATGCATTACTTCTCTTTGGCATTTCCTATGGGCTAGCTCTGGGTACTCTTCTGGCCCTCCTCAGGCCCTTCATTACCAGCACTCCCAGCTATCTTCGAGACACCACTGACTTCCTGAGGAAACTACAGTCCATTGGTGATCTTCCTAAAAACACCATCCTAGCCACTATGGATGTAGAAGCCCTCTACACCAACATTCCACACAAAGATGGACTACAAGCCGTCAGGAACAGTATCCCCGATACTGTCACGGCTAACCTGGTGGCTGAACTTTGTGACTTTGTCCTGACCCATAACTATTTCACATTTGGTGACAATGTATACCTTCAAATCAGCGGCACTGCGATGGGTACCCGCATGGCCCCACAGTATGCCAACATTTTTATGGCTGACTTAGAACAACGCTTCCTCAGCTCTCGTCCCCTAATGCCCCTACTCTACTTGTGCTACATTGATGACATCTTCATCATCTGGACCCATGGAAAAGAAGCCCTTGAGGAATTTCACCATGATTTCAACAATTTCCATCCCACCATCAACCTCAGCCTGGACCAGTTCACACAAGAGATCCACTTCCTGGACACTACGGTGCTAATAAGCGATGGTCACATAAACACCACCCTATATCGGAAACCTACTGACCGCTATTCCTACCTACATGCCTCTAGCTTTCATCCAGATCATACCACTCGATCCATTGTCTACAGCCAAGCGCTACGATATAACCGCATTTGCTCCAACCCCTCAGACAGAGACAAACACCTACAAGATCTCTATCATGCATTCCTACAACTACAATACTCACCTGCTGAAGTGAAGAAATAGATTGACAGAGCCAGAAGAGTACCCAGAAGTCACCTACTACAGGACAGGCCCAACAAAGAAAACAACAGAACGCCACTAGCCATCACCTTCAGCCCCCAACTAAAACCTCTCCAACGCATCATCAAGGATCTACAACCTATCCTGAAGGACGAGCCATCGCTCTCTCAGATCTTGGGAGACAGACCAGTCCTTGCTTACAGACAGCCCCCCAATCTGAAGCAAATACTCACCAGCAACCACACACCACACAACAGAACCACTAACCCAGGAACCTATCCTTGCAACAAAGCCCGTTGCCAACTCAGTCCACATATCTATTCAGGGGATACCATCATAGGGCCTAATCACATCAGCCACACTATCAGAGACTCGTTCACCTGCGCATCTACCAATGTGATATATGCCATCATGTGCCAGCAATGCCCCTCTGCCATGTACATTGGCCAAACTGGACAGTCTCTACGTAAAAGAATGAATGGACACAAATCAGACGTCAAGAATTATAACATTCAAAAACCAGTCGGAGAACACTTCAATCTCTCTGGTCACTCGATCACAGACCTAAGAGTGGCTATCCTTCAACAAAAAAGCTTCAAAAACAGACTCCAACGAGAGACTGCTGAATTGGAATTAATTTGCAAACTGGATACAATCAACTTAGGCTTGAATAGAGACTGGGAATGGATGAGTCATTACACAAAGTAAAACTATTTCCCCAGGGTATTTCTCCCTCCCACCCCACCCCCCACTGTTCCTCTGATATTCTTGTTAACTGCTGGAATTAGCCTACCTGCTTGTCACCATGAAAGGTTTTCCTCCTTCCCCCCCCTGCTGTTGGTGATGGCTTATCTTAAGTGATCACTCTCCTTACAGTGTGTATGATAAACCCATTGTTTCATGTTCTCTGTGTGTGTGTATATAAATCTCTCCTCTGTTTTTTCCACCAAATGCATCCGATGAAGTGAGCTGTAGCTCACCAAAGCTTATGCTCTAATAAATTTGTTAGTCTCTAAGGTGCCACAAATACTCCTTTTCTTTTTGCGAATACAGACTAAACGGCTGCTACTCTGAAACAATAATTCTTAGAAATTCAAACCTTGCAAAGCTCTGACACACTTTGTATATTGTCAGTTAGAGCCTGATCTTGCAATCAGGGCCGTCCCTAGACATTGTGGTGCCCTCTGCAGCCTGGCCTCAGGCCTCCGTGGGGGATGGGGATCAATGTTCCCTCTAATTTTTGACAGGTCGTAAGCACAAAAAATTTCTCCTGTGCAAACTTTTGACTGGCCATGTGCACAAAAAATGTCTTCTGTGCAAATTTTTGTGCTTCTGTGCAAATTTTTGTACGTGCAGTGTTTTGCCGTGTGCGCAGGGTTTAGGATCGGTGTGTGCACGCACACGTGCATAGCTTAGAGGGAACAGTGTTGTGGGTGGGGTCTGTGCCCAACGTCTGTGAGGGACAGGAGAAAGCTCGGGGGGCAGGGGGAAACCGCCCCCCAGAATGAGCCGGCGAAGCAGGTTGGGGCTGAGTCGCTCCACTTCCTGCCACGTGGTGATTGCTGGGTGGCCCAACCCCACAGTCACTGGGCAGCGGGAAGTGGAGTGACCCGGCCCCAACCTGCTCCGCTCCCCTGGCTCCCAGCCTTGGGACTTGGTGGGCAGGGGGGAACTGCCCCCCAGCACTCACCGGCGGCGCGGCTGGGAGCCAGCAGAGTGGAGCAGGCTGGGGCTGGGTTGCTCCACTTCCTGCCGCCTGGTGAGTGCAGGGCGTGCCGGACCCCTGCTGCAGTTCCCCTTGACGTAGCTCAGGGGAGGGATAGAGTGAGGGTGGGGCTGGGGCAGAGCAGCGGTGGGGGTTTGGGGAAGAGGCATGGTGGGGGAGGACGGGGCGGGGGCTTTGAGGAAAAGGCAGGGTGGGGGCGGAGCAGGGGCTGGGGTAGCTTTCCTGGCAGGCTTAGCCAGCCAGGGGATCAGGCTGGGTGCTAGAGCAGCACGCAGCTGTGTAGGGCACCAGGAAATTTGGGGCAGTTTGGTGCCCTAAATTTCCTGGTGCCCTACACAGCTGCGTATTCCGCATATGGGTAAGGAAAGCCCCGCTTGCAATGAGTTTTGCATGGGCTCAGGGGTCCACACATGCAGATGTAGTGCAGACTGGAGTGTTAGTTTCTCTTGGTCCATTTGTGCGTCTCTCACACAATAACAGAGGATGGATTTAAAAAAAAAAAACCATAGAGAAATGTGATTGCAAAGGCACAGAAACTAGCAGGGAAGATTGGGGGCTGATGTAGTACATGAAACTATGTTTTACTCATTTTTTTGAAGTTGATTAGACGGCAAGGTGACTGTCTCCTGAGTTAAACAATATCTTCGAGATCCCTCTTTGGAGGGTGCAAGGTATTATCATCACTACACACAGCCCCAGGCCAGTTACACGCTTCCACCCCCAGGGAGAGGGGCCAGGCAGGCGGGGAAGCCAAAGGAAACGTCCCTGAGCTCAGGACGCCTCAGCTCCTAAGATGCACATTGGTAAAGATGGCACCTTAGAGACTAAGAAATTTATTAGAGCATAAGCTTCCGTGAGCTACAGCTCACTTGGTCGGATGCATTTGGTGGAAAAAGCAGAAGAGAGATTTATATACACACCCAGAGAGAACATGAAACACAGGGAACTGGTCACTTTCACTGCTCCTCTTAAAGAATCCTGTGAGGTGCAAGGGAAACCTCTTCCCCAGAAGGCACACGCTATGACATCACATGGAGACGTCATCACGCGTGGGTGCCGCCTGACAATGCCGTCACACAGAGGCGGAGGTCAAGGCGCCGGCAACGGCGGAACCCCACAGCACAGCGAGGGACCGTCCCGCCCTGGCTCTGGTCCGCCACCATCCCAGCATGCCTCTGCCTACGGAAGAGCGGCGGGGGCGGGGCCTTTCTGTCCGCCGCTCCAGTTTTCTGTGGCCGAGGGAAGGCGGAGCTGGTTGCGAGGGCAGGGGCCTGTGGCGCCGTCGCTGCGGAGCCCGGCACAGCGGGTAAGAGCGGCCGGCCCCGCACGCAGCGCGGGCCGCATCCTCCTTAGGCAGGGGCTTTATTCACAGAGCCCAATGGACCGAGAGGGCACAGAGGTCTCTGTGGTGAACCGCGCTGGGGCGGGACCCTCTGCTGCTCCGTCACCCCCTCCCCCCCCGCCTCCCAGTCTGCGAGCCCGGTTTGCCGCGGCCTTTGCGGCGGAAGCGCGGTGCGTGTCAGCAATGGGTTGAGGGGGCTGCGGGGGGAGGCGGCTGGGGGGCGCCCTCAGAGGAGCGCTGGGGGTCCTGACTTATCCGAGGGCAGCCGTTCACTCGTAGGGTCATGATAGAGGGCCAGATGCGGGGCCTGGCCCCATTGTCCCCAGCCCAGTGCCAGAGGCCGGGTACAGCCGCTGGGGCTGGGGACAAGAGTCCGGCCTAGCTGCTGGGATGTGGGAGGATAGAGGGGTTCCTTCTACTTGGGGATAAACTTGGCCATACCCCCTTCACCCCACATCTCAGCCGCCTGCCCCACTGCCGGGAGTGTGGGGTCTCTTCCCCCCAGCTCCAGTGCCTCTCTCTGCTGCTTGGCCCTTCCAAGAAGCAAAAGTAACCAGACTGGTCAGTTTCACTGCTCCTCTTAAAGAATCCTGTGAGGTGCAAGGGAAACTAACAAGACAGCTTCACTCTGCTGCTTGGGAAACCTCTGATCATCAGCTGAGTCACTGAGTTGTCAGATAGCACTGCTTACACTCACTTTCAGAAGGGGATAAGCACCATATAGGCGGAAGATAATCTTTTACAACTATACATTCTAGAAGCTTTTTTAAAAATGAAAGCTTAAATTCTATAGAAATGCATGATTCCCATACTTGACAGATAACACTTCCTGCTTGCAAAAAGTAAGTAGGTGAGTGGATTTTCCAAGCACTGATTAATTAAATTGCATATTTTAAGTTCTTTATGTAGAATATATCCCCTAAATTGTTCTAATATTTTCAGGATATGTGACTTTAATTATATTGTAAGAAATCTTTTGTACCTCTTGAATAGGTAACTCAAGAGCATTCAGAAAAGTGACCCAAGTTGCAGACCTAGTATGAGTGAAGTCCAAGATTATTCCATTGGGGCAATCTTAATAATAAACTGTCCTGTTCTAAAACAAACATCACTTTATTCTCCCTTTTCAAATATAGTATATGGCTCTTTCAAGTAACACTGCCTATAGCAGTGGTCCTCAAACTTTTTCTGTTGCACCTCCCCCCCTTGCTCATAATGGCATCCGTCCACCCCCAAGCCCTCACTGGAGCGGCAATCAGGAGCCGGGGCAGAAGCCTGAACTGGAGTGACACTGGGAGCAGAGTGGGGCTAGGTGGTGTGCCCTATCCTCCTCCCTCAAATGTTCATCTGTGCCCCACAGTTTGGGGACCACTGGCCAATAGAATAACAGTCCTATTTGGCCCATGAGACCACTAATTTTACAGTTTTAAATAATGAGTATATTTTGTTTGTATTCTGGGAAGAGTATTTCAGTGGCCTTCAGCCTTAATGTTAGTTACAACTCCATATCAACCTTGTACTGTAAATCAGTGGTTCTCAGCTTGGGTACATGTACCCATGGGGGTATGCAGAGGTCTTCAGGGAGTGCATCAACTCACCTTGATATTTGCCTAGATTTACAACAGGCTACATAAAAAGCACCAGCAAAGTCAGTACAAACTAAAATTTCACACAGACAATGACTTGTTTATACTGCTCTATATATTGTATCCTGAAATGTAAGTTACAATATTTATATTCCAGTTGATTTATTTTATAACTATATGGTAAAAATGAGAAAGTAAGCATTTTTTTCATTAATAGTGTGCTGTGACATTTTTGTATTTTTATGTCTGCTTTTGTAAGCAAGTAGTTTTTAAGCGCGGTGTAACTTGGGGGTGACAAATCAGACTCCTGAAATGGGTACGGTAGTCTGGAAAGATTGAGAGCCCTTGTGTAAATAGATCAATGGCATTATCCAGTTCAGTAAGCTGGTTTTCCAAGGAGCAGAGAAGTAAGTATTGATAAAGAGGGCAAAAAGTCTGAAAAAGGACGCTGATGTTGAAATTTTGGAGACGGTGTGGGATTTCATGGAGGGTTATGCCAAAGCTCTAGAGGAGAAGGAAAAAACCCCAACCCTACTTCCTCGAAAGTCTTAACCATTGGACAGAGTTATGACTGGTGGCTACCCAAACCTAGCATTACAATAAGAATATCATCTGCAAAAATTACTGTAAGGGAAGCAGGTTAATCAGTTCATATCCAGTCAAGATTGCAAGTGATCAGAAGTTATCATCATTTGATTACTCAGTTGTCTATGTAAAATGAACTGGTGATGCAAGTTCAGCATCCTAACTGACATGGTTTATCAGGAAGGATGAGTGACAGAACCTGGAGATGCTCATTCTGTAACAAGGGCACATAGGCTGGAAAAAGAAATGAGCTTGTCTCTTGTCAATGCTGCACTAATTTTAATGGATAGGACTTTAGTCCCCAATACTGCCAAGGTAGTAGTAATTCCCTTTTAAGAAAGTTGGCTAAACCTTATACTCAGGAACTTTTTTGTTTCATTCCTTTTCCTTTCAAATTATTTAGGGATATGTATATTTTTGCCTTTTATATTGGGGTAGCTTGTCAACATTAATATAATGGGGGCTCTGGGCACTATTTTAATCAGAATAGGATTGGATTGGATTGTTCCAGGTGCTATATACACATAGGAATACACAGTCCTGTTCCAAAGAGATAACAATCTCCAATGCCACCACTAAATACAGCTGTATTACATTTTGGGGGTGTCCCTCAGCATGGAATGGGAACTTCTGTAACACTTCTGTCCTATTTTAATCTAGATGAGATGAAACTGTGCTAGCTTCCTTTTGGGTACTTTGTGCTTTACCTAGGAATAAAACTAGGTTCCTACTTTCCCGCTGCTTGGAAACCCATCTTGTTAAACTGGATAATGCCATTGATCTATTTACAGTATAAGGTTGATATGGAGTTGTAACTAGCATTAAGACTGATGCCCACTGAAATACTCTCTCCAGAATACAAACTAAATATACACAATTAAAACTAAAAAGAAACTTGGTAAAAATGACATGGGTTTCCATCTCGGCTGTGTCTGTCAGGGTGGAGTGCTTTAAATCAATGATTAAAATCTCTTAATTTTTTTAAAAAAATCTAACATATGTAAAACGAAGTTGAATTTTTTTTGCAATTGCACCATTAGTTTAAAATTTATAATGCTTCTTGTTTTTATGACTGACCACTACTGGTAAGATATCTTATTTGAATTTTACAGAACTACTATAGGTGCAAAACAAAATATTGAAAATTAATTTCCTGATTCTGCAAACATTTTATTATGTGATTAGTCCCATTGATTTCAGTGGGATTACTCATGCTTGTGAATAAGTTTTTGCAGCAACAGGGGCTATAATTGTATTTTTATTTAAGACTTTTCTTAGTGGCATAAAATCTTGAAAATGAAATTGCCTTAGTGTTAATAATAACAAGTTAGTTAGACTTGCAACTTAATTAGACTTAATTGTTAACTTTTTTTGTACTCACAAGCCAAAATCTTCAAAAACAGGGACGTAAAGTTAAACTCCAAAGATTGGGACTTCCTCAACACTCTAGTGTCTTAAAAGCAGAAGTCCCATTGATTTCAAACTGCAGACCGTGATGGAGTATAGCCTTGTCGGAGTCTTTGAGCTTCCTTGACTTCTGGAAATTCCATATATTAGAAGGCAGCGTTGGTTGCATAAAGACCAGGCTATTTGCTTATCTGTTTTGTGTTTGAGTATGTATTCTCTCAGTAAAGACTCTGAATGTGCCGTTTTCAGCATAGAAGGGCATTTTAAGTGTGATGATTCATAGAAAAGAATCTGTGTAAAATCTGAAATTCTGCTAACAACTAGGAAACTTAAGACACAAGGAAACATTTATTTTGGCAACTTAAAGCACTGTTTAAAAATATTATTGCGTTTAAAAATTGATTTAAAATTTTTAAATACTTTTAATCTATCCTCAAAACTTCTACATTAGATGTACTTAGTGTACAAGTAAAAAAGCTTTGAGAAACTGTCAACGCTATAAACTCAGCCTAAGATCTGAAAGTGAAAAGTGGTTATTTCTTTCTTGCATGTTATCAGCTGTTAAAAAATTTGAGCTAAATTGTGGTGTCGGACAGTTGTGTAACCCCATAGTTTGTTTTTATTGAGGTTGTTCACCATAATAAGCGTGCTCTGCAATTGGTACTTAGTAAATACTTTGGTCGATGCACAGGAAGGAATAGAATGCTCAGTCTCTGTGAGAGCGGTGTTGGCTCTTGCTGGGATAGTGGCAGTAAAATAAAATTGGTCTGTAAAGTAGGCATATGTGGTGTTGAATATTCACAGGAAGCAGATCTGATGAGTTAGAAGTTATTTTTATATAGTCATGGTTCAGAGTAGAACCATACTCTAAAGCCTTGGAAAAGTAAAATCTAATGGATGTCATCAACTATCTGACTTTTCCTACACAATATGTCCCCTTTAGGAGTTTTTGCAGTATAAATTATATTTTAATATTGAAAAGTGGTTGGTTTTTTTTTGTTTTTTGTACTGCTATATTAGATCTTACAACACGTTCACAAACCAGTTGTTCTACAGCAATGTAGAGACTAACAAATTTATTTGAGCATAAGCTTTCATGAGCTACAGCTCACTTCATCGGATGCGTTCAGTGGAAAATAGAGTGGGGAGATTTATATACACACACAGAGAACATGAAACAATGGGTTTTATCATACACACTGTAAGGAGAGTGATCACTTAAGATGAGCTATTATCAGCAGGTGCGGGGGGGAAGAAAACCTTTTGTGGTGGTGATCAAGGTGGGCCATTTCCAGCAGTTGACAAGAACGTCTGAGGAACAGTGGGCGGGGGGGGGGGGGTTAGGGGTGGAAATAACATGGGGAAATAGTTTTACTTCGTGTAATGACTCATCCACTCCCAGTCCCTATTCAAGCCTAAGTTAATTGTATCCAGTTTGCAAATTAATTCCAATTCAGCAGTCTCTCGTTGGAGTCTGTTTTTGAAGTTTTTTTTTGTTGAAGAATAGCCACTCTCAGGTCTGTAATTGAGTGACCAGAGAGACTGAAGTGTTCTCCAACTGGTTTTTGAATGTTATAATTCTTGACATCTGATTTGTGTCCATTTATTCTTTTACGTAGAGACTGTCCAGTTTGACCAATGTACATGGCAGAGGGGCATTGCTGGCACATGATGGCATATATCACATTGGTAGATGCGCAGGTGAATGAGCCTCTGATAGTGTGGCTGATGTGATTAGGCCCTATGATGGTGTCTCCTGAATAGATATGTGGACACAGGTGGCAACAGACTTTGTTGCAAGGATAGGTTCCTAGGTTCTGTTGTGTGGTATGTGGTTGCTGGTGAGTATTTGCTTCAGGTTGGGGGGCTGTCTGTAAGCAACGACTGGCCTGTCTCCCAAGATGTGTGAGAGTGATGGGTCGTCCTTCAGGATAGGTTGTAGATCCTTGATGATGTGTTGGAGAGGTTTTAGTTGGGGGCTGAAGGTGATGGCTAGTGGCGTTCTGTTATTTTCTTTGTTGGGCCTTGAGGAATTCCACCATGATTTCAACAATTTCCATCCCACCATCAACCTCAGCCTGGACCAGTCCACACAAGAGATCCACTTCCTGGACACTACAGTGCTAATAAGCGATGGTCACATAAACACCACCCTATACCGGAAACCTACTGACCGCTATTCCTACCTATATGCCTCCAGCTTTCACCCAGATCACACCACACGATCCATTGTCTACAGCCAAGCTCTACGTTACAATCGCATTTGCTCCAACCCCTCAGACAGAGACAAACACCTACAAGATCTCTATCATGCATTCCTACAACTACAATACCCACCTGCTGAAGTGAAGAAACAGATTTGACAGAGCCAGAAGAGTACCCAGAAGTCGCCTACTACAGGACAGGCCCAACAAAGAAAATAAATGGACACAAATCAGACGTCAAGAATTATAACGTTCAAATATCAGTCGGAGAACACTTCAATCTCTCCGGTCACTCGATTACAGACCTGAGAGTGGCTATTCTTCAACAAAAAAAACTTCAAAAACAGACTCCAACGAGAGACTGCTGAATTGGAATTAATTTGCAAACTGGATACAATTAACTTAGGCTTGAATAGAGACTGGGAGTGGATGAGTCATTACACAAAGTAAAACTATTTCCCCTTGTTATTTCCCTCTCCCCACCCCCCTCACTGTTCCTCAGACATTCTTGTCAACTGCTGGAAATGGCCCACCTCGATTATCACCACAAAAGGTTTTCTTCCTCCCCCCTCCCCCGCCACCTGCCTTCCTGCTGATAATAGCTCATCTTAAGTGATCACTCGCCTTACAGTGTGTATGATAAAACCCATTGTTTCATGTTCTCTGTGTGTGTATATAAATCTCCCCACTGTATTTTCCACTGAATGCATTCTAAGAAGTGAGCTGTAGCTCACGAAAGCTTATGCTCAAATAAATTTGTTAGTTGCTAAGGTGCTACAAGTACTCCTTTTCTTTTTGCGAATACAGGCTAACACGGCTGCTACTCTGAAATCTACAGCAATTGCTAGCTATGCTGTCAAGATGAGATGGACACTGACACAAGCTTTATTTTTCCACTCAAAATGTTGAAACTGCTATTATATACTGTAGTATATAATTTTTTTTAAAAAAAAATTAATGTGCCTGTGGTTTGGTCTTGAGGTGTCACACATCCAGCCTGCATTTAGACTTGCCTTTTGAAAAGGAGCAGGTAAAATAAAGATGACCTTGTTTTTGTAGAGGAAAGAACAATCAAATCTTTGCAGACAGACTTGTAAGTATGCAGTCATCTCATTTGTGATCATAAATAGTCATTAGAATTAAGGCTACGATTTTGTCATGGATGCTTGCAGTAAAAGTCAGGGATTGGTCATGAGCAATTAACAAAAATTCACGGAAGCTTTGACCGGTCCCTGGCTTTTACTAAAAGCATCCATGACAAAAAGAGGGAGGGAGGAAGGTGCAGCACACTGCCCTGCTGTGGCTGGGAGGGACTCCCGCCTGTGGCAGTTGGGGCAATGCCCTGGCAGCTCCCCCTCCCCCTAACACCACCAGTGGTGGCTGGGGAATTCCCCCCCCCGCCGCCCACGGCGGCTGGGGAGCTGCTGAGGGATTCCCTCTGCTGCCTGCAGTGGCTGGAGAGAGCTGTGGGGGACTCACCCCACTTCCAGGCAGCAGGGAGACCCCGAATCTCCTGCAGGAGGTGAGGGTAGCCTGTAGCTCCCAGCTGCTGCAGACTGAAGTCATGGAGGGCTGCAGAAATCACGGATTCAATGACTTCCGCGACCTCTGTGACCAAATTGTAGTTTTAATTAGCATCAATAAAAGCAAAATCTGACCCTAGAAAGTGAAAAAGTTTTGTTTTTCCCATCACAGATTATGACCGGACATGCTAATGCTGTGTTTTAATAAAGCAGTTTATTATGTCATAAACTACATTCATTGTGCAGTAGGTTTGACTAATTTGATCATGGGTTTTCTGTTTTGTACAGTGTTTGACATTGTACCATATGACATTTTGATTAAAAATCAGAATGATATAAAATTAAGATGGCACACATTAAATGGATCAAAAACTAGCTAACTGCTAGGTCTCAAAATATAATTGTAAACAGGGAGTCATCAAGTGAGTTTGTTTCCAGTGGCATCCCACAGGGATTGGTTCTTGGATCTGTTTTTAATTTTTTTTTATCAATGACCTGGAAGAAAACATAAAATCATCACTTTTGCAGAATACCTAAAAAATGGGGGAAGTGGCGAATAATGAAGAGGACAGATCACTGATTCAGAGTGACCTGGTTCTTTTGATAAACTGGGGACAAGCAAATAATACACATTTTTAATATGGCTAAATGTATACATCTAAGAACAAAGAATGAAGATCATACTTACAGGATGGGGGACTCTATTTTGGGATGCAGTGATTCTGAAAAAGATTTGGGATGGACATTCAGCTCAATGTGAACTCCCACTGTGATGCTGTAACCAAAAGAGCTAATACAATCCTAGGATGCATAACCAAGGGAATCTTGAGGTAGGAATAGAGAGGTTATTTTGCTTCTGTGTTTGGCATCGGTGCAACAGCTGCTGGAATACTGTCTCATTCTGGTGCCCACAATTCAAGAAGGGGATGTTGATAAATTGGAAAGAGTTCAGAGAAGAACCATGAGAATGATTAAAGGACTGGAAAACCTGCCTTATAGCGATAGATTCAAGGAGCTCAATCTCTTTAGCTTAAAGAGAAGGTTAAGGGGTAACTTGATCACAATCTGTGAGTATCTACATGGAGAACAAATATTTAATAATGAGATTTTCAATCTAGCATGTAAAATGATCCACTTGGCTGTTAGTCGAAGCTAGACAAATTCTGACAAGAAATAAGGCATAAATTTTTGACAGCCAGGGGGTGACTAACTATTGGAATAATTTATCAAGAGTTGCAGTGAGCTCTGCATCACTGATGATTATTAAAGAATACTGGATGTTCTTCTAGAGGATCTGCTCTAGGAATTATTTGGGAGAAGTTCTGATGTCTGTGTTCTACAGGAGGTCAGACTAAATAATCACAATTGTCCCTTCTGGCCTTGGACTCTATGAATCACACACTTGGTATGAAAATGCTGTGTAAATCTTGGAATGGAGAAATAAGTGTTTTCAGTCTTGGATCAGAGTCAGTGTAGCTTTTTAATAAAGGGATCCTGTGACATTAACTCAAAATCACAAAAATACCATAGGTCTTTTAAACTAGGAAGGATTTGCCGGGGTAGCTATTCCAGCATAGATACACCGCCAGCCCTTCCTAGGCTATGTCTACCCTAGCACTTTGGTCAGCATAACTTATGCCACTCAGGGCCATGAAAAAAACATCTCCCGAGTGACGTAAGTTATGCCGACAGAAGTGCCAGTGTGGACACCACTCTGTTGATGGGAGAGTGTTTCATGCCGACATAGCTACTGCCATTACTTGGGGATGGTTTAATTATGTTGACGGGAGAGTTCTCTCCCATCAGCATAGAGCAGCTACACGAGAGATCTTTCACTGGCACTGCTGTACTGTAAGTTATGCCACTGTAAGCTCTCTAGTGTAGACATGGCCTAGCTAGTGGAGATGCAGCTTGTACCAGCAACAACACTCTTTGGCTGGCATAGCTTATACCAGTTCCTTAAGCAAAATAAGCTATACTGGCCTTTTTGCTTGTATAACTCTTTCTATGCTAGCAAACACCCTAGTACAGATATGTTGGTTAGGGGTGTGATTTCCATCCCCCACTCTGCTCCACATAGAATCATAGAATATCAGAGTTGGAAGGGACCTCAGGAGGTCATCTAGTCCAACCCCCTGCTCAAAGCAGGACCAATCCCCAACTAAATCATCCCAGCCAGGGCTTTGTCAAGCCTGACCATAAAAACCTCTAAGGATGGAGATTCCACCACCTCCCTAGGTAACACATTCTAGTGCTTCACCACCCTCCTAGTGAAAAAGTTTTTCCTAATATCCAACCTAAACCTCCCCCACTGCAACTTGAGACCATTACTCCTCATTCTGTTATCTGATCCCACTGAGAACAGTCTAGATCCATCCTCTTTGGAACCCCCCTTCAAGTAGTTGAAAGCAGCTATCAAATCCCTCCTTCTTCTCTTCTGCAGATGAAACAATCCCAGTTTCCTCAGCCTCTCCTCAGAAATGATGTGCTCTAAGCCCCTAACCATTTGTGTTGCCCTCCGCTGGACTCTTTCCAATTTTTCCACATCCTTCTTGTAGTGTGGGGCCCAAAACTGGACACAGTACTCCAGATGAGGCCTCAAAAATATCGAATAGAGGGGAATGATCATGTCCCTTGATCTGCTGGCAATGCTCCTACTTCTGCAGCCCAAAATGCCGTTAGCCTTCTTGGCAACAAGGGCACACTGTTGATTTACCCCATACTCCTAAATAATATAGCTATATCACCAAATCTTTGAAGTGTAGACCAGGTCTTAATGTTAGTGGGCAGCGGCAGAGATGCTTCAGAGAACAAGAGTGTGTGTCAATGAGTTCTGCTATTCCTGATTTTTTTGGTCTGTTTTACCACTTGAGTGTGGCTATTACAGTGCAGGCTCCTTTGGGGAGGCAGACTGCTTATTAGCGTGGTTACAAAATTAAAACACTACTTAGGCATTGACAAAACAGAATGTATAAAACTGTTCTGCCCAGAAAAAGACTTATCAGGTTTATTGATGAGAGGTGCAAAAACTATCAAGGTAGATTTGGTTGAGCTTTTTCCTCCAGGAACCTGGAAATAAATTCTGCCTTAGGTTAGAGAGAATGTACATCTGGGTTCATACTCTTTTCTGGGTTGTCAGGCTCACAACACCCCCCCCTCCCCCCAAACAATGATTTTACTTAGTTGGCAGTTTGTGAGAGATCCAGGACAAGAATATTAGGTGGATATTGCATGTGAGCATTAACCAGCCTCGACAGGATTAAGTGGAAAGAAGTTCCAGGACTGTCTCATCCAATCTAGTGTTAGTCTCTCAGTTTTAAAATTTTTTCCCTACAGTCACTCAAAAGTTAAAAATAATTATGTACTTTTTTGGAACTTGACTGCAGTACCTAGTCTAATTTAGAGTATATGCTAATGTAGCAAGGTGAAATCTAGACTAAAATGCAAAAACTCAGTTTCAAAGACACCTCTCATGCAGCAGTTTTTGACTTTACAGAGGAGTACCAAAAAATTATATAACATCTGGCCACTTAAGGCTGTCTTCTCACTAAAGATCTTTTCCATAATAACACATTGAAACAACTTGAGCTGTGACAAACAGAATTCAACTTTCCTGGATTAAAATGTTTCATTGTGTACAACTGTGCCATGCTTTAAAGGGAAAAAAACTGAAATGAAACTCAGACTGAAAATTAGTTCTTCCCTTTTCAAATTCAGTCTAAACCAGATTCTAAACCAAAAATTCAAGTCCTAATTCAAGACATAATTTGATGTAAACATGCAATACAAGATTTTAGTGTTTGTTGTATTGTGTTAACAATTCATACTTATAATGGCTATATCTTATGGAAAATTAATACATATTTTAAAATCCACTTCAAAAGGAATTTGGTTTTGCAAACCGAACAGCTGTGTGGGTGATATTTTTCACTTATGGTCTGGGTGAGCCTTCCTTCTAATCTTCAGCAGATATATGAGCTTTAGCTATCTTCATTTATTTTTATAATTCTGTGTGTAGATGTTACTTGAACAGACTTGAGTTTTCTTCTCCAAATTATACATGGCAGTCTTTGGAATGGTTACTTTCTAGTACTAAGAAACTAAGATTTAAAAAAAATATACCTACACAGCAAAAGAGAAACCATGTACAAGTTCCAAGTATCAGAGGGGTAGCCATGTTAGTCTGTATCCACAAATAAAAAACAAGGATTCCGGTGGCACCTTAAAGACTAACAGATTTATTTGAGCGTAAGCTTTCGTGGGCATAAGCTTTCTTCACAAGTGGGGGTTTTTACCTACGAAAGTTTATGCTCAAATAAATCTGTTAGTCTTTAAGGTGCCATCACACTCATTGTTTTCAAATTCTGAAATCTAAAAAGCAAATTGCTTACTCAGGCATATACATTGTATGAGAGTTTATGCCCTATATGGGGAATTTAGCTTTAAGGTATGTTGCAGGAGCCATACACGTCACTCAGTCCATTCCAATCCTAATGTTCTCTATGCATCTTGGTATAAAATTAAATTTAATCTTACAATTGCACAATTTTAAAGGTGCTACTGATTTCTGAATTTACTCAGACTTGTAGCCTTTAAGGCCAGAAGGGACCATCATGATCCATCTGAGCTCTTACCTGTTGCAGGCTACAGAATCTCACCCACCCACTTCTTAGCAGGCTCATAATCTCTGGCCGAGTTCCTGAAGTCCTCATAGCTTCATTTAAAGAAGTTCAAGTTACAGAGAATCTACCATTTACTCTAGTTCAAGCCTGAAAGTGTCCCATGCCCCAGGCTTCAGAGGAAGGTGGAAAAAAAACCTCAGTGTCTCTGCCAATCTGACGTGGGGAAAATTCCTTCCTGGCCCCAAATAGGTCAGTCAGTTATATCCTGAGCACATGGGAAGGACCTGCTGGCCAAATATCCAGGAAAGAATTCTCCGTAGTAAGTCAGAGCCCTCTCTCTTTAGTGTCCGATCTCTGGCAACTGGAGGTAATTTGCCAATAGCACTTGTAGATGGGCCATATGCCATTCTAGGCAGCCTCATCATACCATCCCCTCCATAAACTTATCAAGATAGGTTTTTTTTCCCCCACTGCTCGCCTTGGAAGTCTGTTCTGGAATTTCACTCCCCTGATGGCAAGAAACCTTCACATAATTTTGAGCCTAAACTTGTTTATAGCCAGTTTATATCCATTTGTTCTTGCACCAACATTAGACCTTACCTTAAATAACTCCTCTCTCTCTCTCTGGTGTTTGTTTCTCTGATGTATTTATAGAAAGCCATCATATCACCCCTCATCCTTAGTTTTGTTAGACTAGACAAGCCAAGCTCCTTAAGTCTCCTCTTAGGTTTTCTATTCCTCTGATCATCCTAATACCCCTTCTCTGCACTTGTGCCAGTTTTAACCAGTATTGTACAGCGTATTCCAGATGAGGTCTCACCGGTGCCCTGTATAATGTCAATAACACTTCCCTATTTCTACTGGAAATACCTTATCTGATGCTTCCTAGGATTGCATTAGCCTTTTTCACAGCTGCATCACATTGGTGGTGATTGGTGATCCAGTGATTGACCAATACACCCGGGTCTTTTGCCTCCTCCTGCTGCTTCCAACTGATATGTCCCCCACTTTTAGCAAAAAATCTTTGTTAGCCTAAGTACATGACTTTGCAGTATTGATTTTCATCCCTTTTCTTTTACTTCAGTTCTCAAGGTTGCTCAAATCTTGCTGTATGATATTTTGCTCCTCCTCCATATTGGCAATATCTC
Organism: Dermochelys coriacea; assembly: GCF_009764565.3. NCBI lineage: Eukaryota > Metazoa > Chordata > Testudines > Dermochelyidae > Dermochelys > Dermochelys coriacea. The sequence goes on along the minus strand of NC_050074.1, from coordinate 86,281,809 downwards.
CCAACTTTGTGTCATGTGCAAATTTTATTAGCTCACATATACTCTTTGTGCCACAGTCATTAATGAAAATGTTTAAATATGATTAGTCCCAAGATGGATCCTCGAGGAACTCCACTAGTAACCTCCCTCCACTCTTTTATTTACCTTTCAGCATGACCCATTATAGTCTCCCCTTTAACCAGTTCCTTACCCACCTTTTGATTCTTATTAAGCCCCATCTTTTCCAATTTAACTAATTGCCCCATGTGGAATAGTGTCTTCTCAGAGAAAGAGATCAGGTTGGTCTGACATCATTTATCATTTGTAAAACCATGTTCTATCTTATCCTAATTACCATTTACCTCTATGTTGTTAACTACTTTCTCTTTCAAAATTTGTTCTAAGACCTTGCATAAAATTGAGGTCAAACTAACAGGTCTGTAGTTTCCTGCATCGTTTTTTCCCTTTCTTAAATATAGGTATTATTTTGCAATTCTCCAGTCATAGAATATAACCCCGAGCTTACAGATTCATTATTATTGGGCTTGCAATTTCATGTGCTAGTTCCTTTAATGTTTTTGAATGGAGAACATCCGGGTCCTCCAATTCGTCCCATTACGCTGTTTGAGTTTGGTTTCCACCTCAAATGTGGTAATTTCTACTTTCATATCCTTGTTCCTGTTAGCTACCCTGCCACTATCTCAAGCATCGCAGTGCCCTTATTAAAAACTGAGGCCAAGTATTTGTTTAGGTGTTGGGTCTCATACCTGTGTTGTCTCTTATCTCCCCGTCCTCAGTGCTTAGTGGCCCCACTTCTTCTTTCCTTATTTTCTTTGTATCTGTGTGGATAAAGAACCTTTTACTGTTGGTTTTAATTTCCTTTGCAATGTCCAACTCTCATTGGTTTTTAGCAGTTTTCACTTTTCCCTTACATTTTCTGACCTCCAGGAGGTAGCTTTGCTGATTCATCCCTTCTTTCATTCCTTCTAGGATTTCTGTTTTCAGATGCAAACCAACCCAATGAAGGAGCAACCCCTCCCTGCAAATATTTTCCCCTTGTTTGGGATGCAGCCTTAAGATAGTTTCTGCAACTTTGACTTAAAATAATTCCAAGCCTCCTTTGTGTTCAGATCCTCAAGTTCTTCAGTCCAGTCCATTTCCATAACTAATTCTCTTTATTGTTTTTAAAGTTCTCTCTTAAAATTAGGGACTCAAGTTGCAGACCTATTTTTCTTTCCATATAGTTTAAATTGAGTTAACTCAATTTAACTCAAACTAAGCTTTCTTCTACAACCAGTTCTTTTATGACGTCTTTGCTACTTACCAGTACTAAATCTAAAATGGTGTCACCTCTTGTTGGTTCAGTGACTATCACATCCAGCAATATCTGGGTCCTACCTTTATTAGTAGCACTTATCCTTCAATCTATATCTAGAAGATTAAAGTCTACCATAAGCACAAAATTCCCAATAGTATTTATTTCATTAAAAATATTATTGGTCTCTGTCCATATCCAATTTGGATCATGTGAGTCTGTAGGAGACCCCAACCATTATCCCGGTGGAGTGTTTGTTAGTTTTCTTTCCCAAAGCGATTTTTGACCCAAACAGATTGTTTTGTCCATTCCATCACTTCTAATTTCTTGACAGTCTGCTTCATCATTAATATACAATGCTATTCCATCACCCTTACCTTTTTATTTCTGTCTTTCCTGAACAGCAGCATTTATCTTTCAACACCTGTATTCCAGTCATGATTACTATATCTCTCTCCCCCCCACCCCCCGTTTCTGTTATCCCTAAAATATCTGGTTTTCTCTTACATTTTGTTACCTGGGCCCCCTGCATTTGTGTACAAACATCTTAGCTGTTTGTGTTTTGATCTCGGCCAGATTCTTTGTCCAATTAGGTGCAGTCGTTTTATTGCTAGTATCGCCTACCTGACTGTTACTGTCAGCGATATTGGCACTATCTTTCCTCTTGACCGTTCTCCTACCCTCTGTTGTTCCTTTCTCCATTGCTGTATCCTCCCACTTGATTTTCTTCTTGCTCCATAGTAGAATCAGGCATGGTGATTATGTAAGCATCTCCCAACTGTCTCACCCAAATTCCTAGTTTAAAGATTTTAATTAGTTGTGCCAACCTCCAGCCCAGAAGACTGTTTCCCTCCCTATTTAGGTGACATCCATCACATAAGAACAGTCCTCTGCCCATGAATGCCTGTCAGTTGTCGAATACCACAAAACTGCTCCTTATAGCACCATTGCCTGAGCCATCTCTTGATCAACATATTGTCTTGTCTTCACTTTTCTCCTCAGAGAGAATCCCAGTGAAGATCACCTGAACCTCCATTTCTTTACGCATCTTCCTCAGCCTGGCATAGTCTTCCTTGATGATGCATACCATAAGAATCTAGCAATATCATTGTCCTTCATCTGGGAAGCAGTCTGTGGATTCTTTCCAGCTTCCATTTGGATCCTCTTCAGCTTCAGGTCCGCATACTATATCTTTGCTCTTGGCAAGCAGCACGTCCTTCTGTTCTCCAGATAAGTTCTGGTGACAGGCCTGTCTGTTCTTAGTAGGGAGGTCTCAGTCATGTAGATCTGCTTTTTCCAGTGTTGGTGCAATTCTCTGGCCTTCCCCCTTCTGTTCTGTCTTGCTGCAAGTCATATTGTCTTCTGTTCTCTCTTGCAATCTTCAGCGAGTCATTCTCTGGCTATCTCTATTGTCTCTTCCCCTCTTCTTGTAGGACTAGTGCTCTTTTCTTCTTCCTTCTCTCTTATCTTACTGCCTACCTCTCCCCTCCTTTTTCCAAATCAGCAAACATGTTCCTCAGCTCTTTCTTCTTCACTAGTTGGTCTATTCCTCTGCCTTTGTTCTCATAGTCATATGCTTCCACAGTTCACTTTCTTAATCCAGCAGTCTACCCTCACAGTTCTCTGGTCTAGCATGCGTCTACAAGTCTTGAGGCTTCCCTTCAGGCTCCTCCTTTCCTTCCCTCTATCCACTCAAATCCCCTTCAAAACTCAGCTATAGTTTCTAACTGCATCTCCAAACGTCAAATCTTCTCTTGCATCAGATCTATCAGATTGCACTTAATACAAATGAATCACTTTTTAAGTACCCTCTCCAGAATAATGTACGTGCCACAGCTTTTATATCCAGTTATCTTCATTGTCTCTTTCATTCCTTGGGTCTCTACCATTGCTGCCTCCTGCTGCTGTCATAGTCTTCCCTCATAAGCTGCTGTCAAAAAGGAAACTCTCACTCCTCCCCCTGGCTTTCAGCTCTATTTTCTAATTTCCTTGCTGCTGCACAGTAACTACAATTCTTCATTCCCTTGTCCACCACTGCAGCTAGCTGCCCCTGCTTCTGCTACTCCAACTAAAAAAAAAAAACCTCCAACACATGTAAGCACGTCTGTCTTCTGCTCATTCCCTTTTGTGTCACAGGGTGGAATTGCACTAATGGGACTGCTGAGGATTCCCCTTGTGTTGGAAGAGCATCTGTTCTCTAGGCCACTTGTTACTGCTTCTCCTCACTTCACTGTGTAATCAGGGTGTTGGGGTTGTTGCTGGAGCACACTTCTGCTCTCGTTATCTGGGATTGATGGAATGTCCCAGGATTATTCTAACTTGTGCTGAGAAAGAACCAAACCAGATACTGGCTTCTTCAAGATGAGGGTGGTGGACTAGAGATTGTAAAGTCAATTATACTTCTCAGATGCACCAAGCAGAGCTTGGGCATACCTGATGATTTGTACTTTTATCTTGATTCTGTTTAATAAGCAGGGATAAGGAATAGGGACTTAATTTTTTTCAAATTAAAGTTTCGATTCTTGAGCCCTACAATAGAACAATTAAAATATTCTGCAATTATGCAGCAAGTGACTTGGCTGCATGACCATATTACACCGGAGAGACTGACAATATACATATGATTAGACTAACTATCTTTTGTGTTTATATTGCCTTCATCACCATAGTATTTGAGCTCTTCACAATCTTTAGTCTGCACCTTCACAACTCCCTGGTGAGCAACTAAGTGACTTGCTCAAGGTCACACAAGGGAGTCTGGCACAGCAGGAAATCAAACCCACATCTCCTGAGTCCCATACTAGTGCCACTGGACCATCTTTCCTTAAATAATACTGCATAAAAAGGATCTTGAACCATGAAACCTTAGATTAAAAGTCAGATGCTGTACCAACTCAGTTATTTGGGCTCATAACCAGGACTGGTAAAACCTAACCAAGGAAAGGTTCTTTTCTTCAGTCATCCCATATGCTCCGATCCTAATTCAACAGGATTTAGCAGGTAGATCACTGTGGCTATGGATCTTGATCAGTATTGCAAAGCCTATAATATGCTGTACCTGAGAAACTAACATCAAACAATATCTTGTATTGCAAATATGGGGTCAGGAACATGTTTGCCAGGAATTACAGCTGCAGCGGCACAGGAGCCAGCAAACAGAGCTGTAAACAGGGGAGTTTGAGTGAAAATTCTGTTGGAGGAGAAGATTAACAAGATTTAGGTGGGAAGGCTATGACAGATACAGAGGCAGCAATGGGAGTGACCCAAGTAGTGGAAGACACAATGAAGATGACTGGATGCGGAAGCTGCAGTATGTACATGATCCTGGAGGGCGTACCTGGAAAGAGTTTTGTCTGCATGAAGTACTGTCTGATAGAGCTGATGGAAGAAAAGATCCGAGGATTGGAGATGCAGGTGGAAAGTCTGGTTGAGTTTAGAAGGGGGTTCGAGCGGATTATGGAGCAAAGACATGAGGCGGCTGAAGGGAAAAGCTCAGACTTGCAGATGGAAGCAGGACTGAAGAACTTTGAAGGAAGACTGCTGGGTGAAGAAAATGGACAGTGGAAGCATGTGACTAAGAGAACCAGGCAGAGGAAAAGACGGGCTAGTGAAGGAGAAATAGAGCTCAAGAACGGGTTTGCAGAGTTGGAAAATGAAGAAAGGGCTCAGCAGGTGGTCACTGAAGGTGGAAGGGCAAGGAAGAAGAGAAGAGAGGCTAGTCCTATAGGAAAAGGGGAAGAGTCAAGGGAGACTACACCAAATATGAGCTCCAGGGGGATACAGGATGGGTTGAAGAGGATTACAAGGGAGAATAGGAATGGAAAGAACTTGCAGCCAGAGGAAATAGGGGATAGACCGGAGAATCGCACCGTCACCAGGAAAAGGCAGGTCTACTTGATCGGGGACTCCTTACTGAGAAGAATGGACAAGGCCTGTAATCAGAGCTGATCCAGAGAATAGAAGGGTGTGCTGTCTTCCAGGTGCTAAGATAAGATAAGGATGTGGACCTGAGGTTGAAGAGGATCCTAAAGGGAGCGGGAAAGAATCCACTGATCATCCTTCACGTGGGAACAGATGATATCGATAGATTCTTGCTGGAATGTATCAAGGGAGACTATGCCAGGCTGGGGAAGACGCTTAAGGAAATCGAGGCTTAGGTGATCTTCAGTGGGATTCTGCCTGTTCCTAGAGAAGGGCAACAAAGTTGTGACAAGATTGACTGTCAACAGATGGCTCAGGCAGTGGTGCTATAAGGAGGGCTTTGGGATGTATGGCCACTGGGAGGCATTCATGGACAGAGGACAGTTTTCTCGGGATGGACTTCATCTGAGTAGGGAAGAAAATAGACTTCTAGGATGGAGGCTGGCACAACTGATTAAGAGAGCTTTAAACTAGGAATTTGTGGGGGGTGGCTGGGAGATGTCCAGGTAATCTCCATGCCAGATTTTAACATTGAGAGGGAAGAAAACAAAGTAAGAAAGGATACAGCCATGGGTAGGAGAACAGACATAAGGAGGAAGGGCAGTGTGGATACCAGTCTAATAGGTCATACTGGCTGTAGAATGTCCATGCCTAATCAGGTAAAGAATGTGAGCGAGGCCAAACAGAAAAAATTAATATGTTTGTACGCCAATGCGAGTAGCTTAGGTAACAAAATGAAGAAACTAGAGCTACTGGTGCAGGAAGTGAAACCAGATATTATAGGGATAACAGAAACATGGTGGAATAGTAGTCATGACTGGACTACAGATATTGAAGGGTATGTGCTGTTTAGGAAAGACAGAAATAAAGGTAAAGGTGGTGGAGTAGCATTGTATATCAATGATGAGGTAGAATGTAAAGAAATAAGAAGTGATGGAATGGATAAGACGGTGTCTGTCTGGGCAAAAATCACATTGGGGAAGAAAACTGCTAGAGCCTCCCCTGTAATAGTGCTTGGGGTGTGCTATAGACTGCCGGGATCTAATTTTGGATATTGTGACATGATAAAACCCCCCTGCTTCAATCAGACAAGAGGAGGAGTTGAAGTAGAGTGGATTGATGTTGGAGCAGAGAGCAGTTTGGAGGGAAGCAGAGGAGAGTTTGGAGAAGTGCTGCGGTGGACTAAGAAGACCAAGACCCTAGGTAAAGGGACACCTAGTTTGTGCAGAGGGAGGGCAGGAAGCCCCATAAGCTGAAGGGCAGGAGAGGGAAGTAGCCCAGGGGAAGGAACCGCTAGTTCTAGTGCCTTACCCCTATCCCTAGGGCGCCTGGGCTGGGACCCAGAGTAGAGGGCGGGCCTGGATCCCTCCCTCTCTACTCCCCTCCTCTATGACACTAGTGGGGCAGTTAATATCTCAGTTCAGGGGCAAGAAACAGTGCCCTGAACCCTCACCCAAGAAGAGAAAGCAGGAGACCCATCATAGTAGCGCCAGCAATTTGCCACAATACGGATAGAACCCTCTTTAATGTTCTTAATGAAGTAACTACTAATGGAAACTGCGTGATCATGGGAGACTTTACCTTCCCAGATATAGACTGGAGGACAAGTGCTAGCAATAATAGTAGGGCTCAGATTTGCCTAGATGCGATAGCTGATGGATTCCTTCATCAGGTAGTTGCTGAACCGACAAGAGGGGATGCCATTTTAGATTTGGTTTTGGTGAGTATTGAGGATCTCATAGAAGAAATGGCTGTAGGGGACAACCTTGGTTCAAGTCATCATGAGCTAATTCAGTTCAAAATTGATTTTCAAAAGGGCTGACTTTCAAAAATTAAGGAAATTAGTTAGGGAAGTGGATTGGACTGAAGAACTTATGGATCTAAAGGCAGAGGAGGCCTGGGATTACTTTAAGTCAGAGCTCCAGAAGCTATTGGAAGCCTGGATCCCAAGAAAGGGAAAAAATTCATAGGCAGGAGTTGTAGACAAAGCTGGATGAGCAAGCATTTCAGAGAGGTGATTAAGAAAAAGCAGAAAGCATACAGGGAGTGGAAGATGGGAGGGATCGGCAAGGAAAGCTACCTTACTGAGGTCAGAATATGTAGGCATAAAGTGAGAGGCTAAAAGTCGAGTGGAGTTGGACCTTGCAAGGGGAATTAAAACCAATAGTAAAAGATTCTATAGCCATATAAATAAGAAGAAAACAAAAAGAAGTGGGGCCGCTAAACACTGAGAATGGAGTGGAGGTTAAGGATAATCTAAGCATGGCCCAATATCTAAACAAATACTTTGCCTCAGTCTTTAATGAGGTTCTTAGGGATAATAGTATCATGGCAAACAGGAATGAGGCTATGGAGATAGATATTACCATACCTGAGGTAGAAGCGAAACTTGAACAGCCTAATGAAACTAAATCGGGGGCCCCAGATAATCTTCATTCAAGAATATTAAAGGAATTGGCACATGAAATTGCAAGTCGATTAGCAAGAGTTTTTAATGAATCTGTAAACTCAGGGGTTGTACCGTATGACTGGAGAATTGCTAACATAGTTCCTATTTTTAAGAAAGGAAAAAAAAAAAGTGATCTGGGTAATTACAGGCCTGTTAGTTTGACATTTGTAGTGTGCAAGGTCTTGGAAAAAATTTTGAAGGAGAAAGTAGTTAAGGACATTGAGGTGAATGATAATTGGGACAAAATACAACATGGTTTTACAAAAGATAGATCGTGCCAAACCAACCTGATCTCCTTTGAGAAAGTAACAGATATTTTTAGACAAAGGAAACGCAGTGGATCTAATTTACCTAGATTTCAGTAAGGCGTTGGATACTGTGCCACATGGGGAATTATTAGTTAAATTGGAAAAGATGGGGATCAATATGAAAATTGAAAGGTGGATAAGGAATTGATTAAAGGGGAGATACAGCGGGGCATACTGAAAGGTGAACTGTCAGGCTGGAGGGAGGTTACCAGTGGAGTTCCTCAGGGATCGGTTTTGGGACCAATTTTTTTATTACTGACCTTGCCACAAAAAGTGGGAGTGAGCTAATAAAGTTTGTGGATGATACAAAGCTGTGAGGTATTGCCAATTTAGAGAAGGACCTGGATATCATACAGTAAGATCTGGATGACCTTGTAAACTGGAGTAATAGTAATAGGATGAAATTTAATAGTGAGAAGTGTAAGGTCATGCATTTAGGGATTAATAACAAGAATTTTAGTTACAAGCTAGGGACGCATCAATTAGAAGTAACGGAAGAGGAGAAGGACCTTGGAGTATTGGTTGACCACAGGATGACTGTGAGCCGCCAATGTGATGTGACCATGAAAAAAGCTAATGCGGTCTTGGGATGCATCAGGGGAGGTATTTCCAGTCGAGATAAGGAGGTATTAGTACCATTACACAAGGCATTGGTGAGACCTCATCTGGAATACTGTGTGCACTTCTGGTCTCCCATGTTTAAAAAGGATGAATTCAAACTGGAATAGGTACAGAGAAGGGCTACTAGGATGATCCGAGGAATGGAAAACCTGTTTTATGAAAGGAGACTCAAGGAGCTTGGCTTGTTTAGCCTAACCAAAAGAAGGCTGAGGGGAGATATGATTGCTCTCTATAAATATATCAGAGGGATAAATACCAGAGAGGGGAGGAATTATTTAAGCTCAGTACCAATGTGGACACAAGAACAAATGGATATAAACTGATCATCGGGAAGTTTAGACTTGAAATTAGACAAAGGTTTCTAATCATCAGAGGAGTGAAGTTCTGGAACAGCTTTCCAAGTGAAGCAGTGGGGGCAAAAGATCTATCTGGCTTTAAGATTAAACTCGATAAGTTTATGGAGGAGATGGTATGATGGGATAACATGGTTTTGGCAATTAATTGATCTTTAATTATTCATGGTAAATAGGCCCAATGGCCTGTGATGGGATGTTAGATGGGGTGGGATCTGAGTTACTTCAGAGTTGTTACTTCTTTCCTGGGTATCTGGCTGGTGAATCTTGCCCACATGCTCAGGGTTCAGCTGATTGCCATATTTGGGGTCGGGAAGGAATTTTCCTCCAGGGCAGATTGGCAGAGGCCCTGGGGTTTTTTCCCCTTCCTCTGTAGTATGAGGCATGGGTCACTTGCTGGAGGATTCTCTGCTCCTTGAAGTTTTTAAACTATGATTTGAGGGCTTCAGTAGCTCAGACATTGGTGAGAGGTTTATTGCTGGAGTGGGTGGGTGAGATTCGGTGGCCTACATTTTGCAGGAGGTCAGACTAGATGATCATAATGGTCCTTTCTGACCGTAATATCTATAAGTCTATGTGTAAGACCCTGTTTGTTGCCTCTCTCGTTCTCCTTTAGTCTTAGTTTTCCCATTATATACTTTTTATGTATTTGTCCAGTTTCTTTCTGTCCAAATAACTTTGCTATATTTTCATCATATATCAGTCTCATGGTTCAAAACATTCCCTTAAATTGTCAAGTATTCTGGTGTCATTTGTTAGTACACGTTAAAAAGTATTTTGATGGAACCCCCTCCTCCCCTCCTTTATTTATGGCTTAAAACTGCTTGCTTTCTGAATCATCAGTTTGGCTGCAAAAGTCTGTGTGCTATTCATTACTCTCCCCTCTTACTCTCAACAAGAAATTTTAATTTCATGCTCTGAAGGAAAATGAATGATGTGATTCACTTATCTCATTAATCATTTCTTGACTGACTGACTGACTGAGTCTCTGGAGTTCCCTATACATCATATTAAACTCTTAGTAGAATTTCTTCCTGGAGGGTTCCCATTTTGCCTTTCTGAGGTTTATAGAATCCACTGGTTTAGAAAGACACGTCAGCAAACTTTTTCACAGTAGGGCACCTAATTAGCATTCCTCAAATTATGGTAGTTTTGGGATACTGTCACATTTAAAACAAATTTTTTAAAGACTAAATTTTCTTTACCTCTTATAACGTATATCCTAGCAGGTTAGGAAATTGGAAACAAAATGTTACTTCTTATACCATTAATGCTGACTTGTTCCCTCTGAATTTCACTCACTAAGTGAGTTTCACTTACTTGCTATCATGCAGTAGCACAGTCCTGCAGTGGCTGGCTTGCATGTACTGAAGGGGAGTCTTTTTTTTTTTTTTAAATCCAACAAAATATTTTTTAATAGGAAAGAAAACATCACGGAAATATTTCAGTTGATCTTAGATTTTTGAAAATAACCCCCCGTAGCCTAAACCTTAAATTTACGTCTGTATCTGCTTGGCAATGTCCTTTTAATATGAACTTAGTTGCAAATCGGTCTTTTTTTCTGTTTCATTGAGGAGGGGGAGGAGAAGTGTGGTTACATTTCAGATTTATCAGTATTACTTATTTCAACTGACTTCTTTCTGCTGAATGGAAAGAGAATAAAACCTACTTTCAAAGAAAATTTAAGGATGTTAGTGTTTCAGACAGTGTTCATATCTTGGTCTATAATTCCTTAAGTGAGAGAGACGCATCATTATCGCTGGTTTAAGAATTTAATCTTAAATTTATATGTAGAAGTTGCGTTAAATGTATTTGGATGAATTTGCTGAGACATACTGTTGCGTTCATTGCAGTGTAATTGTAGTCAAGTCAAATACTTCTCCCACTGGACTGGGCTCTGTTATCAGAACATAGATTTTTTTTTTTTCTCTTTAAAGTTTTTCACTGTTGCTACCAGTGGTGCTGCTCGTAGTTTATACGTGTTTCCATTATCACCATCATAAGTGTTTTAACACAGCTACCCAGAATAAGTATTATTGCAATGGTGCACAAGTGTTCTGTGTTTATGGATAGGTGATGTGTTACATTTAGCATGCTAGAAGGTTGCAATGGTGCTGGTAATGCTAACATATTTTAGTGTAGACAAGATTTCACTTAGTTACTGTTCAGCATCACTCATTTGGAAACTGGGTCTGTCCTATATATCCCTTTGCTCTCTTCTTGTCCTTAGATGTTAGGCATTTTCCATGCATCATTAGGACTGTGCTTTTAGAGTGATATGCCTCATGAAAGAGAAGACCTTAGTTTGTCTCGTTTAGCTGGAGAATGTTAGCAAAGTAGTTTTCAGATGTTTTCATTCACTGTCTCCTCTTAAATGTTGAAGACTGTTTAACCTCTTTGTGATGGTTGTTTTGAAATTCTCATCCTAAAGCCTATGGGATTGTAGCAAAACAAGTTCTATTCAAAATACGTAGAGAAAATTGGATTAAACCAAACTGTAGACATAATGTATATCTAGTGATATGCTCTGCAGAAAATCATCTAGATAGGTGTGCCTTCATGATGTTTTAAAAAAAAGCAGGGTGGATTTGATTTTAAATCATGATTTTAAATCACTAGTTAGGAAGACTCAATTGAATCATGGATTTTTGTGTAAAAGTGCATTCTTGTTGGTTCTTCTAACTAAGAACTAAGAGATAGATGTAGGTTTCCTTTTTAAGAGGGTACACACACACTATACATTTTTAAACAATGATTTATTTTGAAAACTTTTCAAATTAGTTTTACAGCTATATCAGAAAATGAATGATTGTTTGGTTATTTCATTTACCAAAGGTAGTTGAAGCAGATATTTATGAAGTCACTGGGAGGTGAACTATTGCCAATTCAACAGGTTAATCATTAATATTTGGAGGATTTTCTTGCCATGCTGTATTAGGAGGAGAACATCATCAGACAGACATTTAAATTGTTTTATTTAACTAAAACAACGCTATGTATTCTGGATTTTTTTTCTTCAACAGCAAACATAGAATATTTTAGCAAAACAAGCATATAAATTTTTGAATTTAGTTAAACATTCAAGTTTTTTTAAAATTAGGTTTGTTTTTGTTAAAATTGTTTAAAATAGTAAAAATGAAATTTTTTAAACATAAAAATGTAAATCGACTATGTCAGCCAGGTCAACATGAGAAACTTAAAATATTGGCTTCTGCAGCTAACTTAGTCGTCTTCACCTTCATTTTCCTGTTTGTTCATAATCTGGAAAAGAAAAACAAGTTTTCCCTGCTTTTTCAGGTTCCAAACGATTTCTCAATTTGGAACAAATTAGTCCAAAGGAAGAAAATATTCTTTCTACACCGGCAGAAGAAGCTACTGCTGTTAAAAGTGAGATTATCACTTCAATGGTCTCTGAATCCAAGTGCTTAAGTGACTTCCACCAGTTCACTGGTGTGACTTTCTTTAAAACATCAGCAAACATATTTCTTGAACGCTTCTTATTCCCAAACTGGGTCTCTCTTACGGCCTGCTGCCATTATAGGTTTTCCCTTATAGTGAGAGAATGGTATGGTAGATCTCAAATCAGTGAAGGCTACACTCGGAAAGACCTCAAGACTTCTGGAATATGCTGCTCAAACAATTTTCACTTTTGATTCTACTGCCTTTCCGTCCCTTCTCACATTTATCTCTAGATTTCTTCTCATTGTCCAGATCTATTTTGCCCCCAACAATCTTGTATTCATTGAACTTTTTGAAACTTTGCACTTTTAGAGAGGGGTAAGGGATTGACTCTGTGTACACAAATCTGCAGAGGGACAATGGTTCTGACATGCTTCAAACCAAATGCACTGCTTCAGGTAGAATAAACAAACAAGTTTATTAACTATAAAGAGATTTTAAGTGATTATAAATCAAAGCATAGGGAGTCAATTTGGTCAAATGAAATAAAAGCAAAATGCATTCTAAGCTGATCTTAACCCTTTCAGTGTCCTTACAAACTTAGATGCTTCTCATCACAGACTGGCTGGTTGCCCTTCAGCCCGGCCCTCCCCTTTGATCAGTGCTTCAGTCGCTTGGTGGTGGTGGTGTCTGTAGATGTAGGTGGAAGAGAGAGGAAGAGCATGGCAAACGTCTCTCCCTTTTATCATGTTCGTTCTTCCCTCTTGGTTTCCTCCCTCCCCCCCGCACCTCCGTCTTCAGGGTCAGGTGAGCATTACCTTATTGTCCCTAACTGACCAAAGGAAGGGATGTGGGGGTGACTCACTTGAGAATCCAACAGATCCTTTGGTGCTGCCTAGGCCAGTGTCCTTTGTTTCTGTGAGGCTGGGCTGGGTTTGTTCAATACATGCCCTGATGAGGTGTGAACTGCCCCTCTGCTCTTGGAGAGTTTTTGCCTGAGCTTGTTTTAAGCCACGAGGTCACATTTTCAGCCTCATAACTATATAGTATCGTTACAGGTTGTAATTTCATGTATAACAACAATGCTCAGGGCATCATGAGCCTTGTGAAGACACCTGACATGAAAAACTTTTCATTGGATACCACACAATCATTTTATAAGGTTGAACATGGGGGTGGAAGGTGTTTCCCCGAGGTACAGTGTGTCAGAATAGGTTGCTGCACTTGAGGCCAAAGTCTCAGCAGTGCTTGTGGTGCCACCAGGAGCATGCCATGTGGTCGTGCTACTGGTGTTGGGAATGGGGCAGGGGCTGCTTCTGCTCCTTGGAGCACAAGCTGGCAATTGACCCCTTCCCCCATTCCCTGGGCAGCTCTGGCAGCCCACGTCTGCTGCTGCTGCCCATGGGAACTAGGATGAGTCTACAGAAATCTGGGGCTCTAAGCAGCTTCTTAGTCTGCTTATAGCTAGAGTTTCTTCTTTGTGTAAGGTCTTTCAGTTGTAAGTGCCAGGTTACTTTGATCTTCCCTCCATGACCACACCTGCCATGGTATTTACCCATGTGTACCCTCTGAGGAGGAATCTCATATGAAATGGCCATTGTATGTGTCTCAGATCTATTCAGGATTGCCTTAATTGCCTTGCATGCAAGGTCTTGGCTTCTGTTTTTCCTGTAACATTTTAACACTTTCCAAGTTCTTGGGAAGCTGTAGACACACGGTACTTTTTTCCTTAACATCTTATCTAGACTGGGGATTTCAGCCGTCAGTGGCTGACTACCAGCATTAATCTGTAGCAGTGTTGCCAATCTTAAAAGTTCAAAGGTTGCATATCAGCTCCCTCTTCGTGAGAGTGTCTTAAAAATGAGATTTTAAAAAAAATATAGGTGTTTGTTTTATTTCCATTCTGGTTTTGGTGTCTTGAGGGGCACTCCAGTCAGGCATACAACTGCACATTCAAGTTATTTAAATATCTGTCTGTGTGCTGTTAGGCTTTAGAATTAACACACTAATATGATGAATGAAGGAATTTCATACCTCAGTTGTCTGACTGTCTAAAACAGGCTCCGGTTGTATACTTTTAAGGTTGCTGAGAATATTTTTTGAAAATGAAGGTTTGCATGCTACAGAATCTGAATCTCTCATGGGAGGCAGGTCTAGGCTTTGACTGACCCACTTTAGAGAGTGTTAAGCACAGTACAGTATATTCTGCTGCCTTTGCAAAAGCCAAAGCACTTGGTGTTTTGGCTTCAGAATACTCCTAGTGCAAGTAAGCTTTGGCCAATATTTCTCATGTTTAATGCAAAACACAATGCACTAAACAATTAGGCCTGTCAGTTTTCTTGTTTCTATAGGGAGCTTTTTGTTAATGTTTAGTATAATTCTTGTCTAAAAAAGTTTGATAACTAATATAATATGTAGCTGGAATGTCAAAATGCTGAGAGTTCAGAGTGTACTTTTAATTTCGTAAAGGATCTATTTTTTTCCCTTGTATACAGAGCGAATCACTGGCTTATAAAACAGAAGACAGTTGCAGATTTTACAAATGTAACTTTTGTTTTCAGGTTTTGATGAGACTATCTGTAATGTAGAAAATGTCATATGCATACACATACACACTGCTTTAAAGCACGGGTTCTAAACCTGGGAGTTGTGATGATGATTGCTGTGGTGATATGCTTCCCATGCTCCTAAAAGGGAAAAGGGTCCTGGTTAGATCACGGCAGATTCCTGTGACCTCTTGATGCCAGCTAGCAGAGGATATATTGTGTGCATAGGGTTTCACAGGGCTCTCTTGGTTTAGATATCTACACAATAGTTAACCAAAGAGTGGCAGGTGACATCTATACTGAAAGCCAGTAGCCTACTGGTTGACATAATCATTATGAAATATATGTACAGCTAATATTTAAGGAGCTCTGTATCTACACTAATCATTGTGTTCTTAAGGTCTTGGGGTTAAGGCAGGTCACTAGGAGGTGACATACTTCAGAAATGTTCCTTTCAGGCAGGAGGGAAGACATCTTCTGGCCATTTGTGTATTGGTATGCCTGTTTGCATACTGAGCCAAGTGTGGACTGAGAGACTGTGAAATCTACAAAAACGGAAATCTACAGCAATAAACAAACGAGGGGCAGGGTATCCAGTTTATGAATAAAACAAACTGACAATGTATTTGTTTCATGAAAAGAGGGTCACGGTCAGCCTGGCTGTAAAGCGCTGCAGGTATTTTGGATGAGCAATAATCTACAAGACGTGAGAGTATCTTGTTAACTAAGTCTAGCCTCTAGAATGCGTGTTATGATTTTATTTTGTATACTTTTTTTTCCTTCTAGCAACTGAGCTGTGTGTGTTAAAGTATTTTTTTTATTTGATTTCTTTTGTTGCTAGGCTTTGCAGGTCCTGCTTTTCTCACCACTATAACTAGCGCACAAGTTTTTGTTTTAGCGTAAATAGAAGCCAGAAAATATTTGGGAAGTGGGTAAGGAGCTCTCCTTGATGGCTAAGCACTACTTCCCTCTGTATTAAAATGGAAAAGATCATCTGCAGAATTGCATATTGTAAATACAGTAATCATGTTGCATTTACTAACACCATCTTAAATTATTAAAACTAAAATTAGTGAAAATCTGATGGTTTTTTTTTTTTTTTTTTTTACTACTCTGCATTTCTCTCAGCTTGGACACTGAAAATCAAGTCACTTTCAGTTTTGTTTGTAGTTGGATTTACTTTCTGGTTCTCTGTGTAGCAGTGTTTGGGTTCCTCAGTCTTTTTCTTTTAGTGTTAAGTGGTGCAACAATTAAGCACTATGAGAATAGCCTCGATTTAGCAAAAGAAGTGGCATCAATGATTTTTGCTCAAATTAGTGAGGAAATTAATACATGGAATCTTTCTTTCTTTTGGCATGATCAGTAGTTAGATATTCTGGACACCTATTTGGACTGCTTTCAAGAAATAAGTGGTTGATCAGTGGGTATGGAGGTGAGAACCAGTCATAGCTATTATGTAACATAGATAAATCTTCGGGAAGTTGCTTAAAATGTTTTACTTATTTGATCAGAAAGTTAAAACCAGTTTAAATGTGAAAAATAAATATGATGCACATGCTAAATAGAAAGGAAAATAAATACCTATGAATCTTATTTATACCAGACCAACAATTGGACAAAACAGGTTTCGAAGTTAGCTACATCTTCACTATTTTATTCCCACATTAGATGTCGTCTTATGTTAAATTGATCCATTTAATAACCAAGTGTTTCCTTTAAATACTTTTAATGAAATAAATACTATTTGGAATTGTGAAATACTGGGAGATGAAAGTCTCCCATATATAGATTGAAGGACAAGTGCTACTAATGGTAGGGCCCAGATATTCCTGGATGTGATAGCCAACAGATTTCTTCACCAAATTGTTACCAAACCAACAAGAGATGGTACCATTTTAGATTTAGCATTGGTAAGCAGCAAGGACATCATAGAAGAACTGGTTGTAGAGGACAACCTTGGTTCAAGTTATCATGAGCTAATTCAGTTTAAACTAAATGGAAGGATAAACAAAAATAGGTCTGCAACTAGGGTCCTTGATTTGAAAAGGACCAATGTTAAAAAATTAAGGGAATTAATTAGGTATGTGGAGTGGACTGAAGAATTTGAGGATCTGAATGTGGAGGAGGCTTGGAATTAGTTTCTGCAACTTTGACTTAAAGTATAAGTATGCATCCCAAACAAGGAGAAAATATTTATAGGGAAATGGATGAACAAGCATCTCAAACAGGTTATTAAGAGAAAGCAGAAAGCCTACAAGGAGTGGAAGGTGGGATGGATCAGCAAGGAAAGCTATCTCTTGCATGTCAGAAAGTGTAGGAAATAAGCAACAACTGCCAAAAGCCAAGCAGATTTGGGCCGTGCAAAGGAATTAAAACTAATAGTAAAAGGTTAGTTAGCCATATAAACAAAAGAAAACAAGGAAAGAGGAAGTGGGACTGCTAAAAACTGATGGGATGAAGATTAAAGATAATCTAGGCATGGCCCAACACCTCAACAAAATGTTTGCCTGTTTTTATGTTTTGAATAAGGGTAACAATGAGCTTTGGGTCAGTGGCAGGGTGTCTAATGGAAATGAGGCTGTGCAAGTCAAACTCAAAAAGCTTAATAGGACTGAATCAGGAGGGCTGGATGTTCTCCATCCAAGAATATTAAAGGAACTGGCAAATGAAATTGCAAGCCCAATAGCGAGGATTTTTAATGAATCCATAAACTCAGGGGTTGTCCTCTATGCCAGGAGAATTGCTAGTATAGTACCTATATCTAAGAAAGGAAAATATGATCTGGGAAACTGCAGGTCTGTTAGTTTGACCTCAATTATATGCTAGGTCTTGAAACAAATTTTGAAAGCGAAAGTAAATAAGGGCATATAAGTAAGCAGTAATTAGGATAAAATGCAACATGGTTTTACAAAAGGTAGATCATGCCAGACCAACCTGATCTTTCTTTGAGAAGATGATGATTGATTGACTGACTGACTGACTGATTTTTAAGACAAAAGAAATGCAGTAGATCTACTCTACCTGGATCTCAGTAAAGCTTTCTGATACAGTTCCACATTGGAAATTATTAGTTAGATTGGAGAAGATGGGGATTAGGTGGTGTCAGGGTTCCCTCCCCATTCTGAACTCTAGGGTACAGATGTGGGGACCCGCATAAAAGACCCCCTAAGCTTATTTCTACCAGCTTAGGTTAAAACTTCCCCAAGGCACAAATTCTTTGCCCTTGGACGGTACGCTTCCACCACCAAGTGAGTTAACAAGAATCAGGGAAAGGACCACTTGGAGTTCCTGTTCCCCCAAAATATCCCCCCAAGTCCTTACACCCCCTTTTCTGGGGAGGCTTGAGAATAATATCCTAACCAATTGGTTACAAAGTGATCACAGACCCAAACCCCTGAGTCTTTGGACAATAGAGAAATCGGTCAGGTTCTCAAAAGAAGGATTTTATTTAAAAAAAAAAAAAAAAAAAAAAGGTAAAAATCACCTCTGTAAAATCAGGATGGAAAATAACTTTACAGGGTAACAAAAGATTCAAAAACACAGCAAAATTTCCTCTAGGCTTGGTTTCAAAGTTACAAGAAACAGGAATAAACCTCCCTCCAGCAAAGGAAAAATTCACAAGCAAAACAAAAGATAATCTAACACGCCTTGCCTGGCTTTTACTTAGCAATTTTTGTAATACGAGAGACTTTTAGGATGGTTTATAGGAGAAAGAGTTTTCTGACCTGATGCTTCTCTGCTTCCCAAGAGAACACACAAAAACAAAGCCTTCCCACCCCCCAAGATTTGAAAGTATCTTCTTTCCCCATTGGTCCTTTTGGACATGTGCCAACCAGGTTATTTGAGCTTTTTAACCCCTTATAGGCAAGGAGGAATTCTAGGCCATCCTTGGCTGTATGGTTATGACAGGTGGATAAGGAACTGGTTAGAAATTTCTCCCCAACTCAGATCGGTAGAGACTTTGATTGTATTTCATATTCTTCTTCAGCATGGAGCCCAGGTCACTTGCAGATTTGAACTAGAGTAAATGGTAGACAATAACTTTAAGTCTTTAAATGAAGATTTGAGGACTTCAGTAGCTCAGCCAGAGTTTATGGGTCTTTTATAGGAATGGGTGTGTGAGGTTCTGTGGCCTGCGATGTGCAGGTCAGACTAGCTGATCACAATGGTCCCTTCTGGCCTTAAATTCTGAGTCTAAATGTTGATGGCATAAAAACTGGTATTCAATGGGTAATTCTCTGGCACATCATTATATTAAATAAACCACCAAGTGCCATCTGTTACCAAGCCTTTTTAGAAAAGGAGTACTTGTGGCACCTTAATGACAGGTTTCAGAGTAGCAGCCGTGTTAGTCTGTATTCGCAAAAAGAAAAGGAGTACCTGTGGCACCTTAGAGACTAACAAATTTATTAGAGCATAAGCTTTCGTGAGCTACAGCTCACTTCATCCGATGAAGTGAGCTGTAGCTCACGAAAGCTTATGCTCTAATAAATTTGTTAGTCTCTAAGGTGCCACAAGTACTCCTTTTCTTTTTGCGAATACAGACTAACACGGCTGCTACTCTGAAACCTGTCATTATGCAAGCCTATTTAAATATCTTGATCACTCACTTTATAACACGCCAGTGCCACCTGTTTGGAGAAAGGTGAGTATCTTGATAGTCTGGAATCTTGGAATGTACCTTGTATGTATATCTTTATTTGTATACCTGGCCATCAATGTATTTGTGGCTTACAGAGCACAATAAACAAGTTAAAAGATGTGGTCTGTAACTACTTAGGAGGAGGATGTAAACTGACTAGACACCCACTACCTTCTGAATTAATTTTTGTAGGTTTAAGAGAGGGTAAGGTTCATAGTCATTAAACCTCCTCTCCATACAGAGATTTCATTTCATTTTTTATTTTATTTTGTAACAGTTTAGTTTTGGATAATGTTCACATTTAAACGCCTTAAAATATTTGAGCATTTTTGATATTTGATCAGTGTTTGATGGTTGGTCAATCAACCAGTTTTCGGATTTGGTCAAATTTGTGTGAATCAGAAACAACATCGTGACTCTGGCAGTATGGATCATCTAAAGCTTAGCAGTATTGTGGAGGCGATGCTCTAAATCTCTCAAAGATCGGGGGTCTAACTTGTGCAGTCTTTCATATGTACTTAGTAAATCATGGAGGAAAAAGCATTGAAAATAAGGTTGTCTGTTCTAAGCCACTGAATGAACATGACCTTTTAACTATTAAAGGCTAGAAATAACGTTGAATGAGGGGGAAGAGTGTGTGGAGGGTAAAATATCTCTGGTGAAGGGGTCAAGGAAATCCTTCAAGCTTCCACTCAAACCACTGATGTTCTTAGTGACTCCCATTTCTAGCGCTGAGGTTGGGAAGGAAAGACAAATCCACTCCTCAGTGATGGTTAAAAGTAACTTGCCAGCCTGTTGCTTGGGTTCCTGATATAGATCAGATAGTCTACAACCCATAAATCCACAACATACACTATCAGTCAATTTTGAATTTGGCTCTCAAATAAATGGAATTCCTCTTTCTGAAATGAATATGATGAAATAATAAACCAAAACTCCCATCACAAAATCAATTACTTCTGTTAGATTTCAGAATGAAGATGAAATTTTCTAATTCAGGTATCTCTGTACATTACTTACTTTATTAATGTGGGTAATCCTTTCTCTGAAAATATGACTGCACCAGTCATGCTGAAAATCCTGACTTGTGGGAAAATGTGTAGCTGCACTTACTGAAAGTCACTCTTGGAAAACACAGATCTATCCATCTTAACAGCTAGAATTCATCTCTGGAACAGAGCATGTTACGTTGGTACGTTGACACAAACGACTACCAGTGAAAGAGAGATTAGTACATGAAAAGTATTGAAAAGGACAAATGATTTGTTTAAAAAAATCACTTGTCATTATTCTGTGGTCTTTCGCAGTGATTCTTTCTTTAATCTGCAAATACTAAAATGCACAAACCATACACGCCTAATGAAAGCTGTCAAGGTTATTGTTAAGGAGATCACTTCATAGACCCTTCAGCTGAAATTGTGTAATCTATTATTTTTCAGCAAAGGTCAATGCAAATCTTCCGGATAGATGACTTAAAGAAAAATGTTGACATAAATGAAGAATGTGTTCCTGTAAATGTTTAATTTAGCTATTTCAATAGGAAATGGCATTTATTTTAAAAACCACACAGGTCTGGATTTGTATATTTTGGTGGGGGCAATATTTAAATCTACAATAAACACATCAGCACTAGATGGGGAAAAAAATAACTTGCATCTCCATCTTTTAAGATTGCCTTCTCTGAAAACTACTACTAAACACAGCAATCATAGTAATGTGCCCTTTTCAAGGGTTGGAGGTGAAGCTCTCTGGGCTGGGACTGTCTATTCAGTGTTTGTTCAGTACCGAGCACAACGGGGTCCTAGTCCAGGGGTGGGCAAACTTTTTGCCCCGTGGGCCACATTGGGGAATAGAAATTGGATGGAGGGCCATGAATGCTCACAAAATTGGAGTTGGGGTGTGGGCTGTGGGGTGGAACTGGGGATGAGGAGTTTCAGGTGTAGGATGGTGCTCTGGGCAGAGATTGAGGGGGTAGGAGGGGGATTGGGGCGTGGGAAGAGGCCCCAATTTTGGTTCTTGCTGCAGGTACTCTCACAATGATGCAAAAAGCCTTCATGTGTTATTTTTGGGAAGCAGGTAGAAGGAGACCGACTCATGCTATGGGCTATATCCTAATGGTAAATGCACTAAATTGCAAGTCCAGAGGTCTTGAGTTCTACTTCTAGCTCTTTTAGTGATGGATGTTCATATTTCTATGCACTTCCTAGTGCTACTGAGTTCAGGTTTCCAGCCTTATGGATTGTGTGTAAATGTTCACCAATTTTACTGAAAACAGAGAGCTTGCATGAGGACACTTCAGGCAGAGCTTGGAACTAGGAACTACCAGGTCTAATATAACTGAGTCACGCCTCTTCCAGTTAACGCAGTCTTTCAGAAGGAACATATCAAATTAGATTTATGTATAATCCACACTAACCTGGTATGGCCCTGTTCCACCCAGCTAGACTATATGTATTCATGCCTCTTTGCTACTGATTTCATCCTAAGAGATCTGGTTCTTTACCTCAAGTGGTAGAAGCTCATGCTTTTATATCCAGAAGTTCCAGGTTCAGTCCCTGCAGATGACCCAAATGGAGAGTTGTTCCATTAGGCTATGTTGTCTGCAACCACTAGTCCATAATCTGCTCTTAGAGCCAAAAATAGAAACCATGTTTTCCACTGCTGTCTCAGAAATAATTGAGTATCAGAGGGGTAGCCATGTTAGTCTGGATCTGTAAAAGCAGCAAAGAGCCTTGTGTTGCTGCTTTTTCAGAAATAATTGTGTAACCTATTGGCAATGTGTGTTGTGCCACTGCATGGTCTGGTCCACGTAGAGGATAACGGCATGCTTTCCCCCACCAGTTATTCAAGGGTGAAGTAAAAATTTGTGCTGTGGATCTGAATGTTGTGGGTGCAGACATTGCTGGTGACACATGGGGGTGAAAATAAATGTATAAAAGTTTAGTGCAGTAAAACGTATTTAAAAGTCAATTTGGATGTTTCATTTTTATTATTTGTATTAATGGAAGCTGTCACTTTAAGAACAAGGTGCGGCTGTCTGAGTGTGTGAGACTGAGAGCAACATGTGAGAGACTTTGCCTGTGGAAGACTGCCTCTGTATGCTCTAAAAATGTCAAAACTCAGTAAATGTCTTTTCAGAAAGCAAGACTCATTCTTGAAGGTATAATGTTAGCATTGGTGGGGGAACGGATGCCTGTGGATATTGCTGGTGAGCTACAGGGCCTTTTACCTGTAAATGATCAGTTTGATTCTTTCCCAGTTTAACAGGGATTAAAAAGCATTGCCATCTAACAGATGAGTGGTAGTCCCAAGGTGAGATGAGTTGGTAGAGTCTCAGTTCGAACTCCCATGTCACAAAGGCACCATCACACTTTCCACTTTGTGAACTTTGAATGGTGGGAACTATTTCTTCCTATGTGTTTGTACAGTGCTGAGCAGAATGTGTGAGAGCTAGTGAGAGCTCCTTCAACAGGGGTTAAAATCAACTCTCTTGTGAATTTGTTGTGAATAAAGAGAGAGCACTGAAATTATACATGCACAGGGGGTGGAAAGGAGGAATTTAAAAATCTTTTTAAATAAAAATCTCATGATTTGGGGGATCTGACTCCCTGACTTTTGAATTTTTGGGGTTAACAATTTTGGGAGAAGCAGTTGGTTTTCTTTGTTCTTTTTTGTGCCCCCTGAAACACTGAAGGATCAAGTCTGCACTCGGCACATAGTGATTCTCCATCAGAGCAGGCAAGAGGAGGAGAGTCAACCTTATGGTGCCCATGAGACTTTAATTATTCCTTCTCTGCTCCTGCCAGTGCTGCTGAGTGTGTACTTTGTATAGTACCACCACAGGCATCAACTATTTTCTCTCCTGTGTATGGCACCTGCAGAGCAACATTCTACAGATGCATATGTAGGTCCATAAGCCATTTCAAGGCCTCTTCTGTGACATTGTGAATATCATCCAATTCACTTTTGAATCCATAGTTGGGGCACTGCATTTTGATGTGTTCAATGGTTTAGATGTTCACCACAGAGGCACAAAGAGGAGTCTTGGATGCACAAGTGGAAAATCAATAGACATATCTTTGGCTTTTCATAAAATCATAGAAATGTAGGGCTGGAAGGGACCTCGAGAAGTCAAGTCCTGCCCCCTGAGCTGTGGCAGGATCAAGTAAATCTAGACTATCTCTGACTGGTGTTTGTCCAACTTGTTTTTAAAAGCTTCCAATGATGCAGACCCCAAGACCTCCCTTGGGAGCCTATTCCATGGCTTAATTATCCTTTTTGTAAGAATTATAGTCAGAAAGTTTTTCCTAATATGTAATCTAAATCTATTTTGCTGCAGATTAAGTCCATTACTTCTTGTCCTACGTTCAGTGGATATGGAGAAGAATTAATCACTGTTCTTTATAACACCCTTAACATATTGGAAGATTGTTATCAGATCGCCCCTCGGTTGTCTTTTCTCAAAACTAAACATGCATAGTAATTTTACCATTTCATCAGCGGTCAGCTTTTCTAAATCTTTTATCATTTTTGTTGCTTTTCGCTGGACTCTTCCCAATTTGTCCACATCCTTCCTAAATTGTGGTGTCCAGAATTAGACACAGTACTCCAGCTGGGGCCTCCCCATTGCTGAGTAGAGTGGGGCAATTACCTTCTGTGTCTTGTATAAAACATTCCTGTTAATACACCCCAGAATACTATTAGCCTTTTTTGCAGCTGCATCACATCAACAACTCGTATGCAGTTTGTGGTCCACTATAGCTCCCTGTAGCTGGGGTGGTTACCTCGCTCCTGCCCTGAGGGGCTTAAAACAACCCTGTGGCAGGGGAAAAGCTGGGCTGATTGGGAAAACAGCCACAGCTGTTGCCAGTGCAGTCAGGGCCTTGCTGGCCCTTATAAGAGGGCAGTGGGCCAGAAGGAAAGATGTACTCTCTTTAGCTTCCTTGAGAGAGAAGGACCTGGCTGTCTCGGAGCTGAGAAGGGTACCTAAGGTGGAGCAGAGCTGGGGAATGGCAGAGGGAGCTGGGGAGCTCCAGCCTAGCAAAACCCCAGGCTGTAGGCCTAGTTAAGGGCCCACAAATGGTACTAGCAGGGTACCTAGGGTGGAGCAGTGCTGGGGAAGGGTAGATGGAGCTGAGGAGCTCCAGCCTAACAAAACGCCAGGCTGCATGCCTAATTAAAGGCCTACAAAAGGTACTACGGCTGCAGAGGGGCAGCCCAGAGATAGGCAGAGGCAGCTGGTCCCACCCCCCCTTGCCGATGATGAGTGGTTTATAGACTGCAGTCTGCCCCAGGGAGTGCAGGCTAGATGGTGACTGGCAGTAGCCACTGAGGTAAGGTGGGGATAGGGGGTTGGGGGTTCCCCTGGGTGGGGAGACCCCAATTGTGGGTTGTTTCTGGGTAGCAGAAGCCAGATGTAGAAAGGGCACCAGGGTCCGGGAGGGACACGGGGGCCAGCAGCGGGCGAAACACTGGCCTGCAGGGGGCGCTCCATGCTGAAAGAGCTGATTCCCTAGACGACCAGCAGGAGGTGCTGCGCCAGTGAGTCGTCACCCCGCCACACCCCCAAATCCTTTTCAACAGTACTACCACCTAGGGCATGGTTACACTTGCAGATGTAGAACGCTGTCAGTTAAACCAGTCCTGACCCCTGCACCCCCCTACAACCCCAGCCCTGACTCCAGCATCCCCCACACATACCTAGCCCACTGCCCTGACTCCTGCACCCTCCTCACACACACCCAGTCCCTTGCCCTGAGCACCAAACGGGAGCTCCTGCGCACGCGCACACACACACACACACACACACACGCACTCCCACATTCCCACCTCTACCCCTCACACCAAATGGGAGCTTCCCAGGTAAGCGCTCCACACCTAAACCTTCTGCACCAACCCTGAGCCCCCTTCCTCATTCTAGCTCCTGGCCAGACCCTGCACCTGGTCTCAGCGCACTCCCATGCTCATTTCAGTGTAGAGAGAGAGGAAGAGAATGGCTAGAACCAGGGAGAAGGTAGGTACCTACACTATACGTGGACAGGGCCAGGACCCCAGACCGGTAGTGGGCTGAGCGGGGCCGGCAGCTGGGACCCTGGCTGGCAGGAGCTGGCGGACGGAACCCCAGACCAGCAGCGGACTGAGTGGCAGCAGCACTCCTGGCTGCCAGCCCTGCTCAGCCCACTGCCAGCCCGGGGTTCTGGCTGCCGGCCCCTTGCCAGCACGGGTCCCAGCCGCAGGCCCTGCTCAGTCTGCTGCCGGCCAAGGTGAATGGAACCCCAGGCCAGCAACGGGCTGAACAGGCCGGTGTTGTAAGATCAGCATTTTAATTTAATTTTAAATGAAGCTGCTTAAACATTTTGAAAACCTTGTTAACATACAATAATAGTTTAGTTATATAATATATAGACTTATAGAGCGAGACCGTCTAAAAATGGTTAAAATGTATTATTGGCATGCAAAACCTTAAATTAAAGTGAATAAATGAAGACTTGGCACACCACTTCTAAAAGGTTGCCGATCCCTGCTTTAGGTTATGGTTAGATCAGATTTTCTGGCTTTTCACTGCAACCATGAAGGCCAGAAACTTATTTTTGAAATATTTTTAAATGAGCACAGAATGAACCCTGAGATTCTCATGCAATCTTGATTCCAGCAGTTGGGGTTTAGAGAGAAAATACCATGCTACTTGTGATAAAATTGTGAGAGTTAGTTGGCAACCCCTTCAGATAGCATGGAAAGCTTCAGTCTCCAAGGTGCATTTTTAAAAAAGGATAGATGTATTTAAAACAGTGAGTTAACGTGGGAAGCGTTTTGCTTTAGCTGTCTAGCTGATGCTATCAGACAAACTTTATACTATGCTCTTTTGTGTAAATATAATATATCAGTAACTGATTACTGTATGCAAGGGGGATGAGTTAGCATTTCTGAGAGTACAATAGTTCTGCAAAAATTAGGCATTTCAGATTGGCAGGCATAATGCTGCATTAACATAAGGCTTCCCTCCAAACTTTATTGATGCAAGTCTTAGCCACATTTTTCACTATCATTACAAAATGTTCCTATCTTCTGTTTGTGTTTTTTCACAATTTTGTCTTGTACAGCTGGAATGAAATAGAGAGACCCAAATAAGAGGACAGAAAAATAGTGGATGGCTTTTCAACTTGTCTCTAATTTTTTTTTTAGAAAAAATAACACTTGTATAACTTCTCTGAGTTTGCATATGTAATGAAAATAATTCCCAAGAGAGAGAGTGGGAATTTAGATTAGTGTGGGATGGAAGTAATTTTGAATCTGAAATGAAGACCATCCTTCATAATACAGGGCCATTTTATGCTGTGCTTGTGTTTGTGGGATGATATGTGATGGCCATTGTTGCATACAGTATTTCACTGAGAGTTTTCATTATGATCATATAAAAGCTTTTTTTAAAAGGAATGAATAAATAAAACAACATTAATGACAAAGTAATTTACTTTCTGGTTTGTGTTTATAAATGAGCATAAAATTAGAACTATTCAAATTGAACTGCTAATGGAAGTACTAAATTTTATGGCAATTGCCCATAACTCTGATTTTTAGGGGATATTAGAATAACCTTCTATGTCTTGAGCCACCTTTTACAGAACTCTAACCTAGGAAATAACAGCTGATGTCACTGCTTGATTTCCCACTGAAGTTGCCTTCGAATCTGATGTTTGATGTCAACAGATTTGAAAACCTTTGTCTTTGCTTCTGCCTGGCATTTGTCTTCTAGGTACCTTTTTAAGCTGATGTTACATAAATTGTTGGTGTTTACTAAAATATTGTCTGAAATACTATATTGAACAAAACAAGAAGCCTTTGGAAGTAATCTTTTATAATACAGAATGTCCTGCCTAAGAGGTGTACTAAAGAGGAGAATGACTTAAAATACGTTGTCCATAGACCTCTAATAAAGAATAAACAGAGTGGGTAAACACAGAGCCCTAAAGAGAAACACATACTACATGTGAAAAAGCATTCTTAACTAAATGTTATTTTAAATAGCGTGCTGGTGGTTGAGCTTGAAAGAGCTGTTCTAGGATATTTATGAAAGTGATAATCTGATTGAAGGATTGCCAGTTGTCTTGCATGTCAGTCCACAAAGAATACGTTGATCTGAAGCTGCCTTTATCACAGATATCTGTTGATGGTTGACTCTTTCCATATGAAATTGAAATGCCTCACCCTCCCTTTCAAAGGTTTGGGCAGCCTTGCCCCTCACTACATTTCGTATCTCCTCGCTAGTGCTTTGCCCTCCGTTCTTGTTCCCTATGCTTCTGCCTTCTACTCTAATCTTCCTGGGTCTCTCTTCACACTGCTCCACGCAACTAGAATGGCATCCTTTATCCTGTGCTGCTCCGTCAAATCCTTCCTTCTTGAAAACCTACTCTTTCACTGGTTTCTACTCCAGTGCTGCCTACTCCTCCTTCTCTTGCTCTACCTCAGTCTCTTTAAGAGAATCAGAAGGGACATGATTTGTTCATTATTTGTGTTAACCCTCATCCTTCCTTTTGTCCTGTGTTAGTCTTATTTCAGACTAAACTCTTCAGGCAAGAATTAAAACGTTTTTACTCTCAAAAATGTCATGCAAATATATGGTGTGTTATAAATGTTTAACAACAATCTGTTGCTTTCTCTCCTAAATTCATATCAGCAGTTGACATATCAATATCCACAGCTATGTATAGGATCCTACCAAATTTACGGTTCACTTCGGTCAATTTCACAGCCACTGGGTCTTAACATTGGTTAATTTTACAATTTCAGATGTTTACATCCAAAATTTCACAGTGTTGTAACCGTGGGGGTCCTGATCCAAGAGGGGATAGTGTGTGTATGTGCGTGTGTATCCCAAAGCTGCTGTTAAGCTGGTTGCAGGATTGCCATACTCACTTCTGTGCTGCTTTGAGCCAGCTCTGAAGGCAGCAGCTGCCGAGTTTCCTGTAGCTGGAGAAGGCCCCCGGAGGTGGAGGTAGGTCAGATCTACCCAGTGCTGCTGGGAGCATCCCAGCCTGGGGTTCCTAGCTGCTAGTCAGGGCCAGTGGTGGATTAGTATATGGGCCCATGCCCAGGGCCCCGGACAATTTGAAAATGGATGACCCAGCCCTGGCAGGAGCTGTGGGGGCTGAAGTCCCAAACTCTGGCACCCCGAGCCTGGGCAGAAGCTGAAGGGGGGGGGGGCAGAAGCCCTGAACCTGGGTGGCCCAGAGTTTGGGCAGGAGCTTTGCAGGGATAGCAGCCCTGAGCCCCAGCTGGAGCCATGGGCGGGGTGAAACTTGGAGCTTGGGCAGGAACTGCGGGGGGTGAAAGACCCAAGTCCTGGCTGGAGCAGTGGGGAGTGGCATCCCCCAGTCCAGGTTCCCTGAACCGTTGGCAGGAGCTGCAGGGGGTGAAAGCCTCGAGTCCTGGCTGGAGCCCAGGTAGGCGCCATGGGATGAGGGGGCAGCTCTGAGCTGGGCAGGAGCTGTGGGGGCTGGAGGTGCGGGAGATGGTAGCCAGTGTTCCCTCTAATTTTTCCCATGCATGTGTAGAATGAATTTTGTAATGTGCACCAATATGGAGGTGATGTATGACACATCACCTCCACATTGGTGTACATAACAAAATTCATGTGTGGGGGGGTGAGGGGTTCAGAATGTGGGAGGGGGCTCCGGGTTGGGGCAGAGGGTTGGGGTGGGGGGGTGAGGGCTCTGGGGTGGGGACAGTGATGAGGGGCTCAGCTCTGGGGCTGCTGCTGTGCAGAAGTGAGGGTGTACCACTCATTTCTGCACTGCCTGTGGAGGTGGGTCAGATCTCCTGCCATAACAGCCATGCAGGGGAAGGACAAGTCCTGTCCCTCCCCAGCCCACCTGATTTTGGAGAGATTTCATGGAGAAGGGCTTATTTCACGGTCTGTGACGTGTTTTTCACGGCCATGAAATTGGTAGGGCCCTAACTATATACTACTGTAATTTGAGGGGAAAAGTAAATACATTTAAATTAACTCTGGCGTTTGGGATAGGGGTGTGTGTGTATGTGTGTGTTATCAAGCATAAAGATTTGTTTGTGCAAACTAGTCCCAACATTACTAAATTGTGAGCTTCTAGTAATGATAAAGCTGCAGTGCAGGTCTATAGGACTGTATTGCTGCTTGCACTATAAAACGCTAATTGTATCTGTAGGCACTACTTTGTATTGATTGCTATTGGCTCCTCTCACTTGGTCTTGATCTTGAGCAGGTCAGTAAACATTTGTGAAAGGTGGTGGTAAGAGTATGTTAAAAGCTAAGGAGAAGCAATGAAGTTGCTTAAAATAAGTATGAGTTTCTTCAACAGGAGGTTTTCTCCTTGAAAATATGATAAAGGCCTTTTCATACTCTGAATTTTATAATGCATTAATCTATCTGGAGAAATTTCACAGGAGTGTGAATTAGATCAGTAAGGATTTTTCTTCACTAAAATACACAACACTTTTATCCTGAGCATTTCTCCTTTGTAATTCAGACTTGCATTTTGTGAGCTTGCACAGTGCAGAAGTCGTTTTTATTCTAAATGTTTCTATTTTTGTGATTCTATCTCCTGTAGAGGGTGTCTTGTTCTCAGATGCAATCTTTGCAGTTTATCAATTTTGCTATTTTAATAACATTTAGATCGGCAGCTTGGTTTTCCATTTTTCTCTGCACAACTATTTCTGTGCAGGGCAGTGAAGTACACATTGTATTTTAAAAGACCTACTTCAGGCTGTGTAATGTTTTAGTTAGAGCGGAGTCTGAGTGTCAAGCTCCAAGCTAGATAACCCCCTCCTCTCCAGTCATTTAAAAAGTATAACAGAGCCTTCTGGGTTTTTCAATAAAGTAAAATTTATATTCATTTTTAGCTTGCCTTCTAAGATTGTGTTTTAGGCAGAATGGATAGTATTAACTTGCAGTGCTTATTTCTGTGCCCTATTTCCATCTGTAACACTATGATACTTAAAGAGAAATAAACGTTTTCACTTAATATATTAAATGTTTTGGAGAACTTAGAGGAGTAAACACTGCTGTAAGAAGAGTGTTTAGACGGTTGAGTCATGATTGCAAAGTGTGTCAGCTGGGCTTGTGCAAATTCATAATATCTGCAATTTAGAGAACCACTCACCAAGTAATGTAATCGTAGCTCTCTGAAAGGGATAATTTGTTTTGCGGTAATATGCTGGTTCTGTATGATTTGTTTCTGTTTAAAAACTAAGGGTGTATCTAGTTGGAGCTTGCTTCTAGAGGCTTGTCTACTCTATTGTATGAAATTGACTGGTGGGTGAAAAAGGTTCCCAACAGAGGTCCCCAGGAACTGCTAAAACTGCTAGAGTAGAAAGGACAAAAGTTTCTCAATCAGCATTTCCATTATATTGTTGGAAACTCTTTCCACTGGGGTTTGTATAACTGCTATCACGATAGAGACCTCATCCTGATTGAGGACTCTGGGTGCTACCTCAACATACATATTAATGAGTAATAGTATAGCAACTTTCAACACTGATTCAGGGGGACCGTTGCTGACATCCCTTGTCAGACGCAGGTCAGCTGCCTAGTGTATCCTTGGAGGAGGGAAGTGTCTCACGTTGCACTGCAGTGCCCCTTTTGGCTGGCTCAGGTGTGTCATTAACAAGTTCTGAAGGGAGCTCTGTCCACCTTTTCTTTGCTGGAGTGATAGTCTTGCAAATTGTTGGACTGAAATAAGGATGAGATGTGAAATTCTGTGGCTTGGAGGATGCCTAGTTGGAAGAAGGAGGAAAGTAATGAAAAATTGAATTGCTTTTGTACTGCAGCACTTGCTGCTTTATTTTCATTAGTAATTTGTTTCCCTTACTTGATAGGATGTTTCGCCTTCGAGTTCTTGCTGCAGTGGCAGGCTTAGAGGCTGTTTCCCGATGTTACCACGGAATGGCACATCCCACCAGAAGCAGGCAAAGACTTATGATGGCAGCTTTCATAGGAACAACTGCAGCAACAGCAAGTGCTGGACTCCTATGGAAGAGGTAAGTGCTCTCAGGAATCATTCTTGAACACAACTTCAATCTTCTGCTACTTTGGTCCTGCTTTCGTCCCCTGAAGAAATTAATGTGGAGTGAATTTCACCTTGATCATAGGAGCAACAGAAGACTCTGCAAGGCAGCATCACCCTTGAGCTCCATTGTGTGAAGAGGCGCAGCTATTGAATGGACATGGATCTGTATCCCATATCCTACATGCAATAGAATTAGGCTCCGAGGGCGTTTGGGAGATGAGCAGGAGTTTGACTAGATTCTGTGGTTACATGGATCTACTGGACACAACCCTGCGAGGTTTCTAAGAGTTGTCATCCTTATTCTAGCTATAGAAGGGCTCTGGAGCTATCATGCCTTGCCCACTGTCTGGGAAGCAGATTATGTATTCTGGCACAAAGTCTAACTATAATATATGTTGCTTTCATCTCTTAGGAAACCTAGTAGGATATAAGTTTAATAAAATAAGACCGATGTTTCATAAAATATGAACTTTAAGCATAAATAAAAGGCCCACTTGCTGCTTAATGCTGAGAGATTTGTGTACCCTCTTGCACCATGTTAGATTTCATTTAAGGAGTATTAGCTGAAAATGTATAGTGAAAACTACAGCTGTAGCATCAAATACTCCTCTCTATTCATGCTTCAGATGAGGCACTAAGGTTACTTTGTGACCAGTGTAAGACACCATGAAATTACATTTTCACAATAGTGAACAGTGTATAGAAATACTCAGGGTGGCACTAAGTTAGCCTCAATTGACTCTGGTTATGTTCCATGCTCTAAACAAAGCAAGCAGTAAATGTTCTTTAGCTTCTAGTTGAATTAAATGTGAAAGCTGTGGGGAGCCACTGTTGTTATCACTGTATGCTCAGGCTCATTACTGAGCAGATACCATGATTTGTCCAAAGGTGATAGCATCATTGAGAGCATATCTTATTTTCATTTCTAATAATTAGGTATTATTTTATGATCTTATTTTCCAACACAGTAGGTACACTTGCTTCTTATTAGGAATTATGGCAAGCTGTGAGAAGCAGTAATGTAATGTCTCATAATTGTTGTGTACTGTTTTCTGTTTTGGGCAAGGGAGCTTACTTAACATAAACAGAAAAAGTTGTTCACTGTTTTTGCCATTTCTATAATTGGCAAGACTTAAGCTCCTTGCTAAAAGGTGTCATCAAGAACCAGGGGGAAAGCACCATGATCCAGCACAGTCTCTTCTGATGTTACCTATTAAAATTAATCTGGTTTATATAGTGCTTTCCATTTGAAGGACCCCAGAGCACTTCACAGATGTTATAAAATCATGCAGCCAGCAGTGAGGTGGAATGCTGCAGCCATTCTGTGCCAATAACAAAGATGACTGCACTGTTGATATATCTCCTTTTTGGGGGAGGAAGTGAATAATCTCTCCATTTAAAACAACAGTGAGAATATTTTTAAGTGCACATAACATAATTACCTAAATTAGGTTTTTGGCTAGGACCATGAAGTTCATAGCTCTTTTGTGGAAAATGTCATTAAAAATAACCAAGCTGTCAGGTATTAAATTTTATCTCATCTGAAGGATGGCACTTCCAGCAGCACACAGAGAGCTGACAAAATCACAAACATAAATGGTGTGGCAAAATACAGGCAACAGTGCAGTCTTGGGTCCAGGATTCCCCAAGTTCTAATAATCCCAGATATGCTGCTAATTTTTTTAAATTTTTCTTCCTCTGTCTATTTCTTAACTAGCACAAATAGGTTAATGTTTGTAAAGCCCTTTCACTGTAAAGTGTTAGGTAAGAATCAAATATTTTGTACAGGTGTTCTGTGATGCACTGTATAATTAGAGATGTGCTCATGGCATTCATATAGGGTAGGCTTGTAACTCAATGAGGGGAGAAAATTTGTACTAGTTAACCTTTGAGGATAGGTTAGGAACCAAGGGGCTTAACTTGCAGCAAGGGAGATTTAGGTTGAACATTAGGAAAAACTTCCTAACTGTCAGGGTGGTTAAGCACTGGAATAAATTGCCTAGGGAGGCTGTGGAATCTCAGTCATTGGAGGTTTTTAGGAGCAGGTTAGATAATCACCTGTCAAGGATAATCACCTGTCTACATCAGGGATTGGCACGCAGCCTGCCAGGGTAAGCCCCCTGGCGGGCTGGGCCGGGCCAGTTGGTTTACCTGCCTCGTCCGCAGGTTCGGCCGATTGCAGCTCCCACTGGCTGCGGTTTGCCACTCCATGGGGGCCGCAGGAAGCAGTGGCCAGCACATCCCTCGGCCCACTACATTTCCCGCAGCCCCCATTGGCCTGGAGCAGTGAACCGCAGCCAGTGGTAGCCACACTTGGCCAAACCTGCGGACGCGGCAGGTAAACAAACCGGCCTGGCCCGCCAGGGGACTTACTCTGGCAGGCTGCGTGCCAAAGGTTTCCAATCCCTGGTTTAGATAATACTTATTCCTGCCTTCAGTGTAGGGTACTGGACTAGGAGACCTCTTGAGGTCCCTTCCAGTCCAACGATTCTGTGATTCTATGTTGTTATTTACTTGGCTGTTTTAACCCAAGAAATCACATTACCCTTACAATGACAAGTTGTTTTGGTGTAGAAAATAGTTTATACTGATGCTACAAAATATTAAATAGACTATTTCAAATAAAAACACTTTTAACGTTGTGTTTAAAAATAAATGAAAGAAAAGAAACCCTACAATGTAGTAAAGTTCTTTTTCAGTTCTATAGTGCTAATCTTATTGGTCATTTTCACTTGAACCACTTCACAGTTAAGGTTTTTGCTGGTGGCTTGGCAAGTTCAAGAAATGAGTTCAGTTGAATATATTTGAACACTAATAGATTTAATGAGATGCTGTGTTGTGCATATTACTGCATATCATACAATAAGTATAACTGAACTGCTTATTATATAAACAGGATGTTTAGCTGAAGGAACCACTGACATTACAGATGGAGGTGGTGTAGCAGCAGTGTGGTTGACATCTTGAGAAAGATGTGGACACACCGTGTCCAGAGTACAACTCAAAGGATAAAAAGTTTAGATAACGAGCTATCAGGAAACTTTAAAAAACAAACAAAAAAAACCCCCAAACAAAACCTAACTCGGCATGTTTAATCTTGAGACAAGAAGACCTGGGGGTGGGGTAAGGGGAGTGGGGAAGAAACTGATCTTCAAATATGTGAAGATCTTTTAAAGAGAATGGTGATGGTGGGACAAGAAGCAATTGGCTTAATGTACAGCAAGGGAGATTTAGATTATTATTAGGAAAAATTTTCTGACTACATATGGATAGTTAAGTACTGGAATAGGTAACCAAGGGAGGTTGTAGAATCCCCATCATTGGAGGTTTTTAAGAACAGGTTAGAACAGTGGTGGGCAACCTGTGGCCTGCACGTGACCCATTAGGGTAATCCACTGGCAGGCCATGAGACAGTTTGTTTACATTGACCGTCCGCAGGCACGGCTTCCCGCAGCTCCCAGTACCGAAGTTCACTGTTCCTAGCCAATGGGAGCTGCGGGAAGCGGCATGGGTCACAGGGATATGCTGGCTGCCACTTCCTGCAGCTCCTGTTCGCCGGGAACGGCAAACTGCAGCCACTGGGAGCTGCAGGCAGCTGTGCCTGCGGACAGTCAATATAAACTGTCTCGCGGCCCGCCACTGAATTACCCTGATGGGCCATGTGCGGGCCACAGGTTGCCACCACTGGGTTAGACAAAGACCTGTCAGAGATGGTCCTGTCCAGAGGCAGGACCATTGATGAGATTGCCTTTTGAGGGCCCTTCCAGTCTTAAATTTCTATAATTCTATATATAATGCATGCAGTGGGACTATTTTACAGTGGAAATTTTTCCCATAGAAGAATTTCACTCAAAGCAACATTTCACGGTAGCAATTGCAGTTTGTACATTACAGTGCATTGAAACAATTTAGGACTTGCGTACTGTTATATCCAAAATTATTTTTTCACAAATGGTATTCATATAAATACATAAGCAATTAATGAAGCAAATCAAGATTATGTAAGATTCAAGGGAACACTCTCCAAGCTGGGAACAGTAGTTGTTTTTGAAGTGCTTCTTTGCATAAACTGTTCTGTTTAAGACAGTTGACCTTTTGTAGAGATGATCTAATACAATGCTTGTTTTCCTTCAATTAGTTAAGCAAATATACTTTCATTGTTATATTAAACCTTGTTGTGCTGTGAAGCTTAAGACTTCTAGGGGGTTCTGGATCTTTCTTTTATCGTAACAAAAAAGCATGCTGCCTTTGATTGTATGTGACACTAATAAAGGGTGTGTGGTTTCTAATATTCTGATTAACCTTGAATGATCTCTGCTTGAGGCTGTGACACTTCATCGTGAAATAAATGAGATGCCCCATTGTGATCCTTGTCAGCAAAATGTCAGCTGTAACGCCTTTCTTAAAAAAGGTGACTTTTTTTAAATTATGGCACACAGTATAGAACATGTAAATTGTAATATCCTGAAAGGCTTTTTAGAGTTCAATCTGCTTCCTCCATAATCATAAAGATTTATTCAGTCTCTTAGAAAAATGAAAAGCTATTTAAAGGTGTATCACTGCTTGGTGGTACTGCCATGTAGGAGTATTCAGGTCTGGTAGTGACTGAAGGAAGATCTTATGCTTATCAGCCCTTTGGAAAGCTCGGGCATTGGAGGTGGTGTTATCAGTTATTGAGGAAGGACAACAGTGGAGAAAAGGAGGGAATCTGACCTGCAACGCTTTCTAGAATTTGAAAGTAGCTTTGCGACATTGCATCTTTGGAGATAGCCTTTGCTGACTATGGGAATTATTCCATTTTTACGTGAGGCATGTGTGGTATAGGAAGTAGAGTTGTGCTATAATTGGGATAAGGAAGTGAATGCAATCATTTCAGGATCCCCCACCTGCACCCAACTGCGTTCTTATGTTGAACTTCTGAATATGTAGGAAATGCAAGCAAATCCTTTTGGAATGTTTTTTGCTCAGTAGGTAAGGGATTGCTTATACTTGGATGCCTGGACAACCCCTTCCCCCACCAAAAATATAAAGGACAAAATAAAATCTATACAAAGAGATAATTAAAGATCAGGTATTTTAATGCATTGTCAAGTATGCCAAGGATTCCTTTTTTTTGCCCCCCCCCCCCCCCCCTGCCCCGAGGAACTGATAAAATTAACACAAACTAGATAGAGTTAATCAAAGAGAAATAGCTGTTGATTGTATCTCTGAATCCTGTGTGGGTTTTTCCAATAGTAATCCTACTGGCTCTTTAGGAAAAACACAGTTCTTAAATATATCATAAAGGCAGAGTAGCCTCACATTTGTTAAAAATAATTGCCTCAAACTACTAATTATTATTCTAATGTGTTTATCTCTGTATCTAAGCTGTAGCCACAATATTTTTCAAATGTCACTTGCCTAGTCTATTGGCTAACTTGTCAGATGAATCACAGATGGCAATGGGGAGAAAGAAATATTTAATAAGGTCACATCATAAAAATAGAATAAGAGTTGTCAAAAGCTGGACTAGTATCTATGCTGCCTACTAATTTTTACAGTGAAGGTTTGGCAGATATGATATGATTTTCTGTATATGGCATAAAGTAGTGATTACTTTATTAATATTGATGTTTCATTAGGCATCTTAGTTCAGAGGAAGCCCTGGAATTCAGGGCTTGAAAAAATCTTTCACTCTGCTACTGATGAATGGAAAACTATCTTGGTGAATAGGGTGGGACTCTTATCTCTTCTCCGCCTCCCCCCTCCCCAAATTTCAACTTGACTTTAAAAACACAACAAAAATTTCTAGTCCTTATGATTAAAAACAACTTTAATGTAGGCTGCTGGCTGTCTCCGCCAACCCAGGAAGAACTAGGGCCTTATCCAAAATCTGTGTAGGCCCTTCTTTCAAGGCACAGTTTGAAGAATAAAAATAAGACTCCCTAAGGAAGGCCAAAACAAAGCTATTCCCCTGACCAAAGCAGGCTGTAGGGACCCAAAGGCCTTTCCTCTTGCATCACTCCCCGCTGCTCCAGGGTTAGGCAGCCCCTTCCTTTCTTTTCAGCGGAGCCCTTTCAGCCTGTCATGGTATCTGGAGTGGCTCACAACCATGAATGCCAACTTCAGGGTAGACTGTCAAGAAGCAGGGCAGAGCCCTCCAAATGCTTGTATGCTCTGTCATTAGATTTCACCAATCCAGTAACAAGTGTGAACTCCTAAAGCACTGTATCAGTCTGACCAGAGAGTCACAGGCAGTCCAAGTCTATCTTGCCACCCAGGCAAGCTGGACTTAGTGATAAATGGTCACTATACACTAAAAATTGCAACAGTATTCGGATTACTCCCAGTCCCAAAGGACCAGCCACTTACCCAGTCAATTTGGAGCTTAGTTCTCACTCCAAGGATAATACTTGTAGCCAATCCTATAGTAAACTGTCTAAGGATTTATTAAGAAAATAAATGAGTTATTACAAGGTTAAATCAGGCAAGCATATATACACAGATGTTCGTCCGTATTCCAAAAGGTGACAGAATTGTAGAAATCTGTCAACTCTGATTGCCTTTTAGGGCTAACCTGGGTTAACTCTGGTGATCTTTGCTTCCATTTTGTAGCTCCAGCCCTGTGAGAGTCCAGACAGCAAAAGAGATGAAAAAATTTCTTGTCAGCAATTTTAATTTCCTTCTTCCAAAATTTAAATCTGTTGAGAGGATGGCCTTAATGATGGGCAGGAGATGACCCCTCCTGACTGGATTCACGGTTTCAGAGCAAACGTTTTACAGTTACGAAGCAAAAATTTAAATATTGTATAACGTGACCAATTACAATTGAGATTAACGCATGCAGCAACTTGGAAGCATATCCTTAAGTCTAAACCCTAACTACATTGTTATAAGTCTAATACTCATCTTAACTGTACTAAGACACAGGCCTATACATATGTGGTTTCATCACTGCTGACAGGGCCTGTAGCAGATACACACCAGAAAGATACAGTGAAGGGTGCTTAGGACTCAATAAACTTCTGGGATAATGGGTGACTTGCACCTTTAGAAAACCAATTTTAGCTTAACTCATCTGAAGGAAGCGGGGAAGAGAGGAGCATTAAAAATTTACCAGGAGCAGAATAAAGGCAGCCAGGTGACCAAGAGGAGTTCAAATAAGGAAACCCACAGGAATACAGTGAGGGAAGGAAGAGGAAGCAAGGGCCAGGAGAGGAGAAGGTCACACAATCTGGATAAGGGGCTCCATGAGGTGCAGAGACCAGCCAGCGTGCAACAGCCTGCAATAGAAGGGACACCCTGCCTGCCTCCCTGGACCCACATGGTTCCCCAAGGACTCACAAAGGAAGTGTGAGAGAGACATCGTGGTTTCAGGTGTGTGTTTGGTATGATTGATTAAGTATTGAAGAGCATAAAAGTGTTACTCTCTATGCAGAGAGTGTTTAACTGCTTCACAACTACTGTGTGGCCTTGAGAGAGTTAAACTGTAACCAGGCTCTTAGCGGCTCCACACCTTTGGGGTGGAGTTCCGAGAGACGGCATGCTTAAGTACTGGGGAGTCTGAAGGGTCAGCAATGCACCCAGAAGGGCAATGTTGCTGGACAGTGGATTCCAACTCTCAGAAAGGTGGTGCCAGCTAGAAGGTCTGCGCTGTAGGAATATGCCTAGCAACCCCCGGAGTGAGACAGTGGCTCAACTCTGGTCAGGCTCCCAGGACTTGAAACACCCATGGTTCCAGAGCAACAGAGGCTTGGATTCTGCTCACAACAGTCCTAATGAGTGGCCACGATCTCTGGCAGTAGGTTTCTTAACCTTGCCCCAGATAGTCTCCTTTGCTAATTTCTCTCCTTAAGACAATGGAGAATTGGAGTTACTTAATTTTGATTTTTTCATTACTTTTTATGTAACTAAATAGACCTCATATTCAATGAAATATAAATGTCTGGTTGGTTTTAGCTGCTTCCTGCTGTACTAGGTAGTTTCCCCCTTCCTGCTGTACTCGGCAGCCAGTGTTACAATAGGAAGTACCCCAAATTTCTCAACACACAACTTGCCAGGAACAGATGGCTATCGCTTTTTAAATGACTACCTTTCAGTCTAATTTTCCATGTAATATGGTTATTTTGGGATAATACAGCTCTCAAAATAGAAATAAGAAATGTGTGCATGGTGCATTGATAAGAGGCTTTACATTAAATTTGGTATTTTCTTTCTGATGGCTTAGGAAGCCTGTCCATACTGATGATAAAGGATTAAACAAGGTATGTTGTACCATTAAATCAGTGCATACTTTTAGGATAAAAATTGCTTAGCAGATAACATTTTTTAGGACTTAATAGGACTGTAAAAATAGAAGAGAATGATATTTGGAGCTGAGAAGGGAAGAATAATAATTGCTACATATTGTTTGGCTATGCACTTGGGTAAATCAGTTCTGGAATAAAGTAACGAAATATTTATGTATGGTTTTAGTATGAGATATTCTCAGAAACACCACCCCCAGTCTAACGATTTTTAGAAGTCATGAAAATCTGATTGGATCACAAATTTCTTTTGTGGCGTTTGTTGCACTTAGAGGATGTTACGAAACTGGAAGCTCACAAGAAGGAGGGAGCTATAGACTGATACTCTGGACTAGATTGGTGAATGGGGGGGGCGTGGAATTCTCTTTTTTTTCATAAATAAGCATAGATGGCTATGAGGAGTGTTGGTCATAATCTTTTTATAAGCAGTGTACATTGTATACCTGAAGTATTTAGTTCTAAATCTCTCATATCCACTACATTGACAGCAATAATATAACAAATTAGGGCTATCAAGTGATTAAAAAATTAATTGTGTGATTAAACAATAATAGAATACCATTTATTTAAATATTTTGGATGTTTCCTACATTTTCAAGAATACTGATTTAAATTACAACACAGAATATAAAGTATACAGTGCTCACTTTATATATTTATTTATTTTTAAATATTTGCACTGTAAAAAAACAAGGAATAGTATATTGGAGGTTTTTAAGGTCAGGCTTGACAAAGCCCTGGCTGAGATGATTTAGTTGTGGATTGGTCCTGCTTTGAGCAGGGGGTTGGACTAGATGACCTCCTGAGGTCCCTTCCAACCCTGATATTCTATGATTCTATTCTATGATTTCAAGTCACATAATACAAGAATTGTAGTGCAATCTCTTTATAATGAAAGTGGAACTTACAAAAGTAGAATTATGTTTTTTTTAAAAAAAAAGTAAAACTTTAGAACCTACAAGTCCACAGTCCTAATTCAGCCAATCACTCAGGCAAACAAGTTTGATTACAATTTGCAGAAGATATTGCTGCCCATGTCTTGTTTACAATGTCAGCTGAAAGTGAGAACAGGCATTCGCATGGCACTGTTGAAGCTGGCATCACAAGATATGTACGTGCCAGATGCACAAAATATTCACATTTCCCTTCGTGCTTCAACCACCATTCCAGAAAACATGCATCCAGGCTGATGATGGGTTCTGCTTGGTAACGATCCAAAGCAGAGTGGACTGACACATGTTCATTTTCATCATCTGAGTCAGATGCCACCAGCAGAGGGTTGATTTTCTTTTTTGGTGGCTTGGGTTCTGTAGTTTCTGCATGGGAGTGTTGCTCTTTTAAGACATCTGAAAACGTTCTCCGCACCTCATCCCTCTCAGATTTTGTAAGGCATTTCAGATTCTTAAACTTTGGGTCAAGTTCTGTAGCTATCCTTGGAAATCTCACCTTGGTATCTTCTTTGCATTCTGTGAAAGTGTTCTTAAAATGAACACATGCTGGGTCATCATCTGAAACTGCTATAACATGAAATATATGGCAGAAAGTGGGTAAAACAGAACAGGAGACACAGAATTATTCCCCAAGGAGTTCAATCACAAACTTAATTAACGCATTATTTTTTTAACAAGCGTCATCAGCATGGAAGCATGTCCTCTGGAATGGTGGCCGAAGCATGAAGGGGCATACGAACGTTCAGCATATCTGGCATGTAAATATCTTGCAATGCTGGCTACAAAAGTGCCATGTGAATGTCTGTTCTCGCTTTCAGGTGACATTGTAAATAAGAAGCGCACAGCATTATTTCTCAGAAACGTAAACAAACTTGTTTATCTTAGCGATTGACTGAACAAGAAGTAGGACTGAGTGGACTTGTGGACTCTAAAGTTTTGCATTGTTTTTTGTTTTTCGAGTGCAGTTATGTAACAATCTACATTTGTAAGTTACACTTTCACGATAAAGAGATTGTACTTCATTACTTGTATGAGGTAAATTGAAAAATACTATTTCTTTTGTTTATCATTTTTACAGTGCAAATATTTGTAATAAAAAATAATATAAAGTGAGCCCTGTACACTTTGTATTCTGTGTTGTAACAGAAATCAATATGTTTGAAAATGTAGAAAAACATCCAAAATATTTAATGAATTTCAATTGGTATACTATTGTTTAACAGTGCGATTAATTGCGATTAATTTTTTTACTCACGGTTAATTTTTTCGAGTTAATCACGTGAGTTAACTGCGATTAATCCACAGCCCTATACTAAATATCTTTAAAGTTAAAGCAGACCTTTGCAGCCTGTCTGCTGCTGCTTATGACCCAGTCACTCCATCTTGTTCTTACTTTCCACCCTGGCATTATTCTGTGCTGTCTTGGTCCTTACGTCTTCATGTGTACAGGGTGTTTCAGTTTAATTGTTTGGTCCCTCTCTCATGGTCTTGTTATCTTTTAGGATTCTGTGTTTGATCTACTCCTCTTCCCCACCTGTGCTTTCTCTCTGCTTTCCTTAGGTAAGCTTATCTGTTCTCATAGCTTCAGCTATCATCTCTGTTCAGATGTCCTGCCAATCTACTTCTTCCCTTCTGCCTCTCCAATCTCTATTCTCTGGGCAATCTGACATTGCCTTCCTGATATCTTCCTGAAAGATTCTACACTGGAGAACATTATCTGTCCTCACAAACCCTTTCCTCCTCTCCTTCCCCTCTCCTCCCCTCCCCGCTCCTTTTTAACAGCTTCACCATCTTCCCAATCATACAGATTCATAATCTCCAGCCTTGTCTGTGCTAGAAAAGTTTTGCTGATATAGCTATCCTCATAAACCCTCCCAGTGTAGAGGTATTTGAATAAATTTTTGCATGTACACATCTTGGTATGAGCTAGGGAATTCATTGTTTAAACTCTGGTTCTTAAATATCACTTTACGTTTTACTTTTGGCTATTATGTTGTTGAAACAATATGGGTGCCCTCTGGTGGCTAATCTAACACCTGTAGCTTCCTCTGATGTTAACTAATATGTAGGCTAGTCAGTGATTAGATTTTCTGGTATTTGTGATATTGAGCTGAAATACTACTGGAATTTTTTGTTCCTCCACCTAACTCCCCATTGACAAACATTTTCAGCATTGAGTTTGAAAATGTATTACCTCAAAATACTTTGTATTTCTCAATATTTAAATAACCTCTTCTGGAAGGAAAATATAACGTCATTTTATGCATGGTGGTCGTTAAGTACCTTTCCTCTTAATTTCCTGATTTAATAGTCATAGGACTGGAAGGGTCCTCGAGGGGTCATCTAGTACAGTTCCCCCACACTCATGGCAGGACTGAGTGTTATCTAGACCATTCCTGCCAGGTGTGTGTTGAGCCTGCTCTTAAGAATCTCCAATGATGGAGATCCCACAATCTCATTAGGCAGTTTAGTCAAGTGCTTAACCACCCTCAAAGTTGGGAAGTTTTTCCTAAGCTCCAACCTAAAATCTCCCTTTATGCAATTTTAGCCCATTGCTGCTTGTCCTGTCCTCAGAGGTTAAGAACAATAATTCTTCTCCCTCCTCCTTGTAACAACCTTTTATTTACTTGAAAACTGTTTTCATGTCCCCTCTCTGTCTTCTATTTTCCAGACTAAACAAACCCAATTTTTTTTCAATCTTCCCTCATAGGTCACGTTTGCTAGACCTTTAATAATTTTTTGTTGCTTTTCTCTGGACTTTGTCCAGTTTGTCCACATGTTTCCTGAAATGTGGTGCCCAGAACTGGACACAGTACTCCAGTTGAGGCCTTATCAGCGTGGAGTAGAGTGGAAGAATTACTTCTTGTGTCTTGCTTAGAACACTCCTGCTAATACATCCCAGAATTGTTTACTTTTTTAAAAACAGTATTACACTCTTGACTCCTGTTTAGCTTGTAATCCACTATGACCCCCAGATCTCTTTCTGCAGTACTTCTTCCTTGGCAGTCATTTCCCATGTTGTACGTGTACAACTGATTTGTTTCTTCCTAAGTGGAGTACTTTGCATTTGTCCTTATTGAATTTCATCCTATTTACTTCAGACCATTTCTCCAGTTTGTCCAGATCATTTTGAATTTTAATCCTATCCTCCACAGCACTTGCAACCCCTCCCAGCTTGGTATCATCCACAGACTTTATAAGTGTATTTTCTCTATGCCTTTATCTAAATCATCAATGAAGATATTGAACAGAACCGGATCCAGAACGGATCCCTGTTGGAACCCATTTGATATGCCTTTCCAGCATGACTGTGAACCACTGATAACTACTCTCTGGGAACGGTTTTCCAACCAGTTTTGCACCACCTTATAGTAGCTCCATCTAGGTTACATTTCCCTAGTTTGTTTATGAGAAGGTCATGCTAGACAGTATCAAAAGTCAAGCTTTGCTAAAGTCAAGCTAA
The DNA here is from genome assembly GCF_009764565.3 of Dermochelys coriacea. Classification (NCBI taxonomy): domain Eukaryota; kingdom Metazoa; phylum Chordata; order Testudines; family Dermochelyidae; genus Dermochelys; species Dermochelys coriacea. The sequence continues at coordinate 86,237,537 of NC_050074.1, read as the reverse complement.
CTGTGCTAATTTTAACTTGAATATTTGAAATGTTAACTAACTTTCTGTTGTGTTTTTAATTTTTGTACTAGTATCACAACTTGTATGACTTAACTGGATTTGGGTTTTTTTTGTGTTGTTTGATACAGTCTCTGCTAGGTTTGGTTCTACTTAAGATATCCATGATCATCTGGGTTCCTTGAGTGATTTGTAGGTCTCATCTGTTACCACCTTGCTAACCTACTTTCAACCCCCTTTCTGTTTCTGGCGATAGGCTTGATGTGGGAGGTAATTTAAGAGCCCTGCCAGACGTATAAGTAGTCCTATTGGCTTCTTGCTACGTTGCAGGATTGAGTCCATAGTCTGCACAATAACAAGTAGCTGATGCTAAAGTGGCTTTATATAATATTATAATCATGCAATGTACCTATTTCTTGACATTGTGAGATTAGTGTCATTATTTAATAATCTAGGAAAGATCTATGATGAATAGCTGTTCAGAGTTAATGTCCCACCTCTGACAGATACTTCAAGTCTCTTTTTAAAAACAAGTTAATGCTTGTGTAGCTTCTCATATTTTATTGTCTTGACGCTACACTACAAACTTTTGCCAGGATGGCTATGTCAGTAAGGGGTGTGATTTGTGATAGATATAGCTTTTCTAGCAAAAGCTCTGTGAGGGACAGTTATACTGACAATACTGTAGCTTTTCATTTGGGTGGCTGGAAAAAGCTATATCCGCAAAAGCACAGTTTTTGCTTTTGATGCTAGGAGTGATTTGCTGGTATAGTACACCAGCGTAGCTATGTTGGTAAAGCCTTCCAAGTATAGAGCTGACCTTAGTGAAAAGTATCACTTTGAATTCAGTAACTTGCACACACAGTCTTACATTGTTTGTTTATTATTTGCATTGTGGTAAATGATCACACTTAGTTACTGGCCACCCCTGGGGTGAAAGGCAAAATCCTTTCCTTGAGAAGCTTATAATAGAAGAAAATGAGCAAAAGATGAAAGGGTGGGGTAAGGATAAAATATAATCAAGCTTTTTTGGTTTTTGTTCATATAAACTATCCGGAACTTGCCTAGTAGCTAGATATTGGTTGGATAACTTTGTGTAGATGTCATTGTAGAAATGGATCTTGAGCAGAGGGTAGTGGCCTGATAGTACTTTAGTCCAATTTTACAGCTGCTGAAATCTCAGGTGAGGTTCAGTAACTTAAAATCTAACTGCTTTGGATTCACTGTTGAGTAGGCTATCATGCTTTCCAGTGCACATATGTCAAGATACTGATTTAGAGCGACAAGGTGGGTGAAGTAATTTTTTTTTATTGGACCTGAAGAAGACCTCTGTGTAAGCTTGAAAGCTTGTCTCGCTCACTCACAGTAGTTTTCTCAATAAAAGATATTACCTCATCTACTCTGTCTCTCTAATACCCTGGGACCAACACAGTTATGGTAATACTGCATACAAGATGTTGATTTATTATTTTGGAGGAGCAAATGCAGCTGAGTAGCCTAAAGCTAAAAACCTGAGTAAAATGAAAATTTAGGAAGTGTAAAGTTTAATATAATGTACGTTTTGGAACACAGAGTAGAAAAAAATGGATAAAATATTGAGTATTTCAAAGAATTTTATTTTCTCATTATTCCTTTCTCCACAAAGTCTGTTAAGCACATTAAATAACTTTATTTTGCTGGTTGATTTTGAAGTTATGCATGTTATCATACAGAACTTAATGGCTACATACTGGTCTTCAGTAGGGTCTGTGCAGGGATCCAACTTGCATAATGCTTATGGCTGCCGGTTTATTTATTAAACAAGAAAAAATGGCACATAATATAGTTTTTATAACATTAATCTTCCTGTGATGGTTTTAATATGGTCATTTATTTTTGTTGGCATGAGATGGAAGACCAGTCTTTTTGTGTGTAAGTATTTTGTATATCGCATTATAATTAAATACTTAAGTAATATGGTAGTGCCCAAAGGACCTAATCTGGATTGGGGCCCCATGGTGCTGGATGCTGAACAAAGACTATAAAAAACAATTCTGACCCTGAATTGTCAAAAAATACAAACCAGCAAAGAGTAGGGGCTGGAGTTACAATATGATGGGTTTAGCTATAGAGGTAGGGAATGCAAATGAATCTGGTGAAGAATTGGTACAACTTTTTTAGATATTGTCACAGATCCTAGCTCCCTGCTGGCCACCCATTAGGACTACTGTGAGGGGAATCCATGCCTCTGTGCTTTGGATTCTCTGGGGTGTGTTAAGCTTCCGGAACCTCAACAGATTGCAGCACTGGTTTCTCTGATGGCTCTCTGGCACATTTTCCTGGGCACTGATTGTCTGCTACCACTTTTTAGAAATGGAGTTGTGCAGTCCACTTCCCTAGGCCACCAGGTCAACGGCAAGTGGTGACCCCTGATATAACCCAGTAATTTAAATATGTCCCTTTCCCAGAATGTCTAGTATCTCCCAGGGGTTTGCAGTAGCTATGAAGCACTCAGCACATGCACTCATATATTTTGCACAGGGTCTAACACCTTTTTGCACTTTTATGCTTAATCATGTAAAGCACAGGAAAGTACAGATCATACAAACACAAAAAATCACTAAATTCATGTAATTTACTTTCTAGCTCACCCTTCCCTTCTAAGTCCTTGGGGAACTATCAGGATCTAGGAAAGCAGGGTATCTTCTGCCTCAGCATGCTTGGTTGCTTCTCCATCATGACAAAAAGAACCCCTGACCAGACTAGGTTCCACCCTTTTTAAGACTTCTAACCATGCTGTGTCAAGTGACATCCTTGCTAGCTTCCCCAGTGAGTACAGATCCCTGTCATTTGACTTTGTTGTCAATGAGACCTATCCCTGCTAAACCAGTTCCTCTGCACAGGGAGAGTCCTTTGTCTAGAGTGAATAGATTTCCACTAATTGGGTACTTGAGTCACCTACCCTCTATTATTGTTCTTTTGCCACCAGCCTTTAGAATCTCAACCCAGCGTAAAAGCAAACAGAGCATAGAGAAAGCAAAAGGCTGCATTCAAAATGGAATTTTCAAATTGACGCAGACACATAGGGTTCATAATCTTACACAGTATATAAACTGTACCGATGTATTTCCAAGTCTTCACAGTTAGATGCACTTTAAAAAAAAAAAGTGGGTATAAGAGGCAGAGAGAAGAGGAATAGCAAAAGGAAAGAAGGCGAAGAGCTAGTGAGCTGTCTTTTTAGTGGCATCTCACAGGGATTGGTTCTTGGCCCTATGCTATGTAACACTTTTATCAATGACCTGGAAGAAAACAAAATCATCACTGATAAAATTTGAGGATAACACAAATTGGGGGAATTGTAAATAATGAAGAAGACGGATCACTGATTCAAAGGTTTCTGAATCACTTGATAAACTGGGTACAAACAACATGAATTTTTATGTAAATCTTGGAGCAAAGAATGTATGCCATGCTTACGAGATGGGGCATTGTATCCTGGGAAGCAGTGATCCTGCAAAAGATTTCAGGATCATGGTGAATAATCAGCTCAACGTGAGCTCCTGATGTAATGCTGTGGCCAAAAGAGCTAATGTGATCGTGGGATGCATAATCAGGGAATCTCAAGTAGGAGCAGAGAGGTTATTTTACCTGTGTATTTGGCATTCGTGCGAATGCTGCTGGAATACTGTGTCCAGTTCTGGTGCCTAAAATTTAGGAAGAATTTTGATAAATTGAGGAGGGTTCAGAGAGGAGCTCCGAAAATGATTAAAAGATTAGAAAACCTGCCTTATTGTGACAGACTCTTGAGCAAAATAGATCAAGCTCTTTTGAAAGAAGATGAAGGCATGACTTGATTACAGTCTGTACACCTGGGGAAACAGATTTTTAATAATATCTTCAGTCTCTAGCAGAGAGAGAGAGAGAGATCACATGATGCAGCACCTGGAAGTTGAAGCTAGACAAATTCAGACTGGAAATAAGGTATACACTTTTGACAGTTCAATGGTTAATTACTCTCAACCATTTAGCAAGCGTCATGGTGGATTATCTATCACTGACAATTTTAAAATCAAGACTGGATGTTTTTCTAAAAGATATATTCTAGGAATTGTTTTGGGGAAGTTCCAATACCTCTGGTAAAACGGGAGGTCAGACTAGATGATCATAATGGTCCCTTCTGACCTTGAAATCTATGAATCATATTACATCATAATGGGTTTTGAAGAAAACAATTTTGAATAGAATCTCAGTGTCCCTCTAAAATAAATAAATATATAGCTATTCTGAATTGTTTGTCTGAAAATGTAATGAAGCTGTTCACTGGTTCAGTTTTTTGTATTGTCTGCATAGCCATTCATTTTTAAAGTTCTGTGGATAAAGGCATTTCATTTCAGAGAAAGTACTGTGAAAAAGTGAATCTTTTGTTTGAGTTTTTACAAAATGGAGGAAATGTGATGTCCTGTTTTTAATTTTTTTTGTATTGGCTTTCAGCAGTTTTTATGAGTGCTGTTCTCTACAGCAGAATCCTCTTCGTTAGTATAAAATCTGCAGAACTTGAAAACATGTCTTTTTGTATCTCCGTGATGAGTATCAGATCATAAGAATGTACTAGATGGGTATCAATTTATTAACTTGATGAATTTAATTTCAAAATACCAATGCAGAAAAACACTAACTCCTTTTTATGAAACTACATTATGGCTCTATGCTAACACGAGTTGAGAAGGTATTTACATTATAAGCATCTGTGTTCAACTCCCAGTTTTTTAGGAAAAATATTACCACTTGGACAAGCTTCCTCTCTGCCCATGAGTGACCATTTTTCTGAAAGTTTGATAAAAATTAATTTCAGCTGCATGAAGGACAAAATAGTTTGTAACAAGATAAAATTTTCCAATCTACTTTTTGAGTTGTGTACATTCCATTTAAGAAATCTGAAATTAATCTGGTCAAGTGCTGGTATTTGATAAACTCTAGTTATTTGTAAATTTGATTTCTTCAAGGTTAAATGGACACTGGAAATGTGTGGGGAAATAATTGTCCAAGTCTATGAAACGTTATCCCTTAATTTTATAGGTACTTTTGGGCAATCACAGGATTTTAAAACAAATCAATTCAAAACGCACAGAGAAACAACACAGTGCTTACCAAGGTCCAATTCTTTCACTGCTTAGCGAAGGCCCTTATTCTTATGTTGTAGCTTCTTTCACAAGAAGTCCCACTGAAATCAGGGAAATATTCGCTGAATAAGGGTGGTAGTCTGTCCCTAACTTGTTAGTTTTTATTTAGAAGTTGTAAGTAAAATTAATTTAGTCCATCCTGTGTGTGTAGTGTTAAAAAAAAAAAAAAAAAATCTTCCCTCCCTCCTTACATCATCCCTAAACCTCCGAGATCTTTCTCTTTCTACATCATCTCCTCCCCTTCTGTGAAAATCTTCCCAATCCCTCAAATGATCTTCTTTCCTTTCTTCCTACACGTCTTGAGAGCAGAAAAACAAAAATTTGATAGAATTTTTAATTACTTGAATTTTACATTTTAATAAGTGTTTAGAGATCTAAAAATAAGCATGTTAGCTGAAGATTTTTATTAAAATGGTCAGCTATGAAATATTACCCCTTAAAGTCCAATGATAATTTAAGTCAGCATGCCATTGAGATTAATTTGAGAAGTTCGTGGCTTTTTATAGTCATTCTTTTAGTTCGTTGCAGCACTAGTTTGGTTCTCATTCATGAAAATATCTTTACGACCAGAAGGGCTATTAAATGTATTCTTAAATTCTCCAGAAAACATTGAAATCTTAGACCCATAATGAACACTGAAATACAGAATTACCATGGCGCACATTGCCAGTACCTCAGCTGTAGTCACTTCCAAATAGTGTAGTTGTCATGCATGATATTCTGGTTCCTACTAGCTGTTTAAATAATCCGGTGGTGGTGTTGGTGATCTGCATGCATATGGCAGCTGCATGTATCTTGATATCCTATTTTATTTCAATGTTTAATACTTTTAAGTAAATTTACTTATGGTTCAGTCCTACACTACTTACTCAGATAGGCTTCCACCAAAATCAATAGATTTGCCTGAATATAGGGTCCGTATCTTAGATGTTTTGTTAGGGAGAGTTCTATTAAATATCGGTGTTAAATCCAAGTTAAAGATCTTGAAGATAAGGAAGAACTTGCACTAAAAGTCTTGGTGTGGTGGATTCTAGGTCTTCTCTAGTCTCCCATTGCCTCGTTATAAAGTGAGGTATAGAAACACAAAGCTCTGTGGTCACAGAAGGGGAGTCCGTTAACAAGTTAGATATCTGTGTACAGACAGGAAAATGAGTGAGTGCCACAAATTCAGTACTTTGACTCAGCAACATCAAGTAGTGTGAGAGATAATGAAGGAAATGGTATTTGTTTTTTCAACAGACAAGTCTTTAAAAAATGTGAAAGTGATCTCAAAAGCTGCTTTGTGGATTATGATCCATTTTTTCAGCACACTGGTAAATGGTTCACCTAATTAAGTGGGTTGCTGAACCTGCTGAAGCTGAAAAAAAATACCTTAAAGGTACTTCCCGTTCTGGGAGGCTGTCCTGCTTCTATTTGTATATAATATGTATTGTATACAACCCAAATAATCTTGAGTTTGTGAAATTTAAAGTTGCCCTTTGTGTATTTAAAAGCTAACCCTGAGACCGCTACATGGGATTTACCTGCAAGGACCCAATTTTAGTCACCCAACCCAGCATAGTAATAATACTGTCTGTTCTATATTATGGTCCTTATTGACATGCAAATATTCTTCCCATGGCGTCCCTTTACTTAGATAGCTGGATCCATCATGCTTTCCTTAAGACCAAATGAGCACTATGACAGCAAGGTTCAGCTCTACTGGCTTTAGGGTTAGAGAAAGTGAGCACTACTATCTTGGAAGTAAAGCTTTTTATGTTATTTAATGTGTTGCTAAGAGTATTTCAGAGCAAAAAGACTTTAAAAAGTGAATTTAGTTCCTGTACTCGAAAACTCCTGCTGCATAGCACCGAGTCCCATGGCTCCCCATTGTCACATCCCCCTCTTTATAAAAAAAATAAAAAGAGCAAGCTGTTTTGAGAATGCATATTCTTACCTTACCCAAATAGCTCTCTGAAGAGGTCTTAACATGTCTTAAAGTAGTCCTAGGTGGTGGTATGGTATTTTAAGGGAGACCCAGAGAGATGGTTTTTTGGATGATGTCAAGATCATGGTTAATATCTAGTTTCAGTTGATGCCTTTATGAAGTGGGAACCCTGAAACTGAGAGTAGATGATGAATATTGTTGTTCCTCGGATAATATTGTTGCCTGTAGGGCTTGTAGGTGAACAGCAGACACCACCTATTTGGTGAACATGATGAACCCTTCTCTGTCTACCCACTTGCATGTCATACGTCACTTGAAAGCTTATGATGTCTACTTTAAGATGAGGTAAGATGTGAAGCTGCCAAGTTACCATAGAAATTAGGATAAAAAATGACGTCAACACGTGAAAAAGACCACTTTGAAATATTTGCATTCATTTCTGCTTTTATTTCAAGAAATAAAATTGGATTTCATTGTGACCTCGAAGTATTTCAACAGAAAGATTTCCACCAGCAAAAAGTGGTACAATTTCATCTGGAAAGAACACACCACACTGGAGTCTTTTTCTACTTTAGTTTTGCAGCACTATTGATGAACTGCCTCATATCATCATAATTGATGCAGAATCCATGAAGGTGTAGAATGTCAGTTAAATCGTGAGATCTATACTCATGGTGTAGCTTTGCATCAAGGCTAATGTGCACTGGTGTGACAGTTTTGTAACTGTTAAATACTATGCACTCCACAATTGAGCAGCACTTTCTTGGAATGTCTTCTAGAGGACAAACTCCTGTACCAATTGGGGCACAAAATTATCACGTGTTTTTGGGTAATATTCTGAGACTTTAATTTTGTTTATTTCAGACTGAAGGATTGAAGTGGCATTATACAAAACCAGTTGTTCATTTGAAAGCTCTTAATCAGGCTCACTTTCAAATCAGCGGCACTGCGATGGGTACCCGCATGGCCCCACAGTATGCCAACATTTTTATGGCTGACTTAGAACAACGCTTCCTCAGCTCTCGTCCCCTAATGCCCCTACTCTACTTGCGCTACATTGATGACATCTTCATCATCTGGACCCATGGAAAAGAAGCCCTTGAGGAATTTCACCAGGATTTCAACAATTTCCATCCCACCATCAACCTCAGCCTGGACCAGTCCACATGAGAGATCCACTTCCTGGACACTACAGTGCTAATAAGCGATGGTCACATAAACACCACCCTATACCGGAAACCTACTGACCGCTATTCCTACCTACATGCCTCTAGCTTTCATCCAGACCACACCACACGATCCATTGTCTACAGCCAAGCTCTACAATACAACCGCATTTGCTCCAACCCCTCAGACAGAGACAAACACCTACAAAATCTCTATCAAGCTTTCTTTACAACTACAATTCCCACCTGCTGAAGTGAAGAAACAGATTGACAGAGCCAGAAGAGTACCCAGAAGTCGCCTACTACAGGATAGGCCCAACAAAGAAAATAACAGAACGCCACTAGCCATCACCTTCAGCCCCCAACTAAAACCTCTCCAACGCATCATCAAGGATCTACAACCTATCCTGAAGGACGACCCATCATTCTCACAGATCTTGGGAGACAGGCCAGTCCTTGCTTACAGACAGCCCCCAACCTGAAGCAAATACTCACCAGCAACCACACACCACACAACTGAACCACTAACCCAGGAACCTATCCTTGCAACAAACCCCTTTGCCAACTGTGTCCACATATCTATTCAGAGGACAACATCATAGGGCCTAATCACATCAGCCACACTATCAGAGGCTCGTTCACCTGCGCATCTACCAATGTGATATATGCCTCATGTGCCAGCAATGCCCCTCTGCCGTGTACATTGGCCAAACTGGACAGTCTCTACGTAAAAGAATGAATGGACACAAATCAGACGTCAAGAATTATAACGTTCAAAAACCAGTCGGAGAACACTTGAATCTCTCTGGTCACTCGATTACAGACCTGAGAGTGGCTATCCTTCAACAAAAAAAACTTCAAAAACAGACTCCAATGAGAGACTGCTGAATTGGAATTATTTTGCAAACTTGATACAATTAACTTAGGCTTGAATAGAGACTGGGAGTGGATGGGTCATTACACAAAGTAAAACTATTTCCCCCCTCCGCCCCCCACTTCCTGCTGGTAATAGCTCATCTTAAGTGATCGCTCTCCTTACAGTATGTATGATAAAATCCATTGTTTCATGTTCTCTGTATGTGTATATAAATCTCCCTACTGTATTTTCCACTGAATGTATCTGATGAAGTGAGCTGTAGCTCACGAAAGCTTATGCTCAAATTTGTTAGTCTCTAAGGTGCCACAAGTACTCCTTTTCTTTTCACAAACCATTTGGATGCCTTAAGTTCCTGCTTCAGATTAGATGATGCTATCCAAGCTACTAGTAATGTTGTTGTTCTGCATAGAACAATGGTAGACTTGGCTTGTCCATGAGGTGCATGGAATGGAATTGCAGAACCATAATGTTCTTCTAACTTTGCCTGTAACTGCTAGTGGAATATCTTGCAGTTTCGACATCTGAGGAAAATAGTGCTTTATATTTTTGTAGCAGCTTGGATATGAGAAGAGTCTTGTACATGACATCATTGTTTGTCTTTTCTATCAGCTGATAAAATGCAATGTCATAAGGTGACTGTATTGTTACAGTGTAACTAGATGGTTTTGCTTTAAGATTCATTTTGCTCAAGTAGGAAGAAAGGCATGTTAAGTGATAAACTGCATCCTTGGCAATCGGGTCTTCTACAGATATTCTGTACAACACGTCGTCATCTCCTCCTGAAAGTGCTGCCTCCCTTAGATTGGTTGCTCTCTCAAATGTGTGTGTTTTATGAAGTTTCTTGTCTGTGTGTATTTTCTCAAGCAAACAGTGAAACAAGATCAATAGTAGGACAAGATGCTTGCTCTGGTGTCTCTAGAAGCAGGCAAATATGATGCTCTCCGATCAGATTTGGAGTCTGTTTTCTTTCCTTGGTTCTGTACAACTCTGACATATGCCAAATGTGATTTGCTTTTGTATTTCTGAAAGCAACTCCTGTGATAGAGTATTGGTGGCAGATCATCTAAACTAGAAAACACATCCAGTAGCTGACAATACAATTAATCTTTCCTAGTTTTTGCAGACAGCATCACAGAATCCTGTCCAGCCCTGGTGGCTTTAGATAGTTTTTGTATTCTTTTCATTTTCTTGACAAATGACACATTTTTCAAAGTTTGTGGAGAGTCTTTTTCTCTGATGTAAGCTTTACGGCACTAGTATCCTTCATGTCTTCATACACTGTAATTTCCCTGTAGAGTTAAATTTCCCAAAGTATATTATGAGCATTACCACCATTTTTTGTTGTGTACAAGTATACAAATTTGCGCTAAATTAGAAATAAATTAGATCTATATGTCAATAGCAAAGTTGCATTTTTTGTTCAGTGAGCACTTGTATTAAAGCCCAGAATGAAGTTGTGCATTGTTATCTCAAACACTCATACTGACCAATGCATAAGTGTCACTGAATTAAAAAGCTAGAACATTTCACAGGCTAGTACTGCATGCTGCATAGGCTATTAAAAATTAAAACCTTCTACCAGGCGGACTAAAGGCTAAATTGTATGTACAAAAGTTTACAGATGAAGAAGCATTACATTAGGAATTCACATATATTTATATCTACCTACTGTGCTCTACAAACTATGGGTATGCAATCTACTACTGGTGGTGCACAAGGTGAGTTTTATCTAGTCAGCAAATTTCAACTGAAAAATATAGAAAACTATTGTCACTTGTGAGATACTTTAACAATTAGGAATTTGTTGTGGTATTTTATAGTACCACAAATGTGCTAGGTATGCAAAGAGACTATAAAATAAGTACACAGTTTCTGCCCAGCATAGTTTACATTCTAAGTACAGACAAGTTGGCTTGGTGGAGGGAGGGAACAGAAAGCAAAGATTTCAGTAATAAGATAGGGGCAGCTCCTGCTATGCACAATCAGGAAATGGAGCCTGGGACCTGGGAATGGAAAGATATTCCAGTTGTTGCTAGAGAAGTAGTAGGATGGGTAGCTTTTGTAGCTTTAAAATCTTCCTTGCAACCTTCTGCCATCAGCTTTGAAAGACTTGTTAATGTGGACAGAAAGGCTGCCGATTAGGGGAGGGGGAGTAAAGACACAAACTGATGCAGGGACTGGCTGTGTAAGGGAAAGACAAATGGATGGAATAGTGGAAAGATGATTTAGGGGTCAGGTATTTAGTGTTAAACTTCATTTAAAAATTGGGAACCCCTCCCACGGATGGCGCCAGCACCAGAAAGGTGGCTTGGATTGTGGCTGTTAGCTATGGAGTAGCTGAGAATAATTAAACTCGTGCTTGGTGAGTGGGGCTACAGATACTAAATTCACTTCCCAGAGCTCGCTTTGCCCATGTGGCGGGGAGACCTGCCTATTTTTAGCACACAACCAAATGGCTCAGTGGACCTGAAGTTAAAACATTTGCCATGGTTTAATCCCATTTGAGCTGCTGCTTTGTCCCCACCTCTGCTTTGTTTTTACTGTTGCTTCCTTCCCCCATCCTCTCCTAGCCTGGTTGCTCCCACATCTTTCTGGAACTCTAGATTCTAATGTCATGCTAATTTCCCCCCACTTTTGAGGCCTTGTGTGGCAGCTACTATCCCTCTAACCAAAGAACTAGATAGAGCTTGCTTTAGAGTTGGGTAGTATTGCTCCTTTAATCTGTCAGAACAGCATACTGTATACACTTCCTTCCTCTGGGCTCAGCCTGCTTCCATGTAAGAATCAACCTCTGTTCGTTTGGGGAGTGAAGCTTTGTCGGGGGAGGAGGGAGGACTCAGGCCCATAGTTCTCAGCTACTGGTAGCTATGGTGGACAGTATAGTGCAGGCAGACAACACACATGGTGATAAAAGCAGCCTATATGAACTGGTGAAAAATGGGATATACCGGTCTACACTACATCTTCTGATGCTGCTGCCACCAATAAAGAATTATAGGTCCCAGTTTTGCCAGTATAGACATGTCTAGTACATTCTGTAGGGAAGAAGCTGTGCTTTTTTTAACTGTGGTTTTAAGTGCTTCTGTAGTAAGTTTTTGGGTGTAAAGATGACTAGCTTGGATCTGAAACAACTTCTTGAAACAACACATCTTGAAACAACTTGAAAAATGGTTTAGTCCTATCTGCATAAGTACTTAAACCATTACCAGCTACACCTCTAGCTGACAATGGGTACAGAGTATGCAGGTACAAAACACTAGCCACTGGGCCAACCACACCAACTTTTAAAACCAATTTTAGGATTTTTCATTTTATTGCTTACACATTTTAGATATTTTGCTTAAATGCTTATCAGAACCTGAAGAAAACTTGCATGCATAATGATAATTTACTTCTTAAGGTAACTCTGGAAACATTTTTGTAGAATTAGTACATACTTCCCTTAAGCAATGTAGAAGACTTACTACTTCCAAATCTATCACATGTAATAGCAGTCAGTGACTTATGAGGAGTCCACAAGAATGGAGCTGTACTTTTTTGTGGTGTTTAATTTTGAAGTAATCTGTCCTCTTTAGTTTACTTTTTCTTTATGTAGTGCATGGAGACTAGCCACAAATGTGGCTGTGTTTACACTTGTGAAATATCAGTAAAGCTAGTATTTTTATTTTTAAAAGATAAGGAACTTTTGATGCACCACTTCTACATTTTGTTGGTAAAAATGGGGGCCAAATATGAATAATTCTTTGCTTGAAGTTTAGGAGATACAAAGATCCTGTGTTTTTTTTAGGGTAATCTTTGTATACGAGATGTTTTGCTTTTCATTTGTGGCATTTGCGACTGAGTTTTTATGTGATAGTTTTGATTAAAAGTGCAATGTATTAAAGCTCTGTTATTGCATTCTATTGTGACGTTTGAGTTGCTCTGTGCACAAAGTGTAGCCTACTATTTTGATGCCTCAAGTAGCTTTCATTGCTCATTGTTCACAGTGGCAGTAAGACTGACTGGAGGTAGGATGAATTTTCATCTGCAGAAAGGGTTACTGGGAGGTGCTCTTGCACAGCAAGCAAAGAGCCCCAGTGTTATGCTTGTGCACAGTATTTCTAATTTATGGATAACCAACTTCAGTCTTCATTGTCATTATACCTTCACCCTTCAAATTCTCTGGATTCATCCCTGAACGTAATAGGACAGTCTGTCACCTCCTTGAAGTGAAAAATAAATCAATTGAGCTGAGACCAAAAGGCTGCTTATTCTGAGCCTGGCAGTACTGAAGATACAACAGACCTTCTGCTTCCTTCATCACTTTGTCTTACTTTATTTTATTTTTGGTAGAGGTTTTAAAGACATTATGAGAGAAACACTTTTAAAGTCAGAATGTTTTCTTTCTCGTATTCTGGAAAATGGCACTTGCCGCATCTCGGGGCAGGGAGGAGATAAGCAGACGTGAACTTGCATAATTCGTATATTTAATTAGGTTCTTGGGAACAAACAAATGAATAATTAATATTAGTTTGTTTTGCAAGGGTGGGTGAATTCCACCCTGGGGGCGGGGAAAATATCAGTATGTGTTGCAAATTCTTAAATATCATAACTTTTTCATTTGCTTTTTGTTCTATAATCCTCAAAGCTCTGAATTGCAGCCAGTGTTCCAATCAAGGAAGTCTGTGCAGGATTCCCTTTTAGAACTCACTGATATCCATTGACTGTCGGTGATAAATCACTTGATGTGCTTTCTCTTTCCACCTGCCAAATACCAGGTGTTAACTGTGTCTGGAGATGGAGAAGTGGAAATGTATCATGGTAGGGTGCTACCATTGGACTGTTGGACCATACTAGTACATTAATTGAAGTTATTATCTTTATTATTATTATTATTATTCATTATTTAATATTGTAACAGTAGTACCCACAGACCCTAATCAGGATCAGGGCCCTATTGTACTAATTGTTTTACCAGACACAGTCAGTGACAGTCCATGCCTCAAGCATTTTACAAGCTTAGATGTTTACAGACAAACCTGCTGTTATTCCAATCTGTTTGTTTGGTTGAATACAGTATTAAAAATTGGTTAACTTGTTACTTATGGACCCTCTAAAGTTCCTGAATTGATCATTGTTGTCGTCTTGCCTATCACAGAGCCCATGCAGAAGCACCATCATCTGTAAAACACAATGCAAGGACAGAAACTAATGAAAAAGTGAAGGACCAACAAGAAGAGGAGAATGACTATGATAGAAAGACTGTTGAGTCAAGTGGTGGAGGGGCTCAGCCAGAAGAGAAGAAGAAGAAACAACGTTCTGGATTTAGAGATCGTAAGGTACAAAAGCTTGTCACGCATAATGTTCTTCTGTAATGCTGCAGTTGCACAGTAATGAAACAGGGAGAGAAAATACAGGCAACAGAATTAAAATTTTAAATACTGCGAGTACTCATAGGTTGACTTTTGGTATTTGCATTTACTGGCCTTCATTTTAAAGGGGACTAGTGACTTTGAGTCACCCCTTTTTTGAGTGCTCAACTTGAGATGCCTTAAGGGGGCTTGATTTTTGAGAAGTGTGGCCCTTTTGAGGTATCTCAAGTTGGGTTCCCAAAAAGTGAGTTACTCAATCACTAGTTCCTTTTTAAAATTTAGGCTAGTGGCCTTCTACCTTGCTCTATATTAAATGCAGTGATTAAAATCTGAGAAGCATGACATAATTAAAATTGTGTCTTAAGTGTCTTACCCAACCCGTCCACAACTGGCAAGAAGGGGCAGCTCCTTTTTATTCCAAGCTTTAACCTCTCACTGTGGCTACTGAAACGCAACTTTGCTCTTTTCTACATTTATTTAGGCCATGTTGATCATAAAAAGTGTGTACCTAGGCTTATTTGCTGTTTGATTCCTTTCCCCCCACATTTTTAAATAATAAAAAAGCATTCTAGTAGTGAAGTGGTTCTTCTGACCTACCTTCATTACTGGGAAGTCTTGAGTGCTTTAGACCCCTTAGAATGATCTGCAATATTAATTGGTCAATACCTGTTACTATCAATATTACAAGATTACAGTTTGGTCTGACGAAAAGTCCAATAACTCAGTCTTAGCAGATGGCTGTATTTTAACCTCTCTGGATGCTTGTTTCATGGGGTTATGTTTTATTTAAGGTCTATGCAGTACCAAACAGAAGAACAAAAGAGTGTATTTCCTTCACATTTCCTTTTCTGTAATTTGTTTCTGATAATTATTTTTAAGTCCATATGTTGGAGACTGAATCTCATTAGTTGCTAAATTGTAAGTGATTAGTATGTAGTGGCTTAATAACTTTTCATATGTTGTAAAGGTTTTGTTTGGAGATGCTGAATTATTTTTTGGTCTCTGTAGTTAGGCTAGATAACTTGGTTAAATTCCATATATCTCAGGGTGTTTGCTGGGGTTACAGACTGTCCTTTCTGCTGGTATGCTGGTGAGGATTTTAAGTGAAGTTCTATTCTAAGGTACTAGGCTGAGATTTTCACAACTGTGTAAGGGATGTGGATACCCTGTATCCATTAATTTTAATGGGAATTAGGTGTTTAAATCCCTTAGGCAGTTTTGAAAATCTCAGCCCTCATCTGTACTAGTTTAGACAGATGGGTTTATTTTTCACTACTAGCAGAGAGCAAAGTTATGATATGTCTGGTGATGGGGAGTGGGGTTGCTTGTTGGCTCCCTCAGCTGTTACTTCCAGCTGCTGAAGACAGGAAACATTTGTTGGCTAGTGTGGATATTTATTTTAAGTAATTAGGAGCCATGCGTAAAATTACCAACCTCTCTCCCTTCTAAATTAGGAAAGGTGGGACTATGGTCAGGTTTCACAAGTAAGATGTTTCAGCAGTTAGAATCATAGAGGAAATTAGTTTATAAGATTATAATGATAGTTGCAAGTCATCAGGTCTACACTAGAACTGGATTTCTCTCTTTTGAATCAGTGATAATCACTGAACCTACGGTGGTTAATCAAATTAGTAGTTTGCAGCCTCATGACTTTATGGAAGCAACAATAAGTAGATTGTTTCAGCATGGTCCATTGGCTAACTGAGTTATTTCTCATGCAGAATCAATGTGAACAGTTTGTTGTGATGAAGGTGTGATATTGGCAGACCAGGTGCCAGCTCATGCCAAGGTCCCCATTTCTCCATTGAACAGTGACAAATACATAGTTGGAACGCTTATAAATTGCTGCATGCATTAATCTCATTTTTAACATCTGTATCCCATATTATAAGGTAATATTGGAACATTTGATTTGTAAACCTCTGTAACTGTGTAAATCACCAGACAGGAGAGAGACATTAACTAGTGTGAAATGCAGGTCTCCAACCAGAGGTGATGTGTCCTGCCTATCATGGGAGGCTCATCACCACCAGAAAGACAGGTATGGAACAGTCAAGAAGGCAAAAGTCTTCATTGCTTTGTCCCTTCAGTGAAGATGTCATGCAAGTGAATTCATCCCATCAGCTGAGTCTGCAACTCAAAGCAGAAGGAAGAAAGGGAATAAAAAACACCTAACAAGAAGGAACTGTTTATTTATGGTGCTTGGACACTGGGAGGAAAGGATTACTAGGCATAAGCAAATGATCCCCAGCTAAAGGACATATAGAGCTTTCTTATTATAGAAGTTTCTATAACTTTTTGGAACTTTAGATTGGAACTCATTTGTGTGTATATATGTTTACCTGCTTTAACCTTGTAAATAACTCTTGATTCCTTTTCCTATATAATAAATCTTTAGTTAATTCTACAATAAACTATCTACAAGCGTCTTTGGTGTGAGATCTAAAGTGAATTTTACCTGTGATAAGCGATGGGACTGGCAGTAACCTGAATATTGCTATGATCCTTGGTGTAAGGGATTAACTGTCACAAAGATAGGTTTACCTGGGTGTCAGGACAGATCAGAATATCTAAGGGAACTGTCTGTGATTCCATGGTTGGGCTGTTATAGTGCTTGAGGAATTTACATTTGATAATTGGTGGGTGAAATCTAAATGTAGATCTCACTACCAGTTTGGAGTTTGTGCCCTGATTCTTAGCAGTCTGCCCAGAGGTTGGTACTCACAACCTTGAGCCACTGCAGGACATCTTGACAAAAGGTTTACCAGCATCTTTACTAACAATAAATCCTGTTCTTCCACAGCACAGGGTTAAGCATGTCTCTTCAGAGTCTGATGCTGAAGTCTAGTCCTACATGAGGCAGCAAGCCTAACTGGTAGTCTTTCAGCAGTTCACAGAGTACTGGAACCCATGTTTCTGGGTTGTTTAAGTGAACCCTTTATTTGTGGGCTTGGTCCCATCTCTGGTATGTAGTCAGCAGTTACAGTAGGGGGTGACCTGCCTAACTGATTCATAGATACTAAGGTCAGAAGGGACCATTCTGATCATCTAGTCTGACCTCCTGCACAGCGCAGGCCACAGAATCTCACCCACCCACTCCTATGAAAAACCTCACCCATGTCTGAGCTATTGAAGTCCTTAAATCATGGTTCAAAGACTTCAAGGAGCAGAGAAGCCTCCCTCAAGTCAACCATGCCCCATGCTACAGAGGAAGGCGAAAAACCTCCAGGGCCTCTCCAATCTGCCCTGGAGGAAAATTCCTTCCCGACCCCAAATATGGCCATCAGCTAAACCCTGAACATATGGGCAAGATTCATCAGCCAGATACTACAGAAAATTCTTTCCTGGGTAACTCAGATCCCATCCGTCTAATATCCCATCTCAGGGGATTTGGCCTATTTACCCTGAATATTTAAAGATCAATTACTTACCAAAATCCCATTATCCCATCATACCATCTCCTCCCTAAACTTATCTGTATGTAGTATTGTTTTTTTAATTACTGAAAGTCAGCCACATGAAGTGGGTGAGTTTGGACACAGACTCAGGTTCTGTGTTCTGATGTTGGAGTACCGACTTGACCCATTCACATTCAATACTGTAGTCAGATGAACTTATAGGAGGATGCTCTGCTCTGAAAACTGGTCAATTGTAGCAATTGAGGAGTTTCTGGCACTGCATATAAATTCTTCTCATGTCGTCATATAATAAACCAAAAGGTTGTATGTGTCATGTCCTAGCATGGGGGGAAAACTTCAGTTGAAGTCTTCAAGTTTTGAAACATGGCTGTTATCCCAGCACTGTTAATGAATGCAATAATTAGTGATGAAATAATAAATTAAGCATGTCACAAGTTTATTTTGGATGGTGAAGAAATGTAGGAGGAAGTTGAGATATAATCGCTCAGCGTCAATTAGAGCCTGGGGCGGCTGTTATAAACTGATGATTCTAGGGCAAATATCTTCTTGTGTACATGTGTAACTTGAGTAATATTTAGATTTGTTTATAAATGAGAGAGAAGGAAACTATGATAAAGTGCTATTGTAGCTGAAGGTTAATGACCAATAAAACCATATGAATGGTGTAACTTATTCGCTAATTAATTTGAAGTGTACTGCATTAGGACTGCTTCACTAAGATCTGTTTGGGAACTGTCATTAGCTCTAGGCAGGTATTCTGCATTATGAGGGTTAATTATGTTGAGACTTCATTTCAATATGCATTGCAGTAAGCAGCCTAAAGTAAATGAAGGTTAATTTATCTGCACTATTGCTATGCAGGCTGTGTGTGAAACCAGACTGCTAGAGTTCCAGCTCTATCAGATGATGATCTGAGGGGCCTGATGACACTGTGCAAGTGCACTGAAATGTTAATTACAGTGAACCCTGGTTTTAGTTTCCTTCTCATGGCAACAGAAGAGATTCTTTTCCTTCAAACTGTCATAGAGAGCAGACTTTAAGCTTCCAGAACAGTGGTTCTGTTTTGTGGAGCGTGGGGGATCCCTTGCTGCTGTTTTTTTTTTTTTTTTTTTTTCCAAACCGTCTCACTAACCTATTAATATTTGTATTTAATTGGCAGAATGCAAACTCTCCCCATTGAGCCAGGTGATACTGCTCTGAGGGTCCAGGTTTCGGCTAGAGTTTAGCTTTTTAGACTGCACAATATCTTTTGATTAGCCTGCGTTATACAGATTATTGAAAACCTTTCAGAAATAGGAAGAACCTGTTGTCAGAAGGATACCATCTCAGGAAATATTGTGAAAATCCTTGCAACCGACTATATTCCAAAACCAAAAAATAATAATAATTTTCTCGCCAGAAGTAACTCTACTAGGACTGACTTTATTCCTGGATCTTAAGGATACTTCTGAATAGGTATTAATGTTTTCCCTGTTGAAACGACCAAGAAAAATCCACACACATACAGTGTGTGTGTAAAATATAACTACTAATATTATTTGTGTATCCTATTGTCTCTGTCCTACTCATCCTCTGTCAAGTGATGAAATAGCTTCAGCTGATCTGATGCAGTGGTGAACAGGGCTACATAAAATTGAGAAGAAAACCAGTCTTGTTCATTGGTGTATTAGAAAATGTCAGTGTTGAATGTGGTTGGTGGTTTTTTTGTTTTTTGTTTTGTTTTTAAAAGAAGATTGGATTTGAGACCAGCCTACTAGATATTGAACTAGTTGGATTTTTTTTTAATTCCACATTTGGCTTAAATTCCCTGTTTTGTTAACCTATCATCAGTTGTCACTTTCAGACATTTGTTTTCCCCTTGATGTTTGTTACTGCTAATAATTAGAATTTGAAAGAAAGTTTACACGTCTCCAATTTGTAATAATGACATCTAACATTATCCTTCAGTTTTTTTGACATTTACTAAAGTCACTGTTTTAAAAGACACATTTCCTCCTTGCTTTTAATATTTGTCCTTTTCTAGTCCTATGTATATTACTTCTTAATCCCAATGTAAATCACAAAAACAAAACAAGATTCCAGCAACATTATGAATTGATACATTATTGCATACTTGTGTTCTATCCCGATTCTGAATTCAGTGGTTTCTTATCTGCAGCTAGAATCCATACACAGGAAATAGATGGATTCAGAAATCCTTCTTGATTTTCAAGAAACTGCTAGGTCAGCTTTTGCTTTATTTTTCAAAATATTACCAACTTTGGGTCCAGTTAAAATGATACATTGAAATACTTGCTTAGTTCCTCATCGCCTCTTCTTTTTTTGTTGGTGTTTTATTTTAAACTGAAACCTAATCAGAATACAGTAATCCGGAAGCTGACACAGGCTCAACTTTCAAATCCACTTACTGTGAAGCTATGTGTTCTGAATTGAATTCCTGTGAAATCTAGTATCGATCTAAGGAAGCTTTCTGATGGTCTGTTTCATTAAGCGCTAGGACATGAGACACTGTCTGTGTACTCCAGGCCATGCTTTGACATCAGTGTTTATTCCAAGATGGAGGTAACAGTTTGCAAAAGCACATGAACATGTGGCTGGTGGTAATGTAGAAATAAAAGCTACTGAAAAAAGACTTGCTGTTGGACATAATGGAATACAAATCTATATTTTTGCATACTACTACCATTGCCTTAATGAGTTTGTGATCTTAGATCAACTCTGACTGCATGTTTGAGAAAAATTTGTATGCCTAGAATAACAATTGCTTGCAAGATTCATAAATGATAACCTGGCTCTGGGCAGAGATTTGAGAATATGGCCCTTGCAGAATCTTATAAAAATGTGGTGCAAAAGAATTAGAGGAATAAGTGAGGCAAACTTATGCCTTTGCATATGAGGGTCAGACAGTGGCTAACAGTAATCTTGCCCAACTCCAATGCATAAATGAAAGATTACTTATTTTCCCCCACTCCCCCTTCCTCTCTCTTCACATCTCCTTCCCTCTCCTACACCAGAACTAAAGTAGGGAATAAACGGAGCTTTTACTCGGTATTGCCCAGATGTCGGGGACCATGGCTTTTCAACCCTGGTCCTCAGGGCTCTTTGGTGCTAGGAGGTTCCAACCTGCCACCCAAGGACCTGCCAACTACTTTCAGAATAGGAGCTGAACTCAGAGAGAGGGCCCCAGTCCTGGGAGCTGATTGGCAGAACCCTGCAGACCCTGATTGGTCCAGAGCCCCTATTTAAACTGAGCACAAGAACAGGAAGTTGTCCATCCAACTGAGATTCACCCTGCTCTGGATTGTGTGCTTAGTGCTTCCTGTTTCCCTGGATTGAATTCCTGATGTCCTGACCCTGCCTGACTCTGGTTATTGATCTGTGGTTCTCAAGTTTGTGTTCTGCCTCTGATTTCCTGGTAACCTGGCCCTCCCTGCCTCCTTGCACTCAATTCTCAGTTTACCCTCTGCCCTGTTCTGGGCTCTGACCTCCCAGTATCTGACCTGGCCTGATTCCTGACTCCTGCTTTGACTATTAAGTCAGTCTACCAACGTCCTGGTCATGACACAAGCCCAAGTGTTCTAAATCATGATTCAGGCCCGCAAAAATTGAGGTTGGCATAATAAGATTTTTTTTTTTAAATAATAATTTTTGTGCTCTTTATTTGCATTCTGATTTTTGAATATTGAAGGTTCATGTTAAATTTTTCTCCACAACCATGAGGCCTAGAAACTTAGTTTTTAAAAAATGAATGCTGAGATTCTCAAGTGATCACATGACTCCAGGGCTGGGGCTTGAGACTTGAGATAAAATACAAAATTTGTGATTAAAATCCTGTGAGTTGGCAACACTAAGGCCTGGTCTACACCTAAAATTTATATCTACGTAGTTATGTCACTCAGGCGTGTAAAAAATTCACATCCCTTTGTGAAGTAGTTAAACTGACCTAATTCTTGGTGTAGTTGCATCAAGATTGATGGAAGAATTATTCTGTCAACATAGCTGTTGCCTCTGAGAGATGGATCAATTACAATGACTGAAAAACCCATTGCATTGTTGGAGGAAGCATCTACACTACAGGCAGTATAGCTGTGCTGGTGTAGTGTAATTGTAGCCTAACCCCTGTTGGCATTGTGCAGCCATTGCATTTAGAACCTGTCATCATGTGTCAAAGTTTCACCAGGACTAAATATGGAGTGAAAGTTGGAAAACTCTTGTATGCAGTGATACGTGTTTAACTTAATTTCTAGGTGATGGAGTATGAGAACAGGATACGAGCCTATTCCACTCCAGACAAAATCTTCAGATACTTTGCCACCTTGAAAATAATACATGAGCATGGAGAACCAGAGGTGTTTATGACACCACAAGATTTTGTGAGATCCATTACTCCTAATGAAAAACAACCAGAACGTAAGTAAAATATTCAGTAGTTATGTTTAGGGGTGATGTATGTAATGAAGAGTTCAGAATAAACTCTTTACTGTCTCTTTGTAGTCAACTTTTACTTTTCATTGTACAAATAGGTTGGCAGGGGACCACCTTGTATTTGTATATGTTTACATTGCTTAGCACAATGGGCCCTGTAGATGCTGCTGCAATACAAATAAATATTTTCCTCTAAACGCATGTACTTGTGGATGCATAATATTATACAAAGTAGTAATAGAGTAAAAAAAGTAATAATTTAGTTCAGCAGGTAATATGTTCAGCTTTTCATCAGAAGACTACAAAGTTTAAATTCCATATCAGCACTTGGGTTCATATCCAGTACTCTCACTGCAGTGGAGTACTGCAGGATAATTAGGCATGGTGGAATTTATTTATTTATTTTAGAATTTCAACAGATATCAGTATTTGTTTTTAGGCATTTTTTCCTATTTTTAACTGTTTAAATTTTCACAGTTGCAGGGAATTGGGGGCTTATGTCAGATAACAATTTAATGACAGTGAAGTTTGAGATTCAAAATTTAAATCTTTAACTGTTAAAGCACAAATTATACTTAAAGCAACTCTAGTTTTCAAGCAGCATTTTTCTTTATTGCCTCTATATAAATTTCTGTTAAATACTTTTCATCCGTGTGTGTGTGTGTGTGTGTGTGTGTGTGTGTGTGTGGTGAAATTGACATTTACTGATAACTTTTTAGTCCATTCAAGCCTAAGGATAATGGTGATGTATTACAAGAAATGATAGCTTTTACAGGAAACAGCATTTACAATGTCCATGTATTTTCATTCTGCACATTTCTTGTATCTGTCCAGTTAAGTTAGATATCGTATCACTCCTCAGGTTAAGGGGAAGCTCCTGGTGTTCTGGCCAACATTTCCTTTTTCAAAAAAATCTTAATTTTAGGCTGTATAAACTCTTGAAGTGTCAGGCTGTTTACATGACAAAACACTAGTTAAAAGCTGTATATAGAATGACTAAGCAAACATTCTGACATACCTTGAAGCTGAAAATTGCTGTCTAAAATGGATTTCTGTTTTAGTGTATCTAAGGAAATATCAGTGTCTCCTTGGTACATGCCCTTGTCAAACAGAGGGGATCATCTTCCTTTGTGTTTAATAGTGAAAGACCATCGAAAATGAATGTTAAGATCTCTCCTAAACTTACCAATGGTGAAAACATAAGATGTGGCAGCAATTTGAAGTAAAGCTGAAACACAGTAGCAGCCCCACAGTCTGTCAGGCTAGTCTGTTTTGTGTATTGCAAGAAGGCAGGACTTCATTCCACGGCTAACTAAAAAAAAGTGTTGGCGGATGTCGTCTGAATGTGCTCAGAATGTATTTCTCCATCCCAAAATCCTTAACTTCATGGTCCAAACAATTTTTCTTCCAAAAGTCATTGTGGATGTGCATCCTTTTGAGCAATATTTACATGCTGAATTTCAAAGCTGTTTTAAAAATTATATATGTGGGGAGAAAGTAGGAAAAGAGTACTTCTCTCCTCCCCCCCACACACCCCCATTAGCCTCTTATGTGTAACTCAATGGGACAAATAGATTTTTTTTATTTAAAATTTTTGAGAAAAATAACCTTTTAGCTGAGACTGCACATGGAAAATTTTAGCCTCAAATATTAATTTTTCAGTCATAAGCAAATGAAAATGGGATTATAATCGAAACTGTTTTGACATCTTAAAGTGAATACTACCAAATGAATTGTGTATATTTAAATTTTTAAAGTGATAGAATAAACTATAAGCATGAGGCAAGAAAGAAATGAATACTGTCTTAAGTGTTATGACATGATCAGATAACTTAATATTGACTTCTTATTTAAAATGTCATGAACTGATTGTGGATTTTCAAATGCAAGTACATGCGTGGTTGTTTTTTTGGTATATAGTAAAAGAAAACAGGGTGCATTACTAGCTAGTAGTCTGAATGTTAGTAACATGGTTTCAATTCCAACATCTTAAGGTATTAATCCTGTTTACAAATCTATTTTAAAAAATGGACGACCTTGCTGAGACATGAGATGCTAAAGTGTCGGTGCCTTTAAAAATGGAAATTTTGTCAGGCATATAACTGTAACAGTGTTCACAATCTCTAGCGTATTCTGTGTGATACCCTTTCAACCAAACCATATGACTGTATGTATACTTCTTTCAGGGTGGTGGGTGGCAGTTTGTATTTTTAAGGATCGCTGACTTCAGCCAGGTCCATAGGTGCCGACTTGTACCGGCGCCAGTGGGTGCTTGACCCCCTGCTCCCCTCCCACTCCAATTCCAACCCCTTCCCTAAAGTCCTCGCCCCGGGCCCCGCCTCCTCCCCTGAGTGTGCCATGTTCCCGCTCATCTCTTCCCCCCCCCCCCCCCCCCCGGAGCTTGCTACGGCTGTTTGGTGGCAGCAAGCACTGGGAGGTAGGCGGAGGAGCGGGGATGCGGTTTGCTCAGGGGGGGCAGGAGGAGGAGGTGAGGCGGGGTGGAGCAGGGAGCTTGGCTGCCGGTGGGTGCAGAGCACCCACTAATTTTTCCCAGTGGGTGCTCCAGGGATGGAGCACCCACGGAGTCTGCACCTATGGCCAACTCTACAGTACATACTTAATTGAGTATAACTACATCATTCAGGGATATGAAAAATCCACATATCTGAGTGACGTAGTTATACCAACCTTATTCCCTGTGTAGACAGTGCTATGTTGGTGGAAGAAATTCTCCTGCTGACACAGCTACCGCCTCTTGTGGAGGTGGAGCTATTGAGCCAATGCGAGAGCTCTCTCCTGTTAGCTTAGAGCAGAGGTTCTCACAATAAATATTTTGGTGGCTTCAGAGCGCAGCCACTGGCTCTTGCTGGTGGCAGCTCTGACAATTTTTCCTAAATACTTAATTAACTTTAGGAAAAAGAAATAAATATGTACATATACGTGTCCAAATCGTTGTAATTTATTTATGTAGGGTGGTTTTTTTGCAAACTTAATAATAACAATAATGCACCTTTGTCTTGCTTCTTTATTGGACCTAAGCAGAATGGAAGCAAAAAATAAAGTGCTTTGCATGTGCTTGTCTAGTGGTGATGGTTTCTTTTGGGGTTTTTGGTTTTTTTTTTTTTGTTTTTTTTTTTTTTTTAAAGAAGTGCTATCTAGTAAGTCTGCTGCTGTGAAAAGTGATATTTATATGTTTGTTAATACCATTTTTCACAGAATCAGACTTGCTAGCTAGCTGGGAGGTAGTGAAAAGTGCTATTAACAAACATTCAAATATCACTTTTCACAGCAGATTTACTCAGCCCTGGCAAGCTGAGGGACAAATTGAGCCCTGGATGGGGAGGCAGCAGGGGCCAGGGGCAATGGATGGGGGGCCAGAGGAGGCAGCAGGAGCCAGGGGCAATGGTGGGAATTGTGAGCCTAAGGCCGGGAGAAGGAGCCCGCCACTGCGCAGCTGGAGCCCAAAGCCCCATGGCCGGAGCCTGCCACTCACCATCCCAGGGATGAAGCCAGAAGCCTGATCCCCACTCCCCCCAGGAAGGTGGGGAACTCACATTAGCTGCCTGCTTCTCCGGTATTCCTGTCTCCAGAGGGGGACAGGACCCAACTCCTCCTTCTGGTGGCTCCAGGAGAGGGGCCCCTGCTTTCCCACCTCCAATCACCACCCAGAAAGCTGTGGCCACAAGAAAAGCTCCTGGTGGCTGCTAGAAAAGCCCCCATGGTAGCCATATTTGAGAAATGCTGGCTTAGAGCATCTTTACCAGAAGCGCTACAGTGGTGCAGCTGTGCCGATGCAAGCTTTTAGTATAGACCTGCCTTTCTTTTTGTAGCTATTATCTTTCTGGCAAGGAGCACTGCTTTGGAGTATTCTTCAACGTCTATCATTGGATAGACAGCTTAATTGTCTGCAAGGATATCTATTCAGTGACATGAAGTGCTCTACAAGGGTTAAGTACATCTCCTCTGTAAAGCGTACAGCCTTTGTTACATGGTGAATGAATGAGAATTGTTTGGTTTACCTTGAGCAGGGCAGAAAGCTGTCCTTAAGCCTTACCTTGATGCTAGAGGTTAGGGGTCTATTTCAGGAGTGGGTGAGGTTCCATGGCCTGCAATGTACAGGAGGCCAGACTAGATTATCATGATGGTCCATCCTGACCTTAAAGTGTATGAATCTGATGCAGTTTAAATTAACTGACTTGGTTGTTGTATGTCATTATGTAGGTTGATCGGCTTTGGTCAGTTTTCTTGATGACTGGTTACATCCCAGTACTGGAGAAAATGTTAGCCAGATAGTTAGTTCCACATTGTGCCCCTCAGTGTAATGCTATTTATAACCTGTCCAACAAAGCTCTTAAGTGGTCTTGTTGTTTTTAGCAATATTTCTTGACAATACTAAGAGAGAACTCTTATGTAATTCAGGCAGTCTATTACAATGTTGATAACTTTAAGGAGTTTTTCCCAAAAAGCATTCTGTGGTATGCTACAGTCATAAACCAAGTTCCAGAAAAAAGACATTTGCTAGACCATTCTGAATTTCATCTGTTAGTCGATGCGGATAAGCATCTTTGACAAATCGTATAAACTCCCTGTAAAATCAATATGTATTTTAGCGTTCTTTTCCCCATTGTAAAGAGCTTTGTACAAGATGGGAGCTGCAACTCTGTGCCTAGATGGAACACATCTTGAATTTGCTTCATGTTCTCTTCCATAAGATCCCCTGGAATACTCCAGGGGATAGTAGTACTGAGGAATTGTTGCAAATAGAAATCAGTTGGGAAGCAGTGGCATAGTTTGGTTTAGTTGATCAAAAGTTCTACTGTTCCTGGGCAAATTTAATAAATGGGCCAGTGCTTATGGCAGCTTCACTAAATCGGGTTTGCTTTTTAGATGATGGCATTTTCCTTTATCTCATCTATCCCTGAAGGTATGGAGTGGGCAACACCAGATAAGTGAAATTATTTCCATATTTCTTACCATTTATGTGGCAATAAATATTAGTTTAGAATATGTTTGTGTGCTCTGACAGACCCAAGGAAATGGACGTTACTTAGATAAAAGCAAAACTGAGCCAGTTCACATTGTATAGAAGAATCTGTACTGACTGTGATTGATTGGTGAAACTAAGCTGCCAGCCACTGAAATTCATCTTTAGTAGAAAATTGTAACTTGTACTGTATTTAGTGAGAATGGATGGTTTGGGACTGGAGGGGTCGAGTTGTTAAGATGTTACCAGCCCTATGCAGCACTTTGTTAGCTTGTGATGGCCAATGAGTCTGGGCTGCGTTACCATTGAGACAGGAGACCCTATGTCAAAAAAGAAAGTGTGAGTTTTGTTCTATCTCTGTTCTTGCCTATGTGGTGCTCTCTTCAATTTGAGTCTCCTCTTTGGCTAATTCCTTTTTTTCTGTGATACTGGATTCAAGAGCACCAGAGCAGGTTAGCTATAACCTTAACATTTGTGGCACTGGAGTTTCATTGATCTCCTGGTCAATAGACAGGGGTTCTGTTTGCTGTACCACATTTTCAGCAGCTGTTTTCGTATGTGTGGTTTGTCAGCTTGGTCTGTGTGTGGTGTACTGTAGCACTAGCAGTGGCATAAGAAATATCACTGTTATGCTAGTATATCTAACTTGTCTACATCGGAAAAATGACTGTTCTATAACACATTAACTAATGTGGTTTAGCACTCAGTGTGCACATGGATTGCCATGGGTTAGCTACATGATTTTGTTATGACATGGTTTTGGCAAAATGATAAAGTTAGTGTTCTGCATTTTCTGTAGTCGAAAAAGAAAAAAAACAGGGAATTTTTCATTGTTTATTTTCCAAACATTAAAACTGGGACAAAATCAGGTTTAAAAAAAAAAAAAAAGAAAAATCGGGAGTGGGGAGAAACAAAACCAAAACCAAAAAAAACTTCTGTAATGTACACATTTTACTACAGTGTAACTGAAACTTTTTTTAATGTACAAAGGTATATTTTTTTTCTCTGAGCTAGTAGTTTTTCCAGAAATCCTGGTTTTTGTGTACACTTCAGAGAAAACTATGGAAGTATCCTGACCCATGTTGAGCCTCATGCAGTCTTGGAGGTAGTCCAACTTTGAACATAAGTGCTCTGCATCAGTAGATCCAGGGGGTACACTCAAAGCTCACCATGCCACGTTGTTGTAATTGGAAAGTATGTCTTGATGACAGATCCAAAAAGCCAGCACATCCAGTTTCACATTGTCAGGGTTAGATAAGTTCATGTCAGTAGTAAATTCTCCTTTCAGATTTGAAATTTCACCTTTAGTGGCATATGGCATAACTGTCATAGTCTGCTGCAAAATTCACTTTGAAGAAGAGGTCCAAAACCTGGATGACATTCCAAAAAGAATTTTCAGCACCAAACACATGGGGATTCAGATTATGGGTCACAATAGTCTCCGATTTCTCACTGAGTATTTTGAATCCTTTGATTCTCATGTTGTGGGGTTGGAAGGATTTCCAGAAACAGCTGGGTTTTCTTGCAGTATGTTTCTCTTGCAATCTGGTGGTCATTTTGGTTATTTGGCAGTCTCATCAGAGTTTTTGTGTTGCTTTTGTTTTTCTAGAACAACAAACAAACCAAAAACCTCATGATGATCTAGGAGACATATTAGCACAGTCCACATGTTATTTACACAACAGGCAGCTAATTACAAGCTCATCCACTGATGTGGCACAACAAGGGTAGGTAATTGGCATCTGGCTCTGCACTCATCTCACACTGTGTAAAACAAAGCCTTCTGCTTGTTCGCATGCTTGAAAATGGTCCCAAATCAAATGATGCGAGATTCATGTCTTTCATTTCTTCTGTAGCAGTATCTGCTGACAGGGCAATGTTTAATCAGATGAGCAGGACAGCTCATATGTAGCAGCTCCAGTTTCTGATTGAGTTTAATCTCCCATGCAAACTTAGCCATGTAGGAAGCAGAATCTGTGTTAGTTGTAGACACATTTTCCCAAGTTAGTTGGTACATCTCAAACATGTCAGTTATTGCTGCGTTGACAAAACCAGTGTCAGCAGAGGGGATGAATGTCACATCAGCACAAAACAATGCAAGTTTATTTGCTTTGAAATAAAAAAACAAAATCTAAAGGCCAAGAATTGGACAGTCCAAAGCATCAGGAGACTTGTCAAAAATCAGCCTAGACACCAGATTTCCATCAATTCGTTTTATCAGTTTGGATACTGAAGTATTGTCATTTTCTTTCAGATACTTACCAGTGAGGTTGTCTGCATTAGGAAGGGTTTTTGCTGCTGGACCGTATTGTTGTACAAAGTCAGCAGTAGGCCCCTCTGCAATTAACAGCAGTTGTCTGGCGAAACAAAGAGCATGCGCAAATTCATTGACATAATCATGCTGTGTCCTCTTTCATTAAAGCCCTAGTGAAAGCTCTTGATACTGTTTATCCCAAAGCTCGCTTTCTTCAAGCTCCTTGCGTTGCTTGCTTTGACATGCTCCTTTATTCTGTCAGCACGAGGACTGACCTCAGTGCTGCAGTACTTGCAGTGCAATGCATTCTCTTCATTCCCATCTTTACTTTTCTTGAAAATTTCTGAGCACTGATTTGCTTGCTGGTATTCAGGCATAGATTTGCATTTTTGCCCCATGTTTACCTTATCTATTTGTAACCCCCAAGGAACTTAGCTAGGTCCCTGGGGCTTTGTGTGCTGGTAGTCCCTGGTAGCAATGGAGAGCCAAGGGCAGACTCAGTCTGCTGGGCAACCAAGAGGGAGAAAGGAGAGACACTATGTAGAACTACAAGGGCCCCTGTTGGTTTGGGGAAGGATTGCAGGCGTGCCAGCTCAGTGGAAGGGGCAGAGTGAAATGATTGACAAGGGAAAGCCCAGGAAGAAGTGCTAGCCTGACCAATACATGGTGAGATGGCCTCCCCAGGGAGTCCTGGAGTGAGGAGAAGCCATTTTGGGAGTAGTCTGGAGCCAGCCACAGAAAGAGCAGGACTGGCTGTGTGGGAATCCAGAAGAACCCAGGCCCATCCATCCAACCCTGTAAAGAGATGTAGCAATAAAGGAGGTATCCTGATGGATGGGGGCATTACATACCTTTATCTGTGGAGGATTGATTGTTTAAATTCAGTGCCTCACTAACCAGATGCAAAGAAATAGGCAGGTAACATCTCCTTGCAAGCCAATCATAGTGCAATATTAATGTTGCTGATATTTTCCATTCTGAGTTTTACACTGTGGAACTGCTTCAATCTCAGCATTGCAGGACACGATCATGTAAAGCATTTATGTTTAACAAAAATAAGTACTCAAAAAAATACTGAGTGGATTGATAAATGGGTGTAAATTGGTAAAAATTGAACTCCTTTAATAAAAAACCTGGTCATTTATCAATGAAAATTGGCAAAAACTGAAAGCACACAACACTAAAAGTGCAGCTAGTGGTCAACTTCTGCTCCATTGTTGCAACTTACAGGATGCAGTTAATTCCTTATGCAGTTGTAATCATCAGTGTCTGAATAGGTCTCCAACACAGAACTCAGCTGGCTCAATTCTGAGCTTGGCAACAACTAAAAGAGCAATGGCAGCCCGATGTTATCATATCCAGTTAAGTAACGTTTTTACTGAAGGAGGGGTTTGTAGAAATTCATAAGCATTAATCATGCTGTATGTATGCCTCTAATCTTGAGTAGGAGCAATATTCTTTAAGGAAGTATAACTTCTGAAGGTGCACATTGTATATAAATGTGTACGTTTGTGTTTCTTGGAGTACACACAAATATCAAGAGAGTGATTCCTCAGTTTAATAACGACAAATCCAGCAATCCATCTGACAATTCTCCAATTTTTTTCACTCAACCTATGATATTAATTACAGGAATTTTTACCGTATTGTCTCAGAAAGGTCAAAGAGATCATCATGAAGTGATGAACTGCTCCATTTTCTGCTCTGTGACTATTATGCACCTTTGAATAGATGGGAAGCATTTTTTCACTTTTACTCAAAAACAGGTGATATAATCTATTCTTCACCTTCCTGGACAAGTTATATTTTCTTTCTTTTCCAATCCCTCCCTTCCTTCTCCCAATCTGGTTAACAAGAAGATCTGATAGCTATTTAAACCACTGGCTGAAAATGTGTGGTTTCTAGCTTATGTTTGTCAAACCAACAATTGAAAGTCAGTCTCTGCACTCTTGAGTGAATTACTGCCAATTCTCAATAGTCCAGTCGTTCAAGAGGTCCACTTCTTTAAATCTCTTTACAGAATTTTTTTTATTGTTGTACAAATCATTTGTAAGTCTTTCCATGTTGACTATTTAAACTTTCATTTTTATGCATAGACTTGGTTACACTGTAGAAGTAGATTGAAAGATGGCTTCTTTCTCAACCCTGTAAATATTATTTTCCTTCTAAGAATAAGATCTTTTTGTTTAGGGGTAACACAATGTGAGGAATATGTTAATATGAAAATTTTTTAGTTAATGCATTTGCTTATTCCTGAATGTATAGTAGTGGCCTTGTTTTTCCTTTTTATGTCCAAGACTATTCATGTGTCACTTTACCACACAAAAGCTGGCAAAATTGAATTTTGGGTGAGGTCTTCCTTTGTTAATTCTGGGAGGAACACTTCTGATTTCAGTTCAATGGCCTTTCCTTTTAATCTGTTCAAAAAGGATTGCTTAACCTAAAAATAATTCTTTTTAATTACACTATAAGTGCCAGTCTCATGGAAACAAGTTGATATCTGGGTAAGGACTGGTAATGGCGTAGAAATCATTTTATTCTAGGTCAGTAGTACAAAAGGACTAGTAGGGCATAGTGGTAGATGTGTTGGTGTCACTGTGCCTTTTGTATGTTTTCTGTGGCTAAACAGGTTTTCCTTGTCAATGGTGTGAATCAGACACCTTTCTTGAGCCCTAAGAAAAAACATGTAGATAAGTTGATTTCTTTCCCTCTCCCTGTGCTTTCTAATATGTTATCCTTCACATAATCTATTTTTTCTTTTAAATGCCTTATCAAAAGAGAAGCATGGAACTCTATGATTTTATATTCAAGCTCTGCTCTAAAAGTATTTTTTTAAATCTTTTTTCCTCTTTCAGATCTAGGTCTGGATCAGTTTGTAGTGAAGCGGTATGATGGAAAGGTGAGTAGACTTTAAATCTATGGTGTCTTTTTACCTATAACTACTTTGAGTTTCTATTTAAAGTTGTGTATAAGTACAAATGAAACGAAATATTGTCTTTTGTTTGAGCTAGAACGTAGCAGTATTTTTTTATTATTTGTCTGAATAGGAAGGAATGAATAAAGACTTGTTTTAATGCTTAGAGAACCAAAATAACTCCTCCCTGCTGGTGGGAGAGGGAATTGTAATAAAAATCAAACTTGATAGCATTATCCATTTGTGAGGGAGTACCATATTTCAGAGGGAAACCAGCTATATGCTGATCATATTATAACATTGTTTGGTCTGCCTGTATGGATGGAACCACACAGTAACCTAGCCATTTTAAAGATCTGAAGCCACATTCTTCCCTGCTGTAAATCCCCTGAAATCAATGAAATTATTGCAGGAAGGAATTTGGCCCAGAGCTGTAACACAAGTAGGTAACAAGGTTAAAAGACTGCTTGAACCTTTAACACTGAGAGGGCCAAGCTGTGTTGTTATCTAAGACAAACATATAACATAGATTTACTTAAGTGGATAGTTGTTAATCTAAAGTAATTTGGTTTAATATTCCTTTATACCATTTTGAACACTCTATACTACCTTAGTTGGTGGCTGCATAAAAATGGAACAGTATACAAGCTTCCTGTTAACTCAACTTACTCTGCAACAATCGTTAATTTAGGAAATCTGTCACTTCATCTGCAACAAAATTCCTTTAAAATCTAAGCATTTTTGAGTCAAAAGTAACTTTTGACCCTTTCATTGCTGAATGATATACCTGGCATGTAATGTTTAAATGTGACCAAACATATCCAGAAAGTCCTGCCATTTGAATCTGTAATTAAACAAAACAAACAAACCCTGCACAATTTGGGATTAAATGAATCTAAATTACTTTCATGTTTTCCATTCAATTGAATTCATTTTTATTTTAATTTTTCATGAGAAGGTGGATGGACACAAAGCAACGCAAGTAATCAAATAATTGGTCTTTGTTCCTTATTGCATACATGTGTTTGTTTACACAAGCAGTAGAACATTATTCTACTTTAAAATAGAAAATAAGTAGTTTGCTTTTGTCAGTCTTTGTTTTAACCAAAATTTCTTAGAAAGAAATGCTGAGTTTCACACAATTTTGGATGATAGTTCCTCTGTTCCTGAGTACTGTACATTCTATTCCCCTCATACTGGGTAAAAGTCTCAGAGCAGAAGCAGTTTGTTTGCTGAAGTCAGCTTTTTGTTCCGCTGAGCCTCATTGCTGGGATTTCCAGTTTGCAGGAAATTTTGTGATTTTGAAATTTGGGTTTGTTTAGATTTGAACAAATACGAACTATTCAAAATTTTCCACGAACCAGAAATTTTGGAAAAAAAAAAAGTTCATTTTGAAAACATCGACCTATGGTATTTCTAAAACAAAATCTTCTCCCTGGAACACTGACAGCTGTGAGTGAAATTGACTTTATTAATCATACTAGTAGATGTGATGAAACTGACAAGAATCTGAATTTCACTCAGCGGCTGCCAGGGCTCTCATGGTCTATGACTCCAGGGCAGCCACACTCTGTAAACAGCCATAGGACATCAGATGGCTGGGGACACCAGACCATCCAGATTCCTGGGCCAACTTGTCCCAGGACTTCAGGCTCCCTGCTTCATGGGAAAGAGCTTGGAAGCACAACATGTGCAGCTCCCTTGGAGCTGCAGACCCCCTGAAGAGCAGGTTCCCTAGTCTTGGGGTAGTCTGCATGGTGAGGCTGCCTTGGAGCCATGGACCTGGAAGACAGGTCTCTCCAGCTGCCCAGCAGAATGCCCAGGGGATGGGGACACTAGCATTTCCAGACTTTGATTTGCCAAAAGTTTGTTGAACCTGAGATGTTTCATAGAAACACAAGAAATCGGCATTTCCCAACAAACTTAAGTCAGGAAATTTCAGACCAGCTCTACTTGAGACATGGCTTCTGCTCTTACACAATATACACACCCAATCTTGCCATACAGCATGGTGAATGTGTGACAACTGGTGGTCTTAGTGCATGCTGAAATGTTCTGAGTTATGCTGGCCCTTAGCATCTGTTCCCTACATCCAATGTATTTTGGATTCTCCATTCTGACTTTCTGTTGCAGACTGAAATTGTGTATATAAACACGTTTGTATAGATGCTATACCTAGATATATATGCAAAATACATTGGATGGCAGAATAAGTCTTAACATCAGTCATTAGAGTTTTAAAGTGGAGAGTGTAGTGGACTACTATTAGTAGTAGTAGTACTGTGCAGAACAACAGACCACATTAATTTTATGATGGTGTATTTCAGGAGCTGATATAGCATGATGCTTCTGGATCATTATTTTTTAAAGGAGGAAATAATGGCTTATGTTTGTCAGACTTCTCTGACTAAGGAGCACTAGTAACAGACTTTGGTTATGAGGATAGTGGTCATGGCAGGGGGGTCAAGTTTGGGGTGAGGTTAAAGCAAGGAGATATTGGAGCTCCCTCAGTCATTCAGCGAAGCCTGGGTAAGGAGTGAAGTCACTCCTAGATCTTGGTTTCTCATATTATCTGCATCTGGTTTCAGTTAAGAAAGCACTGTCACCTCAAATTCATTCAAATGTGGATTCAGGCATCATAAAACAAACTACACTCATTCACGTTTTAGTTACTTTGGTATCGTTTAAGGAATAAAATTAGTCCTCGCATCTTTTCTCCTCTGTTGTTTCCATTCGTTTATCTCCCTGATTGGCTTCCTAAGAAATATCAAAGCACTATTTATAACTGGACACAATCTTCTCCTTAGATACAGTTCTAACTTTGTGAAGCCATGACTTTGTATGTGGGTATTATTTTGTGCATTGGTGGAGATGGGGAATTTGAGTAGAATGAGAGGTGTATTGTCCCCTTGAGCATCTTGCATGGTGTCCATTAACGTTAATGGGTATATTGTGTGTGTATATATATAGTATATAGACACGATGAGGAGAAAATAGACTTTTTCCATCTGAAATGTATTCTTTCCTTTGACATGAAAGGAGAAAATGAGTAGTCAGGTTTAAGTCAGCAGTGGTACCAAAGGACTGATACTCTGTAAACTAGAGGTTGGCTAAACAAAGGTAGAGAATAGAACTATTGTTAGTTATAAACAAAGATTTATGCCTATGCTCTATATAAATACTAATTTAGAGCGAACATCAATAAGAATAGACCCAGCTGTGTAGTCAGATGCATTTTAATTACACACTGTAAAACGAAGGTTAAGGATTCAGTGTAAATTTTCTGCATGTATGTTCCAGATAAATGTCATTGCACTGGGAAATCATCTGTATCAGCAGTTTTTTCACAAATATTCTTGTAAAATTAGAAGTTAATTCTGTAAGGTTTGTCTACTCTGCAGCTGTCAGGTGTGATTCCCAGTGAAGATAGACTAGTGTTAGCTCAGCTCGAGGTAGCATGCTAAAAATAGCAGTGTGGACACTGCAGCATGGGTGGCAGTCATCCAAGTTCAGACCCTGGGAATTGGGCAGGCTTGAACCTGGATGACTAGCCGGAGTCTTTGCAAGTGCTGCAGTGCACTGAGCTAGCATGAATCTATCTACTCATGCTGGGAATCACACCTCTTGACAGCAGTGTAGCCATACCTTGATAGGCCACTTGGAATGACTGGAACTGGTCAAGTCCAAAAGTCTTTGATAGTGACCATGTATTTTATTGCAGCTCTGTGAGGTTCCTGTGCATAGGGCTGAATTCTGTAGTGAGTGCAGTATACTTCTACCCAGCTAGGGATAATTTTTCAGAGAATTGAAGGGTGAGGGAGAGAGAGGAGCACAACTCTTCATTAATAGGAGCAAAATGCATTTAATTTGAATCTGCACATTGCTCCCTGGAGACCAGAGACCAACAGCACTAGAGGCATTCATTCAGCAAAATCTTTGGCAAGGAGGATGCACCAAATCACAGCTGCATAATTTTCTTTCCCCTAGAGCAGGGCTAAGTGTTCAGGGAGTTAGCCTACCAAGTGTTTGTACGGGGAGGGGAGAAACTGGCTTGGTGACGTGTGTTTGTTCCCTCCCTCCCCCCCACCCCTCTTAAGCTTTATCTCTTTTGGCTAATCTGCTGCTGCTAACCATTCACTTTTGCTCTCAGGCCTCACCTCATACTTTAGCTCACATTACAATATGAATATAGCCTAATTTGTAATTTAATAAAAACACTCAGAATTAACTTATCAAACCATAACTGCTCAGTCACCTGGCTTTTCCATTGTATCACTTTTCCCTCTCTTGTATTGTGTCTGTGTAAAGCAAATGCTTATTGAGGGAGGAAATTTTTCCTGCCTGTAAAAAGTGTGTCTGTGGTTGTACAGAGATGGAACCTGAAAGGCACCAAGACATGCACTTTGTTAGCAGACCATTCATAGAAACATGATATGTCTTTGAAAAACAATTTTTATTTTTGTAATATGTTCTGTTTCGAGAGTTTTTTTGAATTAAACTCAAATTAATCTTCATGCCAAATTGCCAGCTCTCAAAGAGAAACGTGTATGATACAATTTAACTCTGATAGTGTGCCCATATGGTAGAAGATATCTGTCTACCCTATGATGAGGGCAAATCTTGTTCTGTGACCTGTGGGCAAGGAGAACCATTAACACAGCAGGATCAGTGGAATCCTAGTGTGATGGGACAGATTTGAGGAGTCAGCACAAGAGGGACAGCATCAGTGGACATTCTTTCCAAAGATGTAGGGATTGTGATATTTCAGATTAATTGTTTTTATCTTAAAATATTATTGAATTTTTGCAGAAGCATTTGAATTTCAGTTACCTGTAGATTTTGTGCTGCAATCAAGTCTTTTCACTGATAAGGCTAAATTGTGAGGAGTCTGATGGCACCTTTAAAGACTAACCGATTTATGTGAGCATAAGCTTTCATGGGTTAAAAAGCCCACTTTTTCAGATGCAATGAGACAAGGCTAAATTGCAACACTTCTGAGAAACTGTTACTCTTTTTAGGGGAAAGAATTAAACAGCATATTGCTGTAGTATGGAATACACTTGAAAACCGGTTTCTACCTCGTTGGGAAAATTACCCTGTGTAGTTGAATCTAAACAAAAGCTTGCAAGCTGTCAATTATGGAATACCCTTAAATTATCATCGACCCAAGAAGGCAATAAGTGATTACAAAGGCTTTTATAGACTCTAATTTTACTTTGGAATTAAGTAACTCCTATCCAGATTCATATTTCCATGTTCTCTATTCTCCAGATACAGTTCTATATTGATCAATGCTATAGACGTAAGACACCCTCTAATTAGTTACTCTGATGTGATAGTAAAGTTGCTTTTGGTATTAAACATTATAGTTAGTTGTTGTGATTCTAAGCATCCTTTTCAAGTACTGTATTGGGATCCTTTACAGGGAAATAATAATAAAATAAATTGGATGGTGAAATACCTGATGTCTAACATTCGCTTTAGAAATATTGAGCAAATTTCTTGACCAAATCTTGAAGCAATAGTACTCACTGCTATGTAGGAGAAAATTCAACCTCCTAGCGTGCTGCACCCAGTTGTATCTGAAATACCCCCGTAAGCCTCACATGGAGAGGTCTCTATGCAGCCTCTCATTTTATATTGGCAAGCAGTCATGCCTTTGCTATGGTAGGGGGCATCAATCTCAGATAATCTCACCACTTTTTTTTAAATCAAACTTTATTTTGAAAAGGGTTTGGGTATATGACTGCTGTTGACTACATATGTTCCCTCCTACCCCATATTTTGCCCTTCTCAGTTCTGTCCTATCCTTGTAATATAGTTGTTTGCATTTTTGATGCATTTTTATTTTTGTATTGGATTTTATAATGTTGCATAGTGCTTGACTGGGGGCTTCAGAGCGTGGGAAGTGGGGGAATAAAATAAGGAATTACGCAGCATCTGAAAGAAGTCAGCACCACAAAGAAACTGTCTCTTTAAGATCACATGTCCCAGGACCCAGATTAAATAGGATTAATATAATGAAGCGGTAGATTGAATAACTTTAAATAAAACAAGTAATATTTTCAAAAGCCCCATATCACTTAGGAGTCTAAGTCCCATTTTCAAAAGTAACTTAAGCACTTGGGAGCCTAAATCTCATTTAAAGTCACTTTTGGAAATGAGATTCCTAAATCGTCTAAGCGCTTCTGATTACAGTGATCTATATAAACGAATGAGTAGGTAGGCAACATGGTGTAGTGGATAGTGCATTGGTCTGGGATCAGGAGACCTAAGTTGTGTTCCTGGCTCTGCCGCTGGCCGGCTATGTGTCTGTCTGCCTTGTGAAAGTAGCAAATCTTGCTTAGCCATCTATGGGCAAGGAGGCCCATCAACACAACAGGATCAGTGGAATCCTATGGGAATGGGTCAGATAAGGTTAGAAAATTGACTTAAAACATCAGGAAGTCTCTAATAGTGGCACTGGCAGATATTTCTATCTTGCACTGTGCTTTTCTGTCCATACTGTAATTAACCTCATACTATTGTGTGTTCACAAGTTTTCTTCACTTGCCTCCTTACTTCCTTTCTCCCCTTTTATCCTCCAAAACCAAACCTCTAACCCCTTTTATTCTACAGTTAAGATTACTATTATATTTGATGCTCACATTGCATATGGACATGTAAGAAGACAAGGCCCTTCCTCTGAAAAGCTTATGGGCCAAGTATCAAAGACCGATGCTTTTATATACACAAATGACCATAACATGCTTCTAGCCGGAAGAGCTGGTTTTGTTTTGCTCAATAATCTTAGCCATCATTATCAATACAGAGCCCTGAAATAAGCCAAACTTTGATACCCTCTGAGTTGAATCAGTTAGTCATGTAGTTATAAGGTCTCCAGTTGATGTGGCCTTCGTGTATCTTGACCTGTGAATTCTCATGCTTGTACAATGTACTTGGAAGATGTATCCTTTCATTGAAATGTATGAATCTTTAGATTAGGTATTATTTCAGTTTGGTTTTGTTTAAAAAAAAATCTTTAAGGCTAAGAAAATGCTTGGTTGCTTATATTAAATTGTATATGCATGGCACACAAACAACCCTGTGGAAACCCTTATTATGAGGATTATTTTGCATCCTGTATGGGTCAAGTGTGTGCTCCCTCTTTCCTCTCCCACCCTATCCACCAACAGTCTGTGGCATAATTACTTTTTGCCAAAACTAGAAATATTTGCTATTACTTTTTTGTATTACAAACTTTGTTGTTCATTTTCACTGGGTTTGTTTGGCAAATATTCCTGAACGTTACCGATTGCTGTAGGTGCTCCTTACTTCCTGTTCCTAGGTGTTGAGTGATTCTTTGTTCTTGATGTCATTAATTGATTTTGCTGTGTTGCAATGTTGCATAATATGTAATATTTGTGGGTTTTTTATTTTGATTTTGGTTTTGGTTTTTGTTGTAACCAACATTCCCTGATTTTCTTCCCTCTTTCTAACCCTCTCCCCTCTCATCAGGATTTCTGGCAGGTACTGACTTGTCAGCATGTGCTTTAAACAGTTTGCGCTTCAAAACCCATAATATGCACCTTTTTTGTAAAAAGGGACAGTGTATACTTCTGCCTTCCCCCACTCCCTTAAAGTATTTTTTAATTTGTGTCCTTTTTATTTAGCACATAATATTTTTATCTCAAAATATTAAAAATTAAATCACGTCAATGAGAATACAATCCGTCGGGTAACTTTTTAATAAGTGTCGTTATTCATGGAAACCAATCATTTGGAAGAACCGGAAGATATTAGTGCCTGATCTCTTACTTTTTTGGTACCTCCTCTTGCAGGCTAGGATTTTCTTACATTGTTTGTTTGTTAGAATTCAGTGGAATAGTACATTGATGGAAAATGAAATTCCCTTTCCAAGCCATGGATTAATTTTCATTCTGTGATAATGGACAGGCATTTCTCAAACCAAAAGTAAATTGCAAAATGTTTTTAAGGGAAATTGCAGGCATTTGAATGTGCATGTATCTTGAAAAGACTGTTTTATACACTTCCATGCATTTTTAACTTTATGTAGCTACAACACAAGCGAGAAATAACTCATAAATAAGACCACACTTTATAAAATGACTTATGGGAAAAGGAAATAACAGACAGCAGAAAGCTGTTCTACTTTGCATTTATGAAGAGAGACCCATACCCAGAATAGGAATGAGCAGGTAGAACAAGAGAGTAATGCCATGCTTGGTATTCAGGTGGCAGCCAGCTACAGATTTCAAGGAGAGCCCTTCTGAGGTGAATTGGGAAGAACACTCCATTGAAGAGTGTTCTGTTGCTGAGTTACTATTTGTGCCTTATTAAAAGGAGTTCCTTGTGCCCTATATCATTCTGATCTCAGTGCTGTGGTACAGAAGGACAGGGCCGGCTCTACAGTTTTTGCCGCCCCAAGCAGTGAAAAAAAACTGCTGCCGCAGACTGCAAAAGGGAGAAGCTGCCGCTGAATTGCTGCGGCAGCCAGCAGGACAGAGGAGCTGCTGCTGAATAGCCGCTGCTGCGGAAACACTTTCTAACTCCCGCCCAAAGCACCTGCTTGGAACGCTGGTGCCTGGAGCCAGCCCTGCAGAAGGAGTTAGAGCAGCCTAACAACAAAAAATGTCTCTGATTAAATGCAATTATCTGTGTTAAGGTTCTAACACTTGCGTTTCCTAGCGTTTGAGAGGAGAGTTTTGTTCATAAGGTCCCCAGAAAACAAAGTAGTCTCTGAGTACACTAGCTTACACTATTCTGATAGTGGGCTACATAAATTGCTGTGTGTAGGGACAATGTGGTGACTTGCTTGAATAAATTAAGGCTATGCTTTATGAAATAGGCACAACTGATTATATATATGATTACTTATCAGAAGGATGAGAGTCTAGGTGACTTTAATTTCTAGCTTTGTTATTTTGTTCTGTTACTCATGCCATCTAAACCAGCTGAGTTATCAAGCCCCTGAATCAGGTGTTAAGAAGGGAAATTTTGTCAACCCCTTAACAATGCTATTGAGCTTTGTACTGGTATAACTTGGATTTCAGATACAACATATTAAGCTGGAGACTTCTTACCCTAAAATGAGTTTAGCTCTTCATTTGTAGGTGGAGCTGATAGTACCCCCTGTAGTTAAGGTTGCTTGACATTTTCTATTATTTTCAGGGACTCATAACTTTGCTGAACTAACCATTCCGGTGGGCTGCCTCAGGTTTCTCCTCCTTTTTAGTGTTTCTGCTAAAACCATTGAGCTGTTTTTGAGAACAAGATTGGGGGAAATATGTTTGTTTAATGTTTAAAAAAAAACAAACCCTTCTTCCAGCCGTTTCATTAACAAGCTCTCGCACCTCCATGCTTTGGAGCCAGGGCCTGAAATCTGGCAGTTGCCCTGGATAGGTCTTTTGTCATCTCTTTGAAAATTTGCTAAAACTTGGCCAAGTAAGAAGCTTTGAAAATTCTCAGTTTGCACATGCTCAGTAGAGATTTGTTACGTTTGGCTACTAAAACTCTCCAAAGATGCCATCTGTGCTGAGCATGCTCCATCCTAGAGGCAGTTGCCCTGGATAGGTCTTTTGTCATCTCTTTGAAAATTTGCTAAAACTTGGCCAAGTAAGAAGCTTTGAAAATTCTCAGTTTGCACATGCTCAGTAGAGATTTGTTACGTTTGGCTACTAAAACTCTCCAAAGATGCCATCTGTGCTGAGCATGCTCCATCCTAGAGCTGCATAGGTTGAGCAGGACTCTAGGTTGCTCCTTCTGCTTGCTGAGAGCTGCTGTGGTGCAGGCACAGGAACTGAGAACAGGGAGAGACTCACCTGTGTTCTCCTTGCCTGGCCCAAAGCTGCATTGAGGAGGAAGCAGCTTGGTTTGAATATAGAGGACAGAGGAGAAGAGGGAGAACTGGAGCCCGATGGTGGAGTGGGCAGCAGGAGGCAGAGGGGGAGAGGACTGAGCAGAGCAGGAGCTAGTATGTGTCCACAGATGTTTGGTTTTA
Organism: Dermochelys coriacea; assembly: GCF_009764565.3. Taxonomy (NCBI): domain Eukaryota; kingdom Metazoa; phylum Chordata; order Testudines; family Dermochelyidae; genus Dermochelys; species Dermochelys coriacea. The sequence continues at coordinate 86,195,064 of NC_050074.1, read as the reverse complement.
TTAAGTGCAGAAGGGAAGTGATCTGGATGTGAGAGGGTGTGGTTTTGCTGGAAAGCAGGGGAAGAGGGTTGCATGCTGGGAGCCAGGTGATGATTTCGGGTTTGGATAGAAGTAAGGATGCAATAGAAGGAGGAGGGGCACAGACCCCCACTCTCCAGACAACTTCAGGATCCTGGTCTTTCAGGTGGGAATGGAAGGGGCAGAGTTCTGAGCATGTAATAATGCCCAAACTGGATCCAGGCTCCCTTCTCCCTGGAACCGAATTGGTCACTGGGGAATCGCGAACACAACCAGAGTTTGGGGCAGAGGCTGCAACAAGTCTGCCTAACCCTGCCTGTCACTGTCTGGGGGTCAAGCGCCCCCCTCCTCCAAATTGTATCCTGCAGGGGACTGCAGAGACATACCTTGATCCCTCCAACAAGTGGGCAGCTCTATGGAGTAGGCATTGAGCACATGATTATGTGCTCTGGGCTCTACACAAGGCTGCCTTGGCCCAGCACGTGAAGCCACTGAACGAGATTAGGCTGCTGAGCTTCCTCTGCAGTTGTGAGCATGGCAGATTCTGCAATGCATAGTTGCTGGAGCAATACAGTCAATCCTCTCATCTAGTGTGGGGGCCTCTGGGATAAGTGGAATGAGTCTGGAACTGATGGTAGCTCATGGCGATGATAGCTCCTAAAAGGTGAAGCTCCTATACCTCTGTACAATGGGTGGAGCTTCATCTGTGCCCCTGGAGATGGGGGTGCCCACTATGTACCACTGAGCGCTTTCATACCAGGTGCAGAGGGGTCCTGGCCACTGCCCCAGAAACACTGGCCACAAAATCTCTCTGAATGAGAATTTCAGGAACATCTGACAATCCCAGGGAGACGTGCTCATCCTCTGTCTCCAATTACATGCTGGGCCCACTGGAGACCTTCCCCCTCAAATCACCAACCCCTGGATCACCTTAGAAAAATTCTGGTTGAGCCCCTGAAGGAGAGGCATGGGAACAAGGGATAGGGCAGAGGTTGGATAAGAGGAGATGGGGACAGAGACAAGCTTGGGGACACAGGCGGAAGGTTTTAAATGCACTCTTTCCTCCAGAGTCTGCAGTTGAATCCAGGAATCTTGAATTGCTACATTCCTCTGCTGACAGCAAATAGCCATGAAATCCACTGGTAAAGGAAATTTGCATTTAAAAAACTGTTAAAAGAATGTTAAGGTTGGCAAAGTCAAGCATGCAAAAGCTAGCAAGTGCCAGAATTAAGGTTTCATATGCAATTCAGCCCCCTTGTGTATATGCATTATGATAGTCTTTAATGATAGGATCACACACTGGTTTTTTTCCCTGTCACATTCTGTGAATTGGTAGCTTTTTAATATTTCTTCATTCATTGTGTGGCTCCACGCCTTATTTACTGTTCACTTCCTGCTCTCAGTACCGAATTATTATTTTCCTCTTTGGCTTTCCTATAGTGGTCATCGCTGTAGCAAGTAAACGCATCACTACGCATTACACTGCAAACGTTAATGAATTTATCTTCACAAAACCCCTATGAGGTAAAGTGGTGGTGGTATCATCCCCATTTTACATCTGGGGAATCTAAGGCATGGACACATTAAGGTCAATATTGTCAAACATGTCAATTTTAGATGCTAACTTGAGATATCTATACCCTGGTTTTTCAGAGCACTTTGCATTTTATAACATTTATATTCAGAGCACAGCTCCAATTGATATGAGTTGCAGCTGTGAGTGCTCAGCATGTCTGCAGATGTGGCTTCGGGAATCCAGAATATAAGGAACATGCAAGTGACAACCACCTCTGAAAAGTATGGTTGAAGTGACTTGTCCAGAATCACAAAGGAGCTCTGTGGCAAAGGCATGGATAGAATCCAATTCTCCAGGGCAGCATTAAACTTCCTTAACCACAAAACTATCCTTTCTCTTCCAGCAGTTCCCTCTCATTTAATACTCATCTTCCAACTAAAAATAAGCAGGGAACTTAAAGACAACAGTTTCTGTCACTACTCAGTTTTGATTAAGGCTACATTTATGTCACTGAGGTCATGAAAGTCATGGAATCCGTGACTTCCAGAGAACCTCCATGACATTCTCTGCTTCAGCCCCAGGGGCTGCTGGACTCAGGAGCTGTCAGGAGGCAGCAGCGATAGGTGACAGGCGACGGGGCCCCCTGCAAGGTTCCAGCGACAGGTGACAGACTCCTAAGGGGCCCTCCTCAGGGTTCCAGCGATGGGCGAGAGCCTCAGGGAGGGGGACACATCGGGCGAGTGGCTGGGGGTGTCCCATTTTCTCTTTGGGAAATATGATCACATTGCAGCTCCCAGATGCCGTGGGCAGAGGGGCAACCCCATAGCTCCCAGCCACTATGATAGCGGGGGAAACCATGGAGCTGCAGCAGCAAAAGTCACAAACAGGTCACAGCTTCCGTGAATTTTTGTTTATTGTCCGTGACTTTTTTATTAAAAATAACCACAACAAAATCTTAGCCTTAACCAAGATTCATTCCCTGAGCAATGCCCATTCCTGTGCATTTAATGAGGCTGGAAAAAATAGTATGTGATCTCGTAATTAAAGAGATCAAATCCAACTGCACAAGGGGGACAAGATGGGTGAGGTAATAGCTTTTGTTGGACCAGCTTGTCTCTCTCACCAACAGAAGTTGGTCCAATAAAAGATACTCCCTCACCCACCTAGTCTCTCTAACATCCTGGGACTGACATTGCTACAACTACCCTGCAATGCACAAGGGGATCAAACTAAGGTTGCATAGTCACCTTAGTACTTTCATTTCCTAATTTTTGAGTGTTTGATTTTGCAACCTTAACATACTTTTTGGATGTGATTTATCTATAGACTAGTTCTGAGATATTGCTTAGCACATTTTACATTAGGCAGCATCTTTACACCTTTCTTTACATGTTTCCAAATTAGCATGAGGAGGAGACCAGAAAGGCCAGTGGGTTTATTCTCTTTAATGCACCAAGCAGGGAGTTCGGGAATTGGAACTTTTGTTCTTGGCAGTAGAAAAGCTCTTCACCTCAAAGTTCTAGGCACACATTCTGATAAAGTCTGTATCATTTTTTTATAATTAATTATAAATAAGGGCTTGTGAAGTCAGGTCTATAATTGATAAACTAGAACCTCTCACCACTGACCAATTTTTTTTTATCAGTCCTGAGAAATCTTGAAAGCCCAACTGTACCTTCAGCATTGAGTTTTTGGTCCTTTTAGATGGGTGAAAAGTAATATCCCTTCACAGATGAAAGATTGTATTTGTTATGTTCTTTGTGTGATGTTTTTGCAGTACCCTTTGGTACATTGAAAATGTTGGCACCTATAGCCTAAAAAATAGCTTAATGGTGAAAATTAAATTAAACTTTATTCTTAAGGAACTATTTCTAAATTGCAATGATGGCACAATGTTGCTCTAAACCGAAGAGTAAATTACTTTGTTTGAAAAGGAAGTGTGTATTTGGTATACTAATATAAGCCTTGTTAAAATGGCACAAGTTTGCATCAATTTTGAGTCCTGGAACTCCACCAGTGGGAAATTGAAGTATAGACTGTCCCTTTTCAGAGGCATTTCCTTCTTGCTTTTCTAGCAGGGGTTTCTCCTTTGCATGTCCAGTTCCTGCTGCCTGTGAACGTCTTGGAAAGTTTTTTTTTTTTTTTCTCTTGACTGCATAGAATGCTGGCCTTTTATTTCAGGTGCGGTTTGTTTAACAGTGACGGATATTTACTGTGTTGCTGAGAGGAGTATCTGTAAATTTCTTTTTCCAGTCTCAGGAGAGCACCAATAGCAATGGTAGCTGCTTAATTCTTCTTAATTCTTAATTCTCCTGAAAATGTCTAAATTCACGTTTAGAGGAAGAAAGCCCAGGGAAAGGTTTTATGTCTCATCTTCAGATATATCCTAAAGATAAAAGATTTACGTTAAAATTCTTTCCATTAATATGTGCTACTCAAAGATGGTAAGCCAAAGTGCTTTCCTGACTAAAATAAAGAACATGCGAGGGGGTATTTTCCTAACTTTTCTAAGCTACTTTTTAATATTCTGATACCTCTGAATTTGACATTCAGAACCCATTTTTGTTTATATGAAGCTAAAACAGGAGTGCTCTAGAACCTGCAGATAGTGCTACTATAATAAACTTTCCCACTATATACAGAGGCTTAAAACTCAACTACAAAATTCACTATTCAATGAAATGCTTCATAAGACTTAAGCGTGAGCAATTTTTTTTTCAGACTTAAAAAAAACTAGACCACCCTTATGTAACATTGATTGTGAAATGTATTGCTTTTTAAAATGTCAATAAAAAGGAAAAAACAATTAATGGGAGATATAATTTTGTCTGTCCTTGCTTCAGGGTACACTGCAGGACCTATCTGCTTAGTTTTGCCTCTGGACTCTTCAATCTGAAGGACTTTTTTTTTTTTTTAATGGCTGTTTTAACTGGATAGTTGGGTGCCAAGGTGATGGGTGCCACTTATAAATCTCTAAATGGCTTTGATGCTTTAGAATTTGAATAGCCATTTTATCTGACGATGTGGTATCAGTCTTTTGGTATTTTGAAAACAGAAATAAAATGTCTTTGGTATTAATATTTGAAAACATGGCCACTGGGTATTTAACCCATAACTTTCATGGGAATTTCATAACTGTCCTTTATGTACATGTACATCTTTGTACATGCCCCAAGAGAGGTACTGTTACAGAATATCTGCTCAAATTCACTTTTAGAAGAACTGCTTTAAAAGTTTACACAGATCTAGGACTGCACTGGTTGTGAAGGAGTTTTTCTGGTTGAAGTAAGCAATGTGCGTTTACCCAGGCTCTGTCTAGACTATGAAAATAGACACATTTGCACATTCTGAATGCTGCTGAGCACTATTGAGTTGACCAAGATCAGTTAATACTTTTTAAAGGAGACTATCCTGGTCTAAGCTAGATTCTATGTGAAAATGAAAAATGTGCTAATTGTGTTGACTAACATGATTCTAAAACATTGCCTATTTTCCTGGTCTAGCTGTGCTCACAGCAGGATCTCTGTTTGTTTTATTTAAATGGACGCTGCCAGTCAGTAGGGGCCCAGGAAAGTAAAATACCATGCAGCACCCCAGAACTAATTGTGTACAGTATACAGGTATATTGCTATGTAACTTTGTGAATGTCCTTGGTATTGATTGGATGTGATTTCAGAGAACCATAAACAGTGACTTTAAAAAAACCAAGCAATTTGTCTAAAAAGGAAACAAAAGAGGAAAATCATCCCCGTGGGACTTCTGCAAGGGACTTTGCTTTCCATTAGAAAGAAGTTTGTTTGCAAATGTCCCTTTGATTCCCATAAATATCTGTGAAAAATTGCTTTCTTTTTTGTAGTACTAGTTTAAAACTAAAACACAGAAAATCATAAATGAAAATGCAAAAATGTTGAAGGTCTAACTACAAAATCCAGGAAATTCAAAGCAAAGGCTGTTATGCTGTAACTTATCATGATCTGTATCAAAATTGATACAGATTTAGATAGCTCTACAATATTTAGTCCTCTGAGACAGATGAGAGATACTCAAAAAAAAAAAAAAAAAAAAAAAAAAAGAGAGAGAGAAAGAAAAGGAGTACTTGTGGCACCTTAGAGATTAACAAATTTATTTGAGCATAAGCTTTCGTGAGCTACAGCTCACTTCATCGGAAAGCTTATGCTCAAATAAATTTGTTAGTCTCCAAGGTGTCACAAATACTCCTTTTCTTTTTTGCGAATACAGACTAACACGGCTGCTACTCTGAAACCTGTTATGAGAGATACTGTTTGTCTTGATCCTGAATATGCCGATTGTTGTAAAGCTTCAAACCAAAACATTTCTAAGTCTTTTTTTTCCAGTGTGAATATTCATGGCTGTCTATGAAAGAAAAGTTTATAAAGTTTTAGTGTGTGTGTTGAATAGTCCATGGAACTGAAGGTGGTTAGTTGGGAATGAAAGGGAATTTGCTTTACAATAAGCTGAAATTTACAGTATCTTAAGCATTCATTTTTCATAGATGGATACACAATTTCTGTAATGTTAAAGAATTAAAAAGGGAACAAAAACTTAATCTCAACAGCTATTGTAAATCAAAAATGGATAAGGCTGAACTATAGTCTGTCATTAATTTACAAACAAAAAAAATCTAATTTCTGGGTGAAAGTACTAATTTCATTACATGCACTATGCTTTGTTATTTTGGAAGGGGAAAACTGCGAAGTGATTGCTTGAGATGCACAACTTTTTGATGCTTTGATGCACATGAGCCCAAAGTGGGTATTGAAACTTAAGCATTAATTGCATGGATAAACTTGCTGAATGTATGTCTCCATCCCCCAGGATGAAATACATACTGTCATTTGAAATGACTTGCCAAAGTACTTTTTTCCAAAAGCAGCACATTAAATCTTGTTAGTTAAGTAGTTTTTGAAATACAAAATAAAATGGTGCTACAGGCGTTTATTTAGATTAGCTTTTTAAATGCAACAGAGGTGAACTCTGAATTCACAGAACTCTCTGACTTTGCGGAGAAGACAGAAGTAAATCTGACAAAAGATATAGCTTTATATATTTATTTATTTCAATATTAGATGACGTGTATTCTTTGATTATTTAACTATAAATTATGCCTGGCAACAGCCAAAGCACTAGGTTCTCTTATTGCCCCTCCACTGGCATTCTAACAGGGTGGCAGTGCAGATGCTTATACTGGGCAGTCAGCCAGAAGATTCCAGTACTGTGACTTCACCACCAAGTCCCTTTTATATAACACTCTGGACTTCTCTCCTGAATGAGCCCTGAAGGATATGATTTTTTGCTCCTAACTTAAAAAACAAAAACCTCCAGAGGGTACAGAAAGTGAGGTGGGGGAAAGGTACCAAGTTGGGTTTTACAGGAAACCTAAATTCAGATTTGGTTTAGCTGACATGAATTTGTCTGCAACTGCAAACTGTCCCATTATTTGGCAGTCTTTGCTCAAGAGAAGGCCAGACCTCTCCAGGGCCTAGCTGTGTGGCAAGTCAATATCAAGATGCACTGGTAGAATATGAGAGGAAGCTTGCATAATACTTCTCAATGCTTTGCTTGGTTACAGCCTCTGTATGTGTCACCTGAGAACTAAAAATCAAAAATTCCTTTAAGGGGAAAAAGGAAAAAAATGAATATCCCTGCCCCTTTCCACTTTTTTTAGCTGAGATCAGAGTAAGAAAAAAATCAAACATTTTTCTTGACCTTATATTGTCAGGCTTTTGACAGAGTTTATAAATGTCGGGAAACAATTTCCATATTTTTCTGTGTTTGCCGTAGGGGAAAAGAGTACCAAAATGACTGCTCAAAACTCCTGGCTAAATGACGGAACTACTTTTCTGGTATTTATTGTAACACATGCAACACTCTGGAAAGCAAGAACATACATCAGTGTTGTTAGTTGCCTTAAGATACCTCTCTTTTTTTCTTCCATTAGATTAAATTGTCATTCTTGGATTTGCTTGTTGCTAGAAAGCCTACATTTTATGGGATAGACTGAGCTTCCTTCTTTAAATGTAGATAAACCTTTCAGCTGCATGGTCAACGTTTAGCAAAGTTTGTAAGATCAATTGACGGTATGAATCTGTTTGATAAAAATTACTGAGTTTGTTACATAGAATAATATCAGGGTTAGAAGGGACCAGGAGGTCATCTAATCTAACCCCCTACTCAAAGCAGGACCAATCCCCAATTTTTGCCCCAGATCCCTACATGGGACCCGTCAAGGATTGAACTCACAACTCTGGGTTTAGAAGGCCAATGCTCAAACCACTGAACTATTCCTCCAGCCCATCTTCACTGAATATACACAGGCTTGTTTATAATCAAATAAATTATGTATTTGATTTATACATGTATCTGTTTATGTATGCTTGTTTGTGTGCTTATGTCTAATGTGATTCACTGCTTGATAAAAATGATTATAAATATTTTTACAGTGCATTGCTCACTTGTGAATTCCCAACTGTGAATGTTCTTTAGGCAATGTTGTATGATCTTAACTGGTTGCTTGTTTTTTTTTTTTTAATGTATTTTACATAGGGTTGACTTTTTTTTTTTACATTTGTTTGAAAATTCTTGATTAATCATTTTAACTTGAGCACATGAATTTTGAAGGTTGTACTGAAGTTGTATCTATAACTAATCATGCCAATTATAAAGATGACTTGTTGCCTAAAGATTTTTAATTTTGCTTTTCTTTGTCATTTTTCTCTGTTTTAATTCCTCATGTTAAAATTTAGCTGTAATATAACTCATGCTATGTTGAAACAAAACAGCAGAAGAAATAGACTGCACAAAAGGTGTTGATGGCATTGACTAGAAGTCAGAGCTTTATAGACCAGAGGAAATATATTTTAATAAAGAGAGAATTGGGTATTGATTTTGTGCCTTTAATGTCAATAGGCTTGACAGCATTTCAAAAAGAGTTTTAAACAATCCATGTGATGCTTTTTCATAGCTTGTTATTTTCAGAATCCTTGAGGCAACTTTGGATCTAGAATTGTCATTAGTTTTAGATATTGATACATTTTTCTTTTCAGGTGGGTGAGCAAACACATGCAAAAAAGGCCCAATAAAATCGTCTGTTAAGTCCGCACTGTAAAATATATGGATATAGTTCCATTTATTTGTCTTACACGTTCCTCTATTAACTTCACCGGTAATTCTCAGTTAAACTTTCAACCTTTTTATCTTCAATGTGCATACTTGGCTAAACCCTAACAGTACAAGAAAGCCAGTCCTTGGAGATTCTTTCATTTCTGGCACATCTGATAGGCTGTATCTTTCACAACAGATAGTCAGTATAGTTCTCCTTCTATCCTCAGATACTATTAAACTCTGTCCTGCTGGTTTGGATGGGATCACCATTTAAAACCCAGTTTAGGACTATAACAGAATTTAAAAAAGAACTGGATAAATTCATGGAGGTTAAGTCCATTAATGGCTATTAGCCAGGATGGGTAAGGAATGGTGTCCCTAGCCTCTGTTTGTCAGACGGTGGAGATGGATGGCAGAAGAGGCATCACTTGATCATTACCTGTTAGGTTCACTCCCTCTGGGGCACCTGGCATTGGCCATTGTTGGTAGACAGGATACTGGGCTGGATGGACCTTTGGTCTGACCCAGTATGGCCATTCTTATGTTAACCAAGTGTGGTCTACCCTTTGTTCTAGCACCAGTTGACGGCATTTCATTAAAATGGGTATTGAACTCTTACCCTGTCTATGTCTGCAGAACAACAGAGCTCAACTATAGGTGGGGACCTATATTTGGCATTAGTCTCTTGAAAAATCCACTTGCTCAAACCTAGAAGGAAGTTTTTCCTAGGCATGGGTAATCAACTTCTGCAGATTATAAGCTTTCATTTAAAATAACTTGAAACTTTCAGCACCTCTGTGGAGAATATCTGCCAAATGTTTTGTGGAAGACAACAAAATATACATGATGAACAAAAATACAAATTAGAAATACCAACAGTTTTTTTTTTTAATATGCTCACTCCTCAAAAAACAGCAACAACGGAACAGTCTGAACATCCCATTATACAAAATTACATCTCTTTTTGGCAAATGGACTTTGTTCTTGCTTCTACTGAAATTGGTGTTAAAGCTCTCAATAACTTGAATGGGATCGGAATAGGCCTCGTGGTGGTAGCATGCATTAGTTTCCCATGTTTATATCTAACCTCTGACAAATAGAAGTAGATTAAGTAGGTTTTTAAAAATAGCTGTTCTTTACTCAAAGCAAAACTCGAGTGAGAAAGGTTACAAAAATATTCTATCTATAAGATTTGTATTTCCGAGGAGATTTAACTTAAAACTAGATTTTATGGGGATGCTTTTAGCCCATTCACATAACTTTTAATTTATAAGGATCTTTCCCAGCCTTTAATATTAAATAAAAGCCAACTTTAAAAGTGTCAATTCATAATACTCATAACAATTAAAATCTGTCTCCAAATATACCCCACACAGTATGTAGTGTTTGTTAATCCTTTCTCTGTAAATACTTCACATTTATCTGGATGTTGGTAGCTGGTTTATAATGAGCTCTGCTAAAGATAAATGCAAAGACAGAGTCAATAAATAACATGAGTAGGATATACCATTGAGGGATACAACAACCATGACAATAATCCAAGAAAATGATTGCAAAAAAAATTACTAGCTTTTAACTCAAGCTTCCTTTGCGTTCAGAGAGAACTAGAGGCTGTTTATTTGTCTTCAACATAATCAGCACTGTGTGGGTTGTTTTGGGTAGAGTTTGATATAAGTGTGTGTGTGCGTGTGTGCGTGCGTGTGTGTATATATATACAATATAAAAATATTTCTTTAATGAAAAGAAAACACAACCTGATGTACTGCATTGCTAATATCTGTGCAAAGTGGATGGACTGATAAATGCTTCTGCTGATTTTGTGGAGGTTTACCTCACTTCACATTCTTAACAACTCCAAGTCTTCAAAATATGAGCTACTGCTACAGGTTATATTTGATCAGTAGAACTGAGCTTAATTGGAAATTGTAGTATATTTGCTGATCAATATGATGACTTTTTTTCCTCTTATGGTTTCCAAGTCAGATATTTGTCAAAGTTTCATTTAAATTATTAGGCGAATTAATCTCCAATCTGCTGTCAAGTAGAATGGTGACTTCTTTCAAGTATAACTGAACAAGAGACCGCTGTAGGTGTGGGTCTGAACCTTCAACTCAATATCAACTCTTGCTGGAATTTATACCTAGGCTTCTTAGCAGTATACAGTTTCAGCAAATAGCTAGTTGCTGAAAATCGTTCTTGATTTTTGCAAGTCTAACAGATCAGTTAGTTTTGCTGTTTTGTGAATTTATCTTGTTGGTTAACCAATTTTCTTTCCTTTATCTTGAATATGATGGGATCTTCGCTAGACAGAGGTAACAGATGGGGGCAGTTGCGTAGCTGGACTTTCGTGTGGCGGTGTTATTTTTTGTTTCATAATACTGTTGCTAAATTAAGCTTGCATTGTTTCTGCTTCTGTGCTTGCATGATCAGATATGGATTAACCTCAACTGCACTTAATGTTTTTATATTAATTTTCTTTCCCTCTGTATGTGTGTGTGTATTTTCTAAATGGTTCACCACTATGAAATTCAATATCCAGCCTCCAACACAGTTCTATGGATTCTTTTCAGTCTTTAAAGCTTCAGTGGATCAGTCACCCAATGGCTTTCAGCTCAGAAGTGAGATCAGTTGATAAAATACATGTAGTGTGCTTTTCTAATCAAAAAGTTTCCAGTTATCTTAAAAGTTGCATGTATTCATGCAGGAATTTTGACTCTAGTAGTTGTCTTTAACAAACAAATGCTTGGGTTATACTAACGTTTTAGCAGGTAACTAAATTTTTGGGAAACTATGATCACTTCAGATATTAAAACCAAACTGCTCTAAGCTATTGTTAAACTAGACAACTATAATAGAAATAAAACACTTTCGGATAAAACTCATTATGGCTTCCATTTTATTTCTGCTGTAAAGACCCTAGATTATACAGCACCATTATTTACTAGAGGATTTAAACAACACTAAACAAAAAGCACATCATATGTTGTTTCTATCTCTCTACTAGACTAAAGATGCTAAGTATATTGGCCAGTTCCATTTTGTGCTTTATTAGAAACACAAAACACTACTTCTGATAGATTTGAAGTCTGGAAAAGGTCCATTGAATGGTAATAGGAGGGATATGTTCATAAAAAAGCTTGTTGTTGGCAATGATATAAATGATACAGATCCTCTTTAAGTGTTTAATTGATTCTTTTATTTTCTTTCTTTGGGGTGTGTGGGTTGGATCTATAAAATAGAAGTTATCCCAAGAACGAGAGAAGTTTGCTGATGAAGACAGTATATTTTATACGCTTGGAGAATGTGGACTCATCTCTTTTTCTGACTACATCTTCCTCACTACAGTTCTCTCCAGTAAGTACAGTCTATTTTTCTGTAATCCTGTTATCACTGAATTCCTTTATATTTTTAAATGCTTACCACTGATGCAATTTCTTCTGTTATGGCATGTACATTGGATAGTTTTTCCTAAAAGGGATTCTGTTGACTACTTGAATGAATAATTGGTAATGAATTCAACTTTTTCAGTTAACCCAAGATTTTGCAGAATGTCCGCTAACAAATTGTGACTTCTTCATATTTATTCATTATTTTAAATTATTGGGCATAACTTTATAAAAATATTGATTACTTTTGGCTTGCTGTTCAAAATTAAAAATTCTAGCAGAGTTCCTTATTTGTGATTGACCATATTAGTCTAGATCAACATAACTCTTGTATTTTCAGGTTTATGTGCAATTGGGTGCACAACACAACTTTGCAATTCATTTTTTGTAATTATTAGAATGTGCAAGCTTAAAATTCACTTTCCTGGTGCATTTGTTCTAGTAAACGCAGTCATGTGAATGCTAGTGGATAAAGAACCCAGAAGGCATGTAAACGCAGCTGAAATGAATTGTCCAAAGATTTAAACAAATAATCCCAGTAATCTTTTTTTATATTATTCACCCTGCTCCAAACTCAGTATATGACATCTTGTAATCTGCTCAAAGAACATCCTCTGGGTTCTAAATAACAAAAGCTAAAATAAAAGCCTGTCTGTTATTTCTATTGGTAAGAAATATACAGACAATAGCCACTGTTAGGACAGAAATATTGTCCTGTATTCTTATAGCTGTGGAGCAAAAAATAATGGACCTTGTTTCCAGAGCTGTACTGATCTATTTTGATGATGTTGGTGCATAAAAGGAGGAAGTAAAGAGAAATTCTGTGTTAATTTTCAGTTCTGTTAGAAAAACACAAGGAAGAAAATTATTATTTGCCTAATGAAATGAGACAGAATTTATTTTCAGACTTCCAAGAGGGTAATTATGAAAACTACAAAATAAAACTGTGCCTCTTTAATCCTTGTATTTGCCGAACATGTGGTGAGCTGAGAACAAAAAATAGTTTAGTTCAAACTTTATTCTAAACATACTTTTAAAAACTGTTTTGTTCCAATCAGTCAATGTATGTTGTCATGGGGGGGAAGACTATACAAATGTGTGTAATGCGTAGAGCTTTTGGAACAGTACAGCATAACTTTTATGTTACATTCTGAAACATTGCTCTTACAAAGTGAAAATGGTGCCTATTAAATTAGTAAATTAAATATTCTCTTTCCAGTGTATAAGTTGTACAGATAATTCAAGATCTATTTTGTTGCCAAACTGACTTAAGAAACTGTGTGACCATAGTGCCTATAAAGATGACCATCAGTAAATAACATTAGCTTGAGCCAAGGACTGGTCTGTGCAGTTTTCATCTACTTGTCTTTTGCTGAAGTTCAGTCCTGACTTTATCATTCTTGCCATTCCTGTCATGGATGAACAGAAGACTAGGATGAGGTCACCAGAATTCTGTTGACTTCATACCTCAGCAAGGATTTCAACTCTAGTCTTTACAGGTGAAAAGCTGATGCAATTAACACATTACATTTTGAAGTACAGTCTCTGGTGTCATTCAAAAAAATTCTGGGAGGGGCAAATTTGTGTCCAACATAGAATGTTATATGTGATTATACTGTATCCTGCAAAATCTGGGGGAGCAAAAATTTGAAGACATAGTGGAACAATTCTATGATCTATGGACTAGTTGAGGCACAGTGGCGGGGCAAACCAAGGTTGGGGGAGAGCTACCCCCCTTGCTTCATAGTACATGATGCTTCCAGATAGAGTATTTACAAATGGGTGGAAGTTCCTTTCCAATATCAAGAAAATGAACGGTCTTTAGGCTAGGAAAAAGGCAGTGGCATAGCAAACTCTTCTAGTTTTAAGTTTCTTTCTCTTTGATGATAAATCCTGCAAATGAACATGTCCACCAATCTTTGGGAAGATAGAAGGAGGTACGATGACAACCAGTGGGTCTGATGATGAATATTTTGAGGGAAGGGAAAGGATTTCCTCTCTCCCTTATTATTGGTCTTCTGGTATATTCACAGGCTGTTTTATGGGTCACTTTGTAATGGGCAGCAGAGTTTGTAGAAAAGAAGAAAACTGAAGCTTTGCAAAAACGTGTCCTGGGAGATTTTTGGTAACACAAGGTATGTTTTTGCCTACATTGAGTTAAGCTTTAAAAAAAAAAAAAAAAAAAAAAGTATCCCGAGGAATCATCAGCTACCACAAGCCGCCAAGATTTTTAGCACTTAGTTTCTTTGAAAGAGATCATAGAATTTTTTTTTTTTAAACAAACCAGGAACCCTGTGGCAAGTTAGAAAACTTAGTGTTATGTCAGTTTCTGTATCCTTTGTCTAGGGCCCTCCCAAATTTGCAGCCATGAAAAATGTGTCATGGACTGTGAAATCTGGTCTTTTGTGTGCTTTTACCCTATACTATATAGATTTCACAGGGAAGACCAGCATTTCTCAAACTGTGGGTCCTGACCCAAAAGGGAGTTGCAGGGGGTCAGTGTTATTTTAGGGGGGCTCACAGTATTGCCATCCTTACTTCAGTGCTGCCTTCAAAACTGGGTTGCCAGAGAGTGGCAGCTATTCGCAGGGTGCCCAGCTCTGAAGGCGATGCCCCGCCAGCTGCAGTGCAGAAGTAAGGGTGACAATACCATATCACGCCACCCTTTCATCTGCGCTGCTATCTTCAGAGCTTGGTGGCTGGAGAGTGGCAGCTGCTGACTGAAGGCCCAGCTCTGCAGGCAGCAGCGCAGAAGTAGGGGCGTAATACCATACCATGCCACCCTTACTTCGGTGCTGCTGCTGGCGATGGCTCTGCCTTCAGAGCTGGGCTCCCAGCCAGAAGCTGCTGTTCTCCAGCTGCCCTGCTCTGAAGGCAGAGCAGCACAGAAGTAAGGGTAGCAATAATGCAACCCTCCCATAATAATCTTGCAATCCCTCAACTCCTTGTTGGGTCAGGATCCTGACAATTACAACACCCTAAAGTTTCAGATTTAAATAGCAGAAATCATGAAATTTACAATTTTTAACATCCTATGACCATAAAATTGACCAAAATGGACTGTGAATTTGGCATGGCCCTATTTGTGTCTTGATAATTTGCATTGTACCTCAGTAACCTAACTAGGTTTTGACATGCTCTCTAATCAAGCAAACAAAATAGAACAAAAATATGGAATATAATTTTAACTTCTTAGTCTGATAAAAGTCTCATTTACAGTAAATCACAACATGATTTAGAGTTCAGTTTGTCTTGCGTTGAGAATTTTTTTGAAGTTACAATTAAGTAAAGTGAAAAGACTGAATACTAAAACTTTGCCATTGCTGCTTTCTGCAATGGATTTTTACTAATATAACCAGCGGAATAAAACCATGAAATCCAGTCTAAGTAGTATCGGGCGGAGCCCGTCACTGCTGTACTTAAAACTGTTATTGGGGTTAGATCATCTAGGTTCTATCACTTTGTTCAACTCATCCCTGACTATTAGTGATAATCTTCAAAAACTAATTGAAGTGGAAGAAAATTAAGGTACTTCATACTATTATCTGCCTCTTCAGACTCGCAGCTTGACCTCTCTGACATCCAAACATCACCCTATCCCCATCCTAGCCACTCAAACTCTACTTGCTATGATTTTTTTATTTTGACCTAATGGGTATCATTCACAATTCCTGAATTCCATTTATGAAAAGTATGATTAATAGGCCACAGTAAATGGATTCAAGTATTCTTTCTGTATGGCTGCAGTGCACGTCAGTTGGCTTCAGTTAAAGTGCAATTAATTTGCGTGTTACTAGCGGAGATAGCTGTTTGCATACTGCATAGAAGATGAAGTCTGTCACCATATTTTATTTACAAGTCATTTCTTGCTCTAGCACTGTCTTTTCTCATAGTTTGCTCTGTGCTTCTGTGAAAATATATTTTTCAGAGGTAATAAAGTAACATTAAATGCATCAGAAATTCAATCTCGTATTCAAAGGCAATAACAGCAAAATGGCTTTGAGGACACTGCACCATTTTTGTTGCTTCAGCTGCTCCCCGAAGTAGAGGAATCATATCAGCAAAACTTGAATTTCAGTGGGAGGTACAAGGACAAGCAGAATTAGATGTGCTTTAACTTCACTCCTTTAAAATGTCAGGTAAGAGTGGGGAAGCTAAAAGTTCACTTCCACCACTGAGAGAAATTTGCTTTTTGACAGCTGGTATTTTGGAACAGTTTTGGGGGAAGGGGAAGCAATATTGAAACCAACCAACCAACAGAAAACTAATTGTCATTTGAGAGCAAAATAAAATGTGGCAAGTTGACAGCACATGCTAATGTAAAGCCATTAAACAGGATTGGACACTTGAAAGAAAAAGATAATGTTTCCCTAAGAAATTTTTTAATGAATTTACTGCTCAGGAAAGGAAGGATTAAAAGCATTGGCTAGCAGCAGGTGCTGGACAAGCTTCCACCCTCCTTACCATTGCCAGTGTACTTTGTCTGACTTGCATCACCTTGTTGTTCCAGTTCTAGATCTCTCCTTTCTAGAGCAAAGAATGCTAAGCTGTGTTGTGTTTCTCATGATGTGAGTAAGACGAGACTAATAAAGTGAGAACCTCATTTATCTTCTTTTATGATCATCACTAGAATTTCAGTCACTTTGACAGAAGTGTTGCAATGGCCATGGTGCCTCTTGGACTCACCTAGCCTAGAGTTCATTGCGTTTTCCAGTTTAGAAAATACGTCATTAACTATTTAGTTCTGGAACTCGGTTTTAAGTGCAATTTTAGCACTGTACACTTATTTAGAACTCAAATTCAGAAAGAGTTGTTCTGTGAGTAGACTTGATTACATCAGTCACTTATTCTGATCGCTGATAGCAATGAGCGTGCTGGTGATAACAGTGAGTGTGCTGGTGAACGCTCTCTGATGCTAATATCTGAAATGTCCTTCCCTGCCATTAACTTAACAACAAATCTGTTGTTCTGGCACTGCTGCTTTGGGACCTGTAAAGCAACACCATTTGTAAAAATGCAATAAAAAATACTGAGCACCCTCTCAGATTAACCATGAATAAGGATAAGATTATGTCACAGCGGTCACGGAAGTCACGGATTCCATGACTTTCAGAGACCTCCATGACATTTTCCACTTCAGCCCCTAGGTGTCGGGGCTGGAGCTATCAGGGGGCAGGGGCCCCGCAGCTGCAAGTTGCCACAGGTGGCAGGGGGCCCCCACAGTTCTCAGCCACATCAGGCAGTGGGGGGACCCACAGCTCTCAGTCACCACAGGTGGCAGGGCCCCCTGCAGCTCCCAGCCACTGCGGGTAGTGGGAGGACCTGAAGCTCCAAGCCAGGCCAGGGGGACTCCAGAGCTGTCGGCCTCAGCCACAGCCCTGCTCCTCCCCACAGCAGGGTTCAGGCTCTTGTCCCTCTCTCAGCCCCATTTTGTCAGTTGTTGTTCTTAAAAGTTGGGGCCAGGTCACTGGCTTTTATTAATTTTTGTTTATTGCCCTTGACCTGGCCCTGACTTTTACTAAAAATAGCCATGACAAAATCTTAACCATGAACATTCTTTTTTTACAAGGCTCTTGGACAAAATAACTCCCCCGTAGGTAAATAGTGTACACAATATTTTCTTTGTTTTGCAGTGTTTGGAAGTTTGACTTTCAATTTACCTATCCTATAAGTATATATATATAAAGGTGCATCACATATCTGAACTATATTACTTGCCTCTGTAAGCTCCATGGGGCTGAGACTGTCCCTTCTTTTTGTACTGAAATGAATATGCTGGTATTCATATAATGAAGAATACACATTGTTGAGAGAGGTTGTGGGGCTTATGATCCATATGTCCCTTGAAATAAGCACTCATGTTGGTAGCACAGTGGTCACTGCAATATGTCCATCCTCTGTTCCAGAAGGAGCACTTATTGCTGTTACAGACAGGAGGCACAGTGCTGATTCTCATATATGCCAAGGACAGGCAAGTTGCTTGCTGGTATCACAGCACATAAGGAAAGAGAATGAATGTGGGTCAGTGGCAGTAATAGTCCAGAACTGTGAAGTTGTTAGAATGTCATCCTTTATCAGGTACCCCAGGGGATTCCAGGCTTTGAGTTGTAATTTACATGGCACTATTTCCAGACTCTTGTTTTGGACAGAGCATTTAAAGTAGAAGTTTTTGTTTCCCACAGTCCTAGAAGGTTATCCTGTAACTGATGTGATGTTGCTGAAAGATAAGGGTTGCATTTTAATCCTAGACATTGTTAGGTTGTCCATTTTCAGGTTTGAGGAGGTAAGTTTGACATCAATTGTCATTAGAGCCAAAATATATAAGTAATTACCATTAAAATCACACTATTTCTCTGTTTCATTAACTTGCAAGCAAAATGGAAACGTGAATCAGCAAATGAATCTTTGTTCACTGAAACTTTTTTGAATTTTTTTCTTGATAGATTAAATAGAAATCATTTAAAAACCCACCATCATTCTTCTCCACACTACCACTTGACACCAGTGGGGAAAGCACACAGCATATGTCTCATGCTTAACATATAAGGTCTCTCACAGGTTTGGTACATCTTGCTAATGAATAGATCACATTGGGGCAGGGAACAAACAGAATCTTTCATACCCTGTGTGTCTAATCCATGAACTTGTGTGTAATAGGCTTCCTGTTTAGACACTTGCCTCTTTGCACCTAGAAACCTTGTATTCACAAAATTGTTGTATACAAATGAGGCATACGTGCATACTAGCAAGGTAGAATAATATTAAATGGCTTTAGAAATTTCATTTTAAATGAAATCTTCTCAGAAATGCATTAAGGTCTAACCTGTGCAAATACTATCAATTTCAAGTTTTGTCCCATTTTATAATGGTAGTAACATAATCTATACAAAAATGATTACACTTCTGAAGCATGTAAAGGTCCTACCCAAACTATACAATAATTACCCAGGAATACCCTGCCAGTTATACTGTGTTTATTAACACATAGTGGTGGGATGCTAGGGAATGAGTGCTTATTTTTTACTCCTCCACTACTGATTTCCATACTCATCTTTAAACCATAAAACTGCCAAGTATTTACTGTGTCTAGGTGCATGTGTGCATGCACCTTGCAATAGTGACCCTATCATATACAGCTGGGTCAGGATAACTTCACTCATGGCCAGTATTTCGCTCTTAACATCATAACAGGGTTCAGTCAATTCTCTGCTAATTGATGTTTAGCCACCAGGTCAGGTAGTGGAGCCCAGAGGATCCCTTCTCCCAGACTAACTATTCTGGAGATCTACAGATTAGAAGAGGGGATGGGCATTGGGCCAAAGAGGATCTCTGTCACAGTTTCTCTTATACTTCAGAAAAGCTATTTGAGAAGGTATAGGAATCTCCCTCCCTCAATCTGGCAGCTAGGGACCACATTCCCTTTTCATCTTTTTCCTGCCTATCCAAGTTCCTTCCCCTCCACTCCAAAAACAGCAGCTGACTTTCTCTCTATTCTGTGTCAGCTCACAGGACAACTTGGATTTGTATGTTTCAGAGTAGCAGCCGTGTTAGTCTGTATTCGCAAAAAGAAAAGGAGTACTTGTGGCACCTTAGAGACTAACAAATTTATTAGAGCATAAGCTTTCGTGAGCTACAGCTCACTTCATCGGATGCATCCGATGAAGTGAGCTGTAGCTCACGAAAGCTTATGCTCTAATAAATTTGTTAGTCTCTAAGGTGCCACAAGTACTCCTTTTCTTTTTGGATTTGTATGTCCTTTTTGAGGCCTTTTGGAAGTTTGTACAGCTCTGGGGGCTGTAATGACTTTCATAGGATGTTCAGCCAGATCATCAGGAGAAATGGTCTGGGATGAGGAGCTGTGGAACATGGGAGATGGAATTCATTTGCATCAACTTTCCTTCCCTTTGGGTGCTCTACAACTATAGCCTTTCCCCTCTAGGTCAGCTTGCTGGAGGGTTAGTATTCAGAGCCTTCCACGGACATTGTGTCTCAGAAGTCTCTGGGTATCTTGGGCTTGATAGAAGTCTAAGTGTACATTATATGTTTTTCAAAGTACAGTGTTGGGTTGTTTTTTTAAAATACACCCATGGTGTGCATATTGGGGCTGTGATTTTATTTCAGGCTTCTTGTGAAATGTACAAATGATGTCAATTTGAGTCTTTCAATTAAAGCATCTCTACTGATATACTAGATTTCAAGTGTGTTCCATCATAAATATGTGCATGTGTGTTGAGACCATTCGTTTTCTTGATATTGGAAAAGATAATTTTTAAAAAATTCTAGAGAGACCTACAAATTACTGTTTTAGTCTTAGCAAACCCAACACTGAATTTCAGCTAAACTGTTCATGTTTTCTCTATGAAGTGATTTGAGTGTGCATACATTGGATAAGATCTTTATTTATTTTTTACCTGTGCTTTTTTCCTCTTTAGTTGGAGGGCAGGCAGCTACTTTTATAAAGCATGTCAATGTTAGTGCTTAGTTGGTTTGTTAAACATACCATATGAAGGATGGCAAGTTCTGTCCTTTTTCTTAGATCAGTGATTCTCAACAAGGGGTATGTGTACCCCCGTGGGTACTGACAGGTCTTCTAGGGGGTACATCAACTAATCTAGATATTTGCCTAGTTTTACAACAGGCTACCTAAAAAGCACTAACGAAGCCAATACAGACTAAAATTTCATAGACAATTATTTGTTTGTACTGCTCTGTATATTATACCCTGACATGTAAATACAATATTTATATTCCAATTGATTTATTTTACAATTATATGGTAAAAATGAGAAAGTATGCAATTTTTCAGTAATAGCGTGCTGTGATAGTTTTGTATTTTTATGTCTGATTTTGTAAGTTTTTAAGTGAGGTGAAATTTGTGGGTACTTAAGACAAATCAGACTCTTGAAGGGGGTACAGTGGTCTAGAAAGCTTGAGAGCCACTGTCTTAAATTGTATTTTTTATCTTGTGAGCTCCAGATATCTTTTTTTTTTTCCTCAAGCAAGTCTCATCAGTCACTCTGCATTTTATAGTTGAAGAAATGCATTTTTAGACCCTCATGCAGTCAGACATGGTCTATAAATTCTTAAGTCAGATACTGGTGCCCACTGGATTAAGAAGATCAGGACCACTGGCACCAACAATAAAGGAACCTTATGAGGGGAAACTAGCTGAATCCAATTTTGTTTATTAAAATACCTAGTGTCGAGGCAAATTCCTCACTCTGGCACTTACAGTGCAGAAGATTGGGGTCCGCAAGGATTTTAAAAATTAATACTGACCACTCCAGGCTCGTATTACACTCCCAAGGTTACAGCTTTTCTCTGACCTTGGATTGGTAGATGCTGCCACCATCCGAGTGCAGAACCCCTTTGAGAACCCAGGAAGGCACACTTGGGAATTCCTTCCTATGGGGTACCCTCAAGCCCTTTCACACACACCCCTCCAGGGAAGAGCTGAGAAGGGGGGTGGAAAGGAAATCAGCTGTTGCCACCAGCTAATTAAATAACATGTGCACAAACCTCTTAAGACACACAAATCTAATCCTGTTCTTAAACATGGTAAATTTTATTAATAATAAAAAAGAAAGAGAATACATCTGGGAACTCAGGCTATTGTTAGATTTTAAAAGAGCAGCCACAAGGATTAAGCACCAAGAATACCTTTCTTCCAAGAATACAAGCAAAACAAAAGCACGTGGGGTTAGTACAGAGGAATCCATAAGCCATAACAAAATAAAAGGGATAAACCTAATCACGTCTTCCTAGACATTTCCTGATCTATTTAAATATCTGGGGTTTTAAATGAGTAATTTCTAGGTATGATACCGATTTTTTCGTACTTGGCCCAAGCTTCTTACAGCATAACTGTCCGTCTCTCCCCAGGAGAATAACAGACAGACAGACAAAAGGGGAGTCTTTGTTTCAATTTGAAAAAGTTCTAGCCTTCTCATTGGCTTTCTTGGCCAGGTGCCTACTCACTTCCTTTTACCTATGCATAGCAGTGAGACTTTCTAACCTTTTACAGGTAGAACAATTAGAGAAGAGCTACTAAGAAGGATTTTATAGCTACTGACTGGCTGGGTGTCCATAAAAGGGAGCTACCTCCACCCCTTCATTTATCATACCTATGTTGATCCTCTGATTTTGAATGGCAGCTTACACGAACCATTTGCCACAACTTCCTGCCATTTGTATACAGAGACATACCCATGAACCAGGCATGATTGTACTTCAGCTTGCATGGTACAGTTCATGTTGTTTGTTATAATGCTAATAATGCAGTTGCTTTATTATGTGTAGTATTTTTGCTCTCCGAAAAGCTGTTCTAATGATAAATTGATAACTGTTAAGCACTCTGGGGATATTTATTGTATTGGTTAGATCAGATGATTAGCTGAACATTCCTTGCCCTTTAATTTTGCATAGAGGGCATGTGTGTACGAATGAGAATGGAGAGGGGGTGTTGAGCAGTTGGAATGTTGCAATTTATTGTTTGAATGCAGGAAAAGAAAATTTCTTAATTATTTGAAGTGCTATGTATTAAAATTGTACATTTGCCTTCAATGGCAGGGTATTGGAAAGGAGCGGCTCTGTTTTGTTTTCTGGTTCTCTCACTCTACGCATGAGTAGGAGACATTTCTATGATTTATAGAAGTACTCTTTTCCACACCTAGAAAGAGGGCTGGTACTTTCAGTTTTTAAAAATTTTTATTTTAAAAATAAAGTAGAGTATTGCAATTGCAATTTCTGATTATTGAAGGCTAAAATCAGTTTTAAATTAAATATGCTGGCTTTTTTCTAATGTTATGTAAAAGTTGACAATTCTACCATGGAACTAAAATATTAAAATGCCTTTCTGATTGAATTAGCTGGCATGGATAATCTTTAATGTTGCTTTTATTCAGGGTCTATCATTTTGTAATCAGTAATATGCTGACCACAATGGAGAGGCAGTTCTGGGCAGTGGGAACTCAACAGCTTCTTTGCTTCTCACAAAAGAGGGATCAGTGGGTTTAATCAGTTATCATAGAATCATAGATTATCAGGGTTGGAAGGGACTTCAGGAGGTCATCTAGTCCAACCCCCTGCTCAAAGCAGGACCAATCCCCAATCTTTGCTCCAGATCCCAAACAGCTCCTTGAAGGATTGAACTCACAACCCTGGGTTTAGTAGGCCAGTGCTCAAACCACTGAGAGTTCCTGGTGATAAAAAATCCCCCATGGCTATTTGAATATGTTTCACTTGTTAGGCAGCTGATAATATTCCAGATAAATATCCAAGCAATGTAATTGTCACTTAAGTCACATAGTATTGTTTTTTTCCTAGTTGGATGACCTAACTCTTAAAAACAAGAGTAAGGACTAACTCACTGTGATTTGGATTGCCCTGTGGTTCTGGGGACACTTCAGGGAAGAGGTAGCAGGAGATAAGCAGGCCTCTGGAATGTTGGGAAATTTTTCATGCGTTTCTTCCTGTCTGTCCCACAAGGAAAAGCATATTTGGTTACATATATGGATTCCCAATCTAAGAATGCCAGCATTTATTTCTGACTGAGAGAGGACACAAAACACTGGAAGCCAGAACTGTGGACAATATTTTGCAGCAATCCCCTACAAAAAATTCTTGTAGAGTTTAAAGATAGGATTTTATAAAATCGAATACTGATATCCCTTTTGTAGGTTTTTAAAATGATTCTTTAGAAGAGTTATAATTAAGGATACGATTCTGTCATGGCAGTCCTGGATTCTGTGACATTCTGTGACCTCTTGACTTCTTCTGGGGAACTGCTGGCAGCCCCAAGACTGCCAGAGCAATGGTCCCAGGGCTGAAGCTGTTGATGGGGGTTGGTCAGCACCGCTGGGGCTTGAGCAGCGGCAGGGCTGGAGTCATGTCTGGCAGTCAGCCTTAAGGCTGCGCGAGCAGCTGGCTGGCAGTCTGCCCCCAGGGCTGCCGGAGTAGCAATGGGACTGTAACAGCTGCCAGAGGTCAGCCACTGGCAGTGCTCTGTTTGTTAATCCCTCTCACCCCCCAGGGTATTTTTATAAAAGTCAGGGACAGGTCACAGGCTTCTGTGAATTTTTGTTTATTGGCCGTGACCTGTCTCTAACTTTTAGTAAAAATATCCATGACAGAATCTTAACTTCAGTTATAATCCTCTATTAAATTCAAGAGGATAGTTGAAAATGCTGAGAAAAGATACAATTTTTATTGAATTCAATAGGATTCTTTTTCTGAATAGGGTTTTTGTTTTTTCCAGTTTTTTCCCCTCCCATTCACACAAAGTAATTGCACTTTTATGTATATGTGCACTGCCTTGTGATGCCATTTTTGTATATCCAAGCAGGGATAGTTGCTCTCTGAGATAGGCCAGCAATGATCTGTGCATGATGCCTTTCCAGAGGATGCCTGATAAAATCCGTCCTTGGGTTTACTTTCTCCTGCAGCCTCCCCGGTCATGCTTCTGAAACACAGCACAGTTACCATGTATTTTGCTGACCATAGACTGCCACAAGCTGCAGGCACTGCTGCCAGTTCTCCTGTCTGGGACTGTGTGATGCCTTCCTTTTCTTCCAGTCTCTTGGAGATTTCAAGATGACTTGTGAAGATTCCTGCCAGGACCATTCACCCAGATTTATTCCCAAGACTTAGTTTCCACAAACATGTATGTGGACAAAATCTCATGTCACGCTGTGTGGAGTGGTTCACAACCATGAGTTCCAGCTTCAGGGAAGACAGTTTGGAGTGTCTGCCCTGCTTTTTTAGAGTCAATATAGTCTATAATTAGATTTCATCAAACCAGTAATAAATGTGACCTCCTGAAGCTCTAAACAAGTGTTACCATGGAGTCACAGACAGTCCGCTTGGGCACTCCAGTCTGTCTGGCCACCCAGGCAGTGATAAATGTTCACTTACACCAAAAATCACAAAATATTTAGGTTGCTTCCAGTATCAAGAGATCAGTCACTTACCCCAGATCAGTTTGCATCTTAGATCTCACACCAAAGACAATGCTGGTAGCCAATCCTATAGTAAACTAACTAAGGAATAAATAACTAGGAAAAAGAAATGAGTTATTTACAGGTTAAAGCAGGCAACATATATGCACAAATGAGTTAGTCTTTGTTTCTAAAAGGTTTAATTGAGCTTAAGCTTTCATGAGCTACAGCTCACTTCATCGGATGCATTTGGTGGAAAATACAGTGGGGAGATTTATATATACACACACAGAGAACATGAAACAATGGGTTTATCATACACACTGTAAGGAGAGTGATCACTTAAGATGAGCCATCACCAGCAGCGGGGGGGGGGGGGGGGGAAGGAGGAAAACCTTTCATGGTGACAAGCAAGGTAGGCTATTTCCAGCAGTTAACAAGAACATCTGAGGAACAGTGGGGATGGGGTGGGGGGGAGAAATAACATGGGGAAATAGTTTTACTTTGTGCAATGACTCATCCATTCCCAGTCTCTATTCAAGCCTAAGTTAATTGTATCCAGTTTGCAAATTAATTCCAATTCAGCAGTTTCTTGTTGGAGTCTGTTTGTGAAGTTTTTTTGTTGAAGGATAGTCACCGTCAGGTCTGTAATCGAGTGACCGGAGAGATTGAAGTGTTCTCCGACTGGTTTTTGAATGTTATAATTCTTGACGTCTGATTTATGTCCATTCATTCTTTTACGTACAGACTGTCCAGTTTGACCAATGTACATGGCAGAGGGGCATTGCTGGCACATGATGGCATATATCACATTGGTAGATGCGCAGGTGAACGAGCCTCTGATAGTGTGACTGATGTGATTAGGTCCTATGATGGTGTCTCCTGAATAGATATGTGGACACAGTTGGCAACGGGCTTTGTTGCAAGGATAGGTTCCTGGGTTAGTGGTTCTGTTGTGTGGTGTGTGGTTGCTGGTGAGTATTTGCTTCAGGTTGGGGGGCTGTCTGTAAGCAAGGACTGGCTTGTCTCCCAAGATCTGTGAGAGTGATGGGTCGTCCTTCAGGATAGGTTGTAGATCCTTGATGATGCATTGGAGAGGTTTTAGTTGGGGGCTGAAGGTGATGGCTAATGGGGTTCTGTTATGTTCTTTGTTGGGCCTGTCCTGTAGTAGGTGACTTCTGGGTACTCTTCTGGCTCCGTCAATCTGTTTCTTCACTTCAGCAGGTGAGTATTGTACAAAAAACTAGTAAAAAACTAGACAAGCCATTTACAACACACACTTTGCTTCTCTACAAAAGAAAAAGGACACTAAGCTATCTAAACTACTACATGCCACAAGGGGCCACAACAGTGGTTCCCTTAACCCACCCAGCAATATTGTTAATCTATCCAACTATACTCTTAACCCAGCAGAAGAATCTGTCCTATCTCGGGGCCTCTTCTTTTGCCCTTCCACCCCCACGAACATGATACAGTTCTGTGGTGACCTAGAATCCTATTTTTGACATCTCCGACTCAAGGAATATTTCCAACACACCTCTGAACAACATATTAACCCACAGAGACCTTCCTATCAACACTACAAAAAGAAGGATTCTGGGTGGACTCCTCCTGAAGGTCGAAACAGCAGACTGGACTTCTACATAGAGTGCTTCTGCTGACGTGCACGGGCTGAAATTGTGGAAAAGCAGCATCACTTGCCCCATAACCTCAGCCGTGCAGAACACAATGCCATCCACAGCCTCAAAAACAACTCTGACATCATAATCAAAAAGGCTGACAAAGGAGGTGCTGTCGTCATCATGAATAGGTCGGAATATGAACAAGAGGCTACTAGGCAGCTCTACAACACCACTTTCTACAAGCCATTACCCTCTGATCCCACTGAGGGTTACCAAAAGAAACTAGAGCATTTGCTCAGGAAACTCCCTGAAAAAGCACAAGAACAAATCTGCACAGACACACCCCTAGAACCCCGACCTGGGGTATTCTATCTGCTACCCAAGATCCATAACCCTGGAAATCCTGGACGCCCCATCATCTCAGGCATTGGCACCCTGACAGCAGGATTGTCTGGCTATGTAGACTCCCGCCTCAGGCCCTACGTTACCAGCACTCCCAGCTATCTTCGAGACACCACTGACTTCCTGAGGAAACTACAGTCCATTGGTGATCTTCCTGAAAACACTATCATAGCCACTATGGATGTAGAAGCCCTCAACATCAACGTTCCACACGAAGATGGACTACAAGACATCAGGAACAGTATCCCCAATAATGTCACAACTAACCTGGTGGCTGAACTTTGTGACTTTGTCCTCACCCATAACTATTTCACATTTGGGGACAATGTATACTTTCAAATCAGCGGCACTGCGATGGGTACCCGCATGGCCCCACAGTATGCCAACGTTTTTATGGCTGACTTAGAACAACGCTTCCTCAGCTCTCGTCCCCTAATGCCCCTACTCTACTTGCGCTACATTGATGACATCTTCATCATTTGGACAGACAGCTGCAGCGGCACAGGAGCTAGCAAACAGAGCTGTAAACAGGGGAGTTTGAGTGGGAGTTTGAAAGGGGAGTTTGTATTGTGGTGCTTGTTTGGGGTTTGTTTTTGCTGTGGGGGGTGGTCTTTTTGGTGTGGCTTGTGTCTCCCAGATTAACAGGATTTAGGTGGAAAGGCTATGATGGATACGGAGGCAGCTGTGGGAGTGACTCCTGTAGTGGAAGACACAATGAGGATGACTGGATGTGGAAGCTGTGGTATGTACATGATCCTGGAGGGGGGACCTGGTAAGTTTTTTCTGCATGAAATGCCGTCTGATAGAACTGATGGAGGAAAAGATCCGAGGTTTGGAGATGCAGGTGGAAAGGCTGGTTGAGTTTAGGAAGGTGTTTGAGCAGATGGTGGAGCAAAGACATGAGGTATCTGAAGGGAAAAGCTCAGACATACAGATGGAAGCAGGGCTGGGGAATTTTGAGGGGAAACTGGGTGAGGAAAGTGGTCAGTGGAAGCATGTGACTAAAAGAACCAGGCAGAGGAAAAGACGGGCTAGTGAGGGAGAAATAGAGCTTAGGAACAGGTTTCCAGAGTTGGAAAATGAAAAAGGGGCTCAGCAGGTAGTTGCTGAAGGTGGAAGGGCAAGGAAGAAGAGAAGAGAGGCTAGTCCTATAGGAAAAGGGGAAGAGTCAAGGGAGACTACACCAAATATGAGCTCCAGGGGGATACAGGATGGGTTGAGGAGAATTATAAGGGAAAATAGGAATGGAAAGAACTTGTAGCCAGAGGGAACAGGGGAGAGACTGGAGAATAGCACTGTCACCAGGAAAAGGCAGGTCTATGTGATAGGGGACTCTTTATTGAGAAGAATAGACAGGCCTGTAACCAGAGCAGATCCAGAGAATAGAAGGGTGTGCTGTCTTCCGGGTGCTAAGATACGGGATGTAGACCTGAGGTTGAAAAGGATCCTAAAGGGAGCGGGAAAGAGTCCCCTAATTATCCTTCATGTGGGAACAAATGATATGGCTAGATTCTCGCTGGAAAGTATTAAGGGAGATTATGCTAGGCTGGGGAAGACGCTTAAGGAAATCGAGGCTCAGGTGATCTTTAGTGGGATCCTGCCTGTTCCTAGAGAAGGGCAACAAAGGTGTAACAAGATTGACTGTCAACAGATGGCTTAGGCAGTGGTGCTATAAGGAGGGCTTTGGGATGTATGGCCACTGGGAGGCATTCATGGACAGAGGGCAGTTCTCTCGGGATGGACTTGATCTGAGTAGGGAAGGAAATAGACTTCTAGGATGGAGGCTGGCACAACTGATAAAGAGAGCTTTAAACTAGGAATTTGGGGGAGATGGTTGGGATATGTCCAGGTAAATTCCACGCCAGTTTTTAGCATTGAGAGGGAAGAAGATTGAAGTAAGAAAGGATACAGCCGTGGGTAGGAGAATATATATAAAGAGCGAGGGCAGCGTGGATACTAGTCTAATAGGTTATACTGGCTGTAGAATGACTGTGCCTAATAGGGTACAAAATGTGAACGAGGCCAAACAGCAAAAATTAAGATGTTTGTACATCTATGCGAGGAGCCTAGGTAACAAAATGGAGGAACTAGAGCTACTGGTGCAGGAAGTGAAACCAGATATTATAGGGATAACAGAAACATGGTGGAATAGTAGTCATGACTGGACTACAGGTATTGAAGGGTATGTGCTGTTCAGGAAAGACAGAAATAAAGGTAAAGGTGGTGGAGTAGCATTGTATATCAATGATGAGGTAGAATGTAAAGAAATAAGAAGCGATGCAATGGATAAAACAGAGTCAGTCTGGGCAAAAATTACATTGGGGAAGATAACTAGGAGAGCCTCTCCTACGATAGTGCTTGGGGTGTGCTATAGACTTCCAGGATCTAATTTGGATATGGATAGAGCCCTTTTTAATGTTTTTAATAAAGTAAATACTAATGGAAACTGCATGATCATGGGAGACTTTAACTTTCCAGATATAGACTGGAGGACCAGTGCTAATAATAATAGGGCTCAGATTTTTCTAGATGCGATAGCTGATGGATTCCTTCATCAAGTAGTTGCTGAACCGACTAGAGGGGATGCCATTAAATTTAGATATAATTTTGGTGAGTAGCAAGGACCTCATAGAAGAAATGGTTGTAGGGGATAATCTTGGCTCAAGTGATCATGAGCTAATTCAGTTCAAACTGAACGGAAGGATTAACAAAAATAAATCTGCAACTAGAGTTTTTGATTTCAAAAGGGCTGACTTTCAAGAATTAAGGAAATTAGTTAGGGAAGTGGATTGGATTGAAGAATTTATGGATCTAAAGGTAGAGGAGGCCTGGGATTACTTTAAATCAAAGCTGCAGAAGCTATCGGAAGCCTGTATCCCAAGAAAGGGGAAAAAATTCATAGGCAGGAGTTGTAAAGCTGGATGAGCAAGCATCTTAGAGAAGTGAATAAGAAGAAGCAGAAAGCATACAGGGAGTGGAAGATGGGAGGGATCAGCAAGGAAAGCTACCTTATTGAGATCAGAACATGTAGGGATAAAGTGAGACAGGCTAAAAGTCGAGTCGAGTTGGACCTTGCAAAGGGAATTAAAACCAATAGTAAAAGGTTTTATAGCTATATAAATAAGAAGAAAACTAAGAAAGAAGAAGTGGGGCCGCTAAACACTGAGGATGGAGTGGAGGTTAAAGATAATCTGGGCATGGCCCAATATCTAAACAAATAGTTTGCCTCAGTCTTTAATAAGGCTAAAGAGGATCTTAGGGATAATGGTAGCATGACAAATGGGAATGAGGATATGGAGGTAGATATTACCATATCTGAGGTAGAAGCGAAACTCAAACAGCTTAATGGGACTAAATCTTGGGCCCCAGATAATCTTCATCCAAGAATATTAAAGGAATTGGCAAGCCCATTAGCAAGAATTTTTAATGAATCTGTAAACTCGGGGGTTGTACCGAATGATTGGAGAATTGCTAATATAGTTCCTATTTTTAAGAAAGGAAAAAAAAGTGATCCGGGTAACTACAGGCCAGTTAGTTTGACATATGTAGTGTGCAAGGTCCTGGAAAAAAATTTTGAAGGAGAAAGTAGTTAAGGACATTGAGGTCAATGGTAAATGGGACAAAATACAACATGGTTTTACAAAAGGTAGATCGTGCCAAACCAACCTGATCTCCTTTTTTGAAAAAGTAACAGATATTTTAGGTAAAGGAAATGCAGTGGATCTAATTTACCTAGATTTCAGTAAGGCGTTTGCTACTGTGCCACATGGGGAATTATTAGTTAAATTGGAGAAAATGGGGATCAATATGAACATCAAAAGGTGAATAAGGAATTGGTTAAAGGGGAGACTGCAACGGGTCCTACTAAAATGCAAACTGTCAGGCTGGAGGGAGGTTACCAGTGGAGTTCCTCAGGGATCGGTTTTGGGACCAATCTTATTTAATCTTTTTATTACTGACCTTGGCACAAAAAGTGGGAGTGTGCTAATAAAGTTTGCAGATGATACAAAGCTGGGAGGTATTGCCAATTCAGAGAAGGATAGGGATATTATACAGGAGGATCTGGATGACCTTGTAAACTGGAGTAATAGGAACAGGATGAAATTTAATAGTGAGAAGTGTAAGGTCATGCATTTAGGGATTAATAACAAGAATTTTAGTTATAAGTTGGGGACGCATCAATTAGAAGTAACAGAAGAGGAGAAGACCTTGGAGTATTGGTTGATCATAGGATGACTATGAGCTGCCAATGTGATATGGCTGTGAAAAAAGCTAATGCGGTTTTGGGATGCATCAAGAGAGGCATTTCCAGTAGGGATAAGTAGATTTTAATACCATTATACAAGGCACTGGTGAGACCTCACCTAGAATACTGTGTGCAGTTCTGGTCTCCCATGTTTAAAAAGGATGAATTCAAACTGGAGCAGGTACAGAGAAGGGCTACTAGGATGATCCGAGGAATGGAAAACTTGTCTTATGTAAGGAGACTTAAGGAGCTTGGCTTGTTTAGCCTAACTAAAAGAAGGTTGAAGGGAGATATGATTGCTCTCTATAAATATATCAGAGGGATAAATACAGGAGAGGGAGAGGAATTATTTCAGCTCAGCACCAATGTGGACACAAGAACAAATGGGTATAAACTGGCCACCAGGAAGTTTAGACTTGAAATTAGACGAAGGTTTCTAACCATTAGAGGAGTGAAGTTTTGGAATAGCCTTCCAAGGGAAGCAGTGGGGGCAAAAGATCTATCTGGCTTTAAGATTCTACTCGATAAGTTTATGGAGGAGATGGTATGATGGGATAATGGGATTTTGGTAAGTAATTGATCTTTAAATATTCAGGGTAAATAGGCCTAATCCCCTGAGATTGGATATTAGATGGATGGGATCTGAGTTACCCAGGAAAGAATTTTCTGTAGTATCTGGCTGGTGAATCTTGCCCATATGCTCAGGGTTTAGGTGATGGCCATATTTGGGGTCGGGAAGGAATTTTCCTCCAGGGCAGATTGGAGAGGCCCTGGAGGTTTTTCGCCTTCCTCTGTAGTATGGGGCACGGGTCACTTGAGGGAGGCTTCTCTGCTCCTTGAAGTCTTTAAACCACGATTTGAGGACTTCAATAGCTCAGACATAGGTGAGGTTTTTCGTAGGAGTGGGTGGGTGAGATTCTGTGGCCTGCGTTGTGCAGGAGGTCGGACTAGATGATCAGATTGTCCCTTCTGACCTTAGTATCTATGAATCTATGGACCCATGGAAAAGAAGCCCTTGAGGAATTGCACCATGATTTCAACAATTTCCATCCCACCATCAACCTCAGCCTGGACCAGTCCACACAAGAGATCCACTTCCTGGACACTATGGTGCTAATACGCGATGGTCACATAAACACCACCCTATATCTGAAACCTACTGACCACTATTCCTACCTACATGCCTCTAGCTTTCATCCAGATCATACCACACGATCCATTGTCTACAGCCAAGCTCTACGATATAACCGCATTTGCTCCAACCCCTCAGACAGAGACAAACACCTACAAGATCTCTATCATGTATTCTTACAACTACAATACCCACCTGCTGAAGTGAAGAAACAGATTGACAGAGCCAGAAGAGTATCCAGAAGTCACCTACTACAGGACAGGCCCAACAAAGAACGTAACAGAACGCCACTAGCCATCACCTTCAGCCCCTAACTAAAACCTCTCCAACGCATCATCAAGGATCTACAACCTATCCTGAAGGACAACTCATCACTCTCACAGATCTTGGGAGACAAGCCAGTCCTTGCTTACAGACAGCCCCCCATCCTGAAGCAAATACTCACCAGCAACCACACACCACACAACAGAACCACTAACCCAGGAACCTATCCTTGCAACAAAGCCTGTTGCCAAGTGTGTCCACATATCTATTCAGGAGACACCATCATAGGGCCTAATCACATCAGCCACACTATCAGAGGCTCATTCACCTGTGCATCTACCAATGTGATATATGCCATCATGTGCCAGCAATGCCCCTCTGCCATGTACATTGGTCAAACTGGACAGTCTCTACATAAAAGAATAAATGGACAAATCAGACGTCAAGAATTATAACATTCAAAAACCAGTCGGAGAACACTTCAGTCTCTCCAGTCACTCGATTACAGACCTGACGGTGGCTATTCTTCAACAAAAAACCTTCAAAAACAGACTCCAACAAGAAACTGCTGAATTGGAATTAATTTGCAAACTGGATACAATTAACTTAGGCTTGAATAGAGACTGGGAGTGGATGGGTCATTACACAAAGTAAAACTATTTCCCCATATTATTCCTCCTCACACACTGTTCCTCAGGTGTTCTTTCAACTGCTGGAAATGGCCCACCTTGATTATCACGACCAAAAGATTTTCTTCCTTCCTCCCCCCACCCCCATTCCTGCTGGTAATAGCAGTGATCGCTCTCCTTACAGTGTGTATGATAAAACCCATTGTTTCATGTTCTCTGTGTGTGTATATAAATCTCCCCACTGTATTTTCCACCAAATGCATCCGATGAAGTGAGTTGTAGCTCACGAAAGCTTATGCTCTAATAAATTTGTTAGTCTCTAAGGTGCCACAAGTACTCCTTTTCTTTTTGCGAATACAGATTAACTCGGCGGCTACTCTGAAACCTTTCTAAAAGGTGACAGAGATGTAATAATCAGTCCACTGAATGTCTTTTAGGGTTAACCCAAGCTGACCCTGGGGATCTCTTTTTTTGTTTCTTAGCTCAAACCCTTGAGGGAATCCAAACAGGAAAGAGAGAATTATTTTTTCTTAAAAAGAAAAGGAGTACTTGTGGCACCTTAGAGACTAACAAATTTATTAGAGCATAAGCTTTCATGAGCTACAGCTCACTTCATCAGATGCATTTGGTGGAAAATACAGAGGGGAGATTTATATACACACACAGAGAACATGAAACAATGGGTTTATCATACACACTGTAAGGAGAGTGATCACTTAAGATAAGCCATCACCAGCAGCAGGGGGGGAAAGGAGGAAAACCTTTCATGGTGACAAGCAAGGTAGGCTATTTCCAGCAGTTAACAAGAACATCTGAGGAACAGTGGGGGGTGGGGTGGGGGGGAGAAATAACATGGGGAAATAGTTTTACTTTGTGTAATGACTCATCCATTCCCAGTCTCTATTCAAGCCTAAGTTAATTGTATCCAGTTTGCAAATTAATTCCAATTCAGCAGTCTAAGGTGCCACAAGTACTCCTTTTCTTTTTGCGAGTACAGACTAACACGGCTGCTACTCTGAAACCTGTTGTTTTTTCTTGTGATCATCTTTATATGCTCTTCCCCCAGAGTTCAAATCGATGTGACAACAGCTCCTGCATGTAACTTCTTCATGGGTGGATGGGGCAATCAACAAAGTTTTTAGCCTTGATAGTCCTTCATGATAGATGAGGAACCAAATTTCTTGCCTAGATTCAGAAGTTCAGAGCAGGCATTTTTACAATTGTAAAGCAAAACTTACATAGTACCTTATAGCATGGGATATCAACATTACAAATACAATTGATGCATGCACCAACTTACAAGCATTTTATAGAGTCTAAACACTAAATGCATCTTTACAAGACTAACACCTATCTTAAATAATATTAACATATAGGTGAGTTGGTCTGGTTTCCAGCTCTGAATATATCGGTGCTTAGCTGACACCTACAGCCTTGGCAACAGTTGGCACCTGGTTTACCAGCATATCATCTCAGGAGCGCTCATTGAAAATGAATACATGTTGTGCAGTGTTAACACAGCTCTGTCTTGAACATGTGCAGCTAATCCTATTCAAACCAGTGAATTTCCTTGCTTTAAGCTGTAGAATCCTGCTATTAAGGCCTGGCCCATATTTTTATTCCTAGAGAAGAATCTTAGTTGTTCTGTGCTTCTCTTCTTGAACTAATCCTTCCTGAAGACAACTTTCTACTAAATGTTCTAATGTTATGATAAACTATTTCATGCACTCTTGAGAAGTCCGATTCCTCATTAGTGTTTTGATCAGAGTTTAGCTTTGCTGTCATTTCTTTTGTAATTGCTTATTAAATTATATTCTTCACTCCAGTACTATATAGAACCTATCTCCCTTGCTTTCCCCCCCAGAAAGTAAATGCATCAAGTATACATTTCGGCCTTATTATAAGTAGGCTTGGCAGAATTTGATTTTTATTTTGTTATAGTTTTGACAGATAATATTGATTATTTTTAAGCTTTTTTCTATTTTCATTTAAATGTTCACAGTTGCAGGAAATTGTTGGACAGGGTAGACAATAATTTAGTGACAGTAGACATTGAGATTCAAAAAGTTAAAGCTTTATAACCATGAAAACACATTGTCAACACCACATGTCAAAATATATGAAGTATATGCCCTTAAATCAAACTCTACTCAGTTCTCCAGCAGCTTTTTTTTTTTAACGTTGCCTATTTGTAAATTTTGATGATGGAAATATTTTTTGTCAGTTTGTTTGAGTACAGTGAAATAAAAATCTAATCCTTCCAGACATAATTGTAAGGTTTTTTGTTACTCCATTTTCAGACATAACATGCAGTCCCTTGGCTCCCAATTATATAAAGGTCTATAATCTGTTTCTTCCCTGATATATCATTGAAACTGTTTAATCATCTAGATGCCATTGCTCATCCTCCAAGGGCAGTCTTATGAGGGTGAACTTTTATGTGGCCCTGATTTGTTCCTGGAGATAATGTCCTTGCTCAAACACCCTCACACAAAAAGGATCGGAAGTTTGGCCAAGAAGCCAGCATGCTGAGTCATAGGGGAAAAATCAGCATGCTGATTCACAAGCTTTTAAAAAATATAAAACTTTATTAATCATTGTTGGGGGCGGGTGGGGAGAAAGGTAAGATGTTTTTTAATCTTTTTGAACCCAAAGATAGCAAAAAGAAAAAGCGTGGTATCAGGTTTAGATTTAAAACAGCTTTTTTTTGGTTGTGACATTCTTTGTGTTGAAGGATCTTGTATTTTGGAGACTGATTATAAACCTCAAATATTTTATAAACTTTACATATTGTGCCCTTTTAACTTGCATTTTTTCATTTTGGGGCAGAGGGATGGAGGTGGGGAGTAGCTATTCAAATATTAAGCTACAAATGAGTCATTTTTCTGGAAATAATTTCTAATAAAACACTCTAGTTCCTTACTAGAGTCACTTCTACAGTTATTAAACTTCAAAACTGATACTGAAGCCTTGAGCGGCTTGTATACCACACTGAAAGTCGTACAGAAAAATGGGATGCTTCAGGGTCGTCAAAGGAGTATCAAGTAGTAAAGCTTTTCCCCTCTTAACTGGTAAAGTTACATAAATGTGAAACATCACAGAAAAAGAAAACTTTCCTACAGGCCTGAAAGGGACATTATTCAGCCTGCTCAGTCAACAATTTGGCATATCAGGCATTTGTTGGATTACAGGCATGTAACACTTTTCCTGTGTAGTGTTTATTTGTTCCATGCGTGTGAATAACAAGCATATTGGAATTTACAAGAATTCCACGTTCAAAAACACTTGAGACAAGTTTGCAAGCTTCAGTAAATAATGCTTGCTTCACAACTATAGAAAAGACACCAGCTACAACACAGGAAAAGTGTTAAATGAATGGCCTGCTTAAATAGAGCTTCTACCGGTTTGCGTTTAAATTAAAATAAAAGAGCCAAGAACCTTCTTAAAAAGTAAAATCCCCTTCTTTCTGTTGGTTTACACTCATTTCTGATTTAGCTTTTTATATAGTGGTATCTGGTAATGGAGGGTACTCAGTTACTTTTTTAACTGTCTACTATTGTATTATTTTAATTCCACCTCTTGTATAGTTGTTGATCATTTAAATTGAGTATTAGGTCAATCGCAGTTAACTCATGATTAACTCAAAAATTATTTGCAGTTTGAATCGCACTGTTAAACAATGGACTACCAATTGAAATGTATTAACTATTTTGATATTTTTCTATATTTTCACACACATTTTCTGTGTTGTAACTGAAATCAGCGTATATTATTTTTTATTACAAATATTTGCACTGTAAAAATGATAAACAAAAAATAGTATTTTTCAATTCACATCATACAAGTACTGTAGTGCAATCTCTTTGTTGTGACAGTGCAACTTACAAATGTAGATTTTTTTTTTGTTACATAACTGCACTCGGAAACAAAAGAATGTAAAACTTCAGAACCGACAAGTCCACTCAGTCCTACTTCTTGTTCAGCCAATCGCTAAGACAAACAAGTTTGTTTACATTTACAGGTGATAATGCTGCCCTTTTCTTATTTGACATGTCACCAGAAACTGAGAACAGGCATTTGTATGGCACTTTGGTAGCCGGACTTGCAAGGTATTTATGTGGCCAGATATGCTAAACATTCTTATGCCCTTTCATGCTTTGGCCACCATTCCAGAGGATATGCTTCCATGCTGATGATGCTAGTTAAAAAAAGTGTTAATTAAATTTGTGACTGAACTCCTTGGGGAGAATTTTATGTCCCCAGCTTTGTTTTACCCACATTCTGCCATCTATGTCATGTTATAGCAGTCTCGGATGATGACCAAGCATATGTTGTTCATTTTACGAACACTTTCACTGAAGATTTAACAAAATGTAAAGAAAGGTACCAGTGTGAGATTTCTAAAGATAGCTTTGACCCAAAGTTTAAGAATCAAATGTCTTCCAAAATCTGAGAGGGACGAGGTGTGGAGCATGTTTTCAGAAGTCTTAGAAGAGCAATACTCCAGTGTGGAAACTACAGAACCCGAACCACCAAAAAAGAAAATCAACTTTCTGCTGGTGGCATCTGACTCGGATAATGAAAATGAACATGCATTGGTCCATACTGCTTTGGATCATTATCAAGCAGAACCCGTCATCAGCATGGATGCATTTCCTCTGGAATGGTGGTTGAAGCATGAAAGGAGATATGAATCTTTAGCACATCTGACATGTAAAATATCTTAAGATGCTGGCTACAACAATGCCATGTGAATGCCTGTTCTCACTTTCAGGTGACATTGTAAACAAGAAGAGGGCAGCATTATTTCCTACAAATTTAAACAAACTTGTTTGTCTGAGTGACTCGGCTGAACAAGAAGTAGGACTGCGTGGACTTGTTGGCTCTAAAGTTTTACATTGTTTTGTTTTTTGAATGCAGGTTTTTTGTACATAATTCTATATTTGTAAGTTCAGCTTTCATGATAGAGATTGCACTACAGTTCTTGTATTAGGTGAATTGAAAAATACTATTTCTTTTTTTTATAGTGCAAATACATGTAATCAAAAATAAATTTAAGGTGAGCACTGCACTTTGTATTCTGTGTTGTAATTGAAAAATGTAGAAAACATCCAAAAATATTTAAATAAATGGTATTCTATTATTAACAGTGCAATTAATTGCACAATTAATTGCAATTTTTTTTAATCGCTTGACAGCCCAAGTAAATATAAACAATTATAAATCCCTAATTATTTGCAGGCATTTGGAACAGATTACTGTGATCTGGATCAAATTTTTGGCCTACTGATGTTGTATATTCTATGGCTTGGCTCTTCATCTCTGGAGACCCCAGTTCAAATTTGTTAAGTTAAAATAACTCTCCCTTGCTCGTATTTTTGAGTACAGAAAATTGGCTGACTCTGCTCGGTAAAGGAATAGGACCGGAACAGCAATGGATATTTTAGGTCAAAGATGCAGGTTTGTTAGTTGTATGACAGAGGCTTTACTTATCCAGAACCTGCCCAGTATATGCATGACTGAAACCGATGCTCTTTAGACCCTTACTTTCATGAACATTAAAACTTGCTATATTAATCGGGGGGTGAAGGATTAATGAAGATCAAGAGATTCCTTCAACATGGAGCAACAGTTTGAGGGTGGGGAAAGAGGAGAATAGGTCAAATAAGACCGCTCCAAACATGATGAAATGTGAAAAACTGATACTTGCCTATTTTGTTGTTGTTATACAGTGCTTCTGATGTTAGTAAACTGCAGTAAAGAACAATTATTCTATGCAAACTGTTCCACTGATTAATGTACCTTCTGTTCAAAATGACATGATTGGGTTGAACATGCTTAATCAGTCCATCTAATTGGCTGAACATCCCTTTTTGACTTTATAATGTTGGATTGAGAATTGGTTGTTTCTTTTATGAAGTCATTGCAGCTAGTATGTGATCAGGTTGGCTGGTACAGCTCTTATGTTTAGAGGTATTGCAGGTAGTTTTTTGTTTTTTGACCCATTGTGAAATATACCATGTTTAATTTATATGTGATCAGCCAGATAGATGAACATTTCTTTTCTGAGAGAACCTCCTTTTCACCTTTACTGGTGACTAGTCTCTAAGCACAAACATAGCATATTTGCTCTATGTGTGTATTATATATAATAATATACACACACAACTCTTTATAGAGTTTCTATACATATGTTTCACAGTGACACAGACAATCATTTTGATGATATCTTTTATTTGAGACCTCACGTGACATTTTTTGGTGAACCAGATTGTACATAGCAGAATCAGGAGATTCTTGTAGACCCTCTGCACTCCTTTGACAGTTGATATTAAGAGGTGGTTGGGTTACAATAATTGCTCTTTAAATGGCTTTGATGACAACTTTAGGTAGAATACTGCATTCAGTGTTGGGTGCCTCAGTATCTGAGAGATTTCCAAGAAGAATGACACATGATTATGAGGCTGAAGAGACTGACCCATAAGTAAGGATCTAACAATGTTTAAGTTGGCTAAGCTACAACCAAGATGGGCAGGTCTAACTAGCTACAAATATCTGAAAGATGTACTTATCTAGGGGAGAGAGAACTGAAGTAGTACAAGGTGGTATAATTCAGAGTAGTGGGGAAATGTTGGCTTTATATCAGGAAATAATTCTGATGGTGATATTCGGTTGTGGAATAGATACATCCAAAAGAAGATGGTAACATCATGAGACTTGAAACCTTTAAAATTTATGCTGGCCAGAAAACTAGAACATGTACTGTAGACAACAATCCTGCACTAGAATGGGTAAGAGCTAGATAACCTAGAAAATAGGAAAGACCTATGAGGTTATTTGATTCTGATTTCCATTTATTATGTGCATCTAGTGCTCCATAAAAATTATGGCAGTTAGGCATTCATATTAAAGGAGGAAATGGATTGCTGAGATTATTAAAAAGTTAAATATAATAATTATTGGGTTAATTAAAAATGTAATTTTTCCTCTTAGAAAGCTACCTGATCCTGCAGATTTTCCTAAGATGTAAAACTGCCATGTGTTTTTCATTTTAATTTTGCAAATGGTAGACTTTTATTCTGGTTTTATAAACTGTTTTCTTAAAATATATCTTTTATATATATTTAGGGAAGGGGAGAAAAAGCTTTTCTAAAGGATAAGTTGAGTTCCTTGTTCTCTGTGTTTACCGTGTGTGTGTGTGTGTGTGTGTGTGTGTGTGTGAGAGAGAGAATAGGACACTGTATTTTTTTGTGAAGTTTTTTTTTTTTAGAATTTTTTTGTTAGAATTTTAACAAAGGGGGAAAACAAATGTTCTTAGCTAAAAATGTATCCTGCTGTCTCGTAGCAGTGATGTTGAGGGAAAAACTGAGATGTGTAATTGCTTTTAATATCACTCTGTAACTGGGTTTCAGTTCTCCATATCCCCTTTTTTCTCCACCAGTGTAATCAGTCTTTTCAGCACAGGACTAGATCTGTGAACTGAAAAAAGACAGAAAAATTGCTCAGAGGATTTCACACAATACTTACTATGTAAGAGAATAAAACTGAATGTAGTACTTAAACTTTGCAGATTTCAGAGTAGCAGCCGTGTTGGTCTGTATTCGCAAAAAAGAAAAGGAGTACCTGTGGCACCTTAGAGACCAACAAATTTATTTGAGCATAAGCTTTCGTGAGCTACAGCTCACTTCATCGGATTGCAGAGTGGCTGGGATGGTAGTTAATCTTCGTGCTCTTCAAGAAAGCAAGGAAAGAATTGGAAGGATGCAAGGAGAGAATTTTTAAAATCAGAATCTTATTCTTGCAGAGGTTGTGAAATAGCTTATTGCCCGAATCATAAATGCATTCCAGATAAATCAAGATTTATGTGAAGTATGGAGGATAGAGTGGGTAA
Organism: Dermochelys coriacea; assembly: GCF_009764565.3. NCBI lineage: Eukaryota > Metazoa > Chordata > Testudines > Dermochelyidae > Dermochelys > Dermochelys coriacea. Next base: position 86,153,901 of record NC_050074.1, on the reverse strand, counting down.
TACCCACCCCATAACCAGGGCTTGAGACTGCAGTGCAGCCCAGCCTGTGGAGTCATTCACTGCAGAAACATGATTATGGGGCACACTTCTTGAGTCTCTGGAAGTATTATTTACCTGGTGTTTTGACCTTTATAATTCAGAGAAAAAATAAATGGCACATTTAATCCAGTAATTGGAAACACAGAAACTTAAAACTACAGAATTACATACATCAAGTGTACATCAAGTGCCCTGATAGCAGGATATCCTTGAAGTCAAGTTCAATGGTGGTGTACATCTGCTTAAATGTTGTTCAGAAAGCTATCTTAACACATTCTCTACATTTGGCCTACTGAATTTGTCAGCAGTAAAGCACAGATGCTTTTGTTGTACTAGTGGGGAAAGACATTATAAAATTCCTCTGGCCTTGAATTCAGGCTGTAGTAGAGTTATACACAATTCAGTGATGATAAAACACTAACTTTTTTGCTTGTGTGATGTCCTGGATACCTTATGAAGATTCTCAGTAGTTTTTTCACCTCCCATTCAGAACTTTGCATTACAGTAGGGTTCCGTGGTGTTCCCATCATATTTGTTAACATCACATTCACTTAGAAACTGGACAGAAAGGGATTTCTGTATAACACTGAGCATCACACTCTCTCCCTTTATGCTGAGTGCGAAACATCCAGACCCTGCCAACCAAATAAGATTGTGTCTGGAGTTTTTTCACTGACAGCTCAGTGTTGTTGTGGAATGAGTGGGTCAGTCTGACCTATTTTTACTTTCCCGTTTTCTTTTGATTGAAATGAATATATTAGCAAGAGGTCTATCAAGTGATTAAAGAAATAAATCACAATTAATCGCACTGTTAAACGATAATAACAATACCATTTATTTAAATATTTTTGGATATTTTCTACATTTTCAAATATATTGATTTCAGTTACAACACAGAATACAAAGTGTACAGTGCTCACTTTTATATTTTTATTACAAATATTTACCGTTAAAAATAAAAGAAATAGTATTTTTCAATTCACCTAATACAAGTACTGTAGTGTAATTCTTTATCATGAAAGTTGATCTTACAAATGTAGAATTATGTACAAAAAAACTGCATTCAAAAGTAAAACAATGTACAACTTTAGAGCCTACAAGTCCACGCAGTCCTACTTCTTGTTCAGCCAGTCACTAAGACAAACAAGTTTGTTTACATTTGTAGGAGATAATGCTGCCTACTTCTTGTTTACACTGTCACCTGAAAGTGAAAATAGGCATTCGCATGGCATTGTTACAGCCAGCATCGCAAGATATTTACGTGCCAGATGCACTAAAGATTCATATCTCCTTTCAAGCTTCAACCACCATTCTAGAGGAAATGCGTCCATGCTGATGACGGGTTCTGCTCGATAACAATCCAAAGCAGCACGGACCAATGCATGTTCATTTTCATCGTCTGAGTCAGATGTCACCAGCAGAAGGTTGATTTTCTTTCTTGGTGGTTTGAGTTCTTTAGTTTCTGCATCAGTGTGTTGCTGTTTTAAGACTGTGACGGGATCCCCAGGGTGCAGCCTGGGATCATGGAACCACTGTGCCCCCTTACCTCTCCAGCCTGGGCTGTCTCTCACAGTGCTTTACTGGTGACAAGCAGCAAACCCCTCGACGCACTGTGATTACTCAGCACAACAGCATGTGGAGCCCCATATCCAGCTAGATTGCATGAATGCTCCCAGAGCCACTCATTAATCACATGGAGTAAGGCACCATCCAAATCCCAGCTCCCAGACTTGTACCTCAGGAATATAACGTCTTGCACTGCTCAAGACGAGCAGTTCAAATTTATTAATTGGTTCACCACGTCATCAATGGAAAATGGATATACACCAGCCTTTGCAAACCTGAGCAGATTTATCACACACTTCAGGCAAACTCACTTAAAGATAAACAGTAAAAGAAGTTTATTGACTACAAAAGATATATTTTAAGTTGTTATAAGCGATAGGCAAAAAGTCAGAGTTGGTTTCCAAAAGAAATAAAATATAAGCACTCAGTCTAAACTCTCAACCCTATTAGACTGGGTAACACTGAGATTCAGCAGTTTCTCACCCCACTGGATATTGCAGTCCATAGTATACAGGTGTCACTCCTGAAACCTGGGCCAGTCCCCTCTCTTGGAGTCTTAAGTCTTCTCAGTGTCCTCGTTGCTTGCAGCATAGGTGGGGGCAGATGAAAGGTGAAGCATGGGCCTCCATGTTCTGTTTTATACCCTTAGTCCATATGCTTGGAGAACACAAGTCCAGGCATGTCTGAGTCCCCAGGCAAGGTGGAGCAATTCCCTTGGTGTGGCCTTATGCAGGTGAATCATTGAATTGTTACTTCATTGCTGGACAATGGCTGTTGATGATTGTTTGATGCTCTGCCCAGGCATTGGTTACTTTCCTTGTTGTTTCTCTGGGGAGCTAATGTTTGGCTGATTCTCCAATTTACAGCATGTTTTAGTGACAACCATATAATACAATCTCATAACTTCATACGCACTAAAGATGTACATATTTAGATAGAACAGTGACTTTCAGCCAATCATAACCTTTTCCAAGATACCTCACAGGGCATGCTTTATATGCAATATCACAATTATATACAGATGATGAATACGGGGGTTACAAGATGCTCCCTCAAGATAAAGTATGTCACAAAGACTTCTGAGAGCATGCACCACACCTTGTCCCTCTCAGATTTTGGAAGAGACTTCAGATTCTTAAACCTTGGGTCGAGTGCTGTAGCTATCTTTAGAAATCTCACATTGGTACTTTCTTTGTGTTTTGCCAAATCTGTGGTGAAAGTGTTCCTAAAATGAGCAATGTGACCTGGGTCGTCATCTGAGACTACAAAACATGAAATATATGGCAGAATGGGAGTAAAACAGAGCAGGAGATGTACAATTCTTTCCCAAGGAGTTCAGTCATAAATTTAATTAACACATTATTTTTTTTAACAAGCATGATCAGCGTGGAAGCATGTCCTTTGGAATGGTGGCTGAAACATGAAGGGGCATACGAATGTTTAGCATATCTGGCATGTAAATACCTTGCAGTGCTTGCTACAAAAGTGCTATGCAAACACCTGTTTTCACTTTCAGGTTACATTGTAAATAAGAAGCAGGCAGCATTATCTCCCAGAAATGCAAACAAACTTGTTTGTCTTAGTGATTGGCTGAACAAGAAGTAGGACTAAGCGGACTTGTAGGTGCTAAAGTTTTACGTTTTGTTTTTGAGTGCAGTTTTGTAACAAAAAAATCTACATTTTTAAGTTGTGCTTTCATGATAGAGATCGCACTCCAGTACTTGTATGAGGTGAATTGAAAAATACTATTTCTTTTATCATTTTTATAGTGCAGCTATTTGTAATAAAAAATAATATAAAGGGAACACTGTACTCTTTGTATTCTGTGTTGTAATTGAAATCAATATATTTGAAAATGTAGGAAAAACATCTAAAAATTTAATAAATTTCAATTGGTATTCTATTGTTTAAAAGTGAGATTTTTTTTTTGAGTTAACTGATTAATCAACGGCCCTAATTAGCAAAATTTTCAGTCATATCGGATTTAGGAACACTTACAATAAAGAAAATAGTGTAATCCAAATAAGTACAAAAATTGCACCAAGTCTCAGCCACAGAGCATCCAGGATTTAATTATGTCTTGAAACTGAAGTATGCACATTATTTGGTGGTCTGCCCACATTAGGGCTGAGGCTCATTAGTGGGATTTTATGGGATAGTTTGCACTAAGGCCGGATTTTGCTATATTTCACATTTGAAGACCTCTATCCCCAAAACTGGCAGTGCATTATAATTTTATAGATGTAGCAACTCCATTTTACAGCTGGGCTATCTGATGCAGAAATGGTTAAGTGACTTGCTTAAAGTCACACAGTGAGCCAAAGGCAGAGTCTGTAATAGAATTGGTTGCCAGACTTCCAGTTCCATGCTGTATGTCTCAGACACGTTTGCCACTTCACAAAATGTTAAAGTAGATCTGCAAAAACAAAAATAATTGTACATATTTGCTTCTCTATGATGTATAGAGATGGCCTGAACACCTATTCCAAATTTATTTCTATTGGCTTTTATATATTAGAAATATCAGATATTGACGTATCTGTAACGTTGCTGGAGTACTGTTTAGAGAACTGGAGTGAGCTTTCTCAGTCCTCACTTGAAAGGAAAAGGGTTTAATTAACTCAAATTTTTAAAGCATCTTTTCCCCCCAGTGTACACATATCCATAGGGAGTCCTACAAAGTTCTCGGCAAGAGGGGTGGAGGCTAAGATTAGGAGCCTTTCTAAGGATAGGGAAAACATTGAATGAATGAATCAATGAATCAATGAATGAATGAATGAACTACAAAGAGCTTCTGGGATTGAAGTAGAAAGTTGCATACATTTCTGATAGATGTACGTTACAAGAATTAAACAAAGCTGCTTTTGGATACAATAATACATTTTTGATCAGCTGGCAGCAAGTCTTCCTTTCTAATCTAATTTCTGCTGCTTTCTTAGTTCAAATAAATATTGTTTACTGGTCAATATTTTTCATTTTAATTATGTTTCTTCCTATGTAGCTCCCCAGAGGAATTTTGAAATTGCCTTCAAGATGTTTGATTTGAATGGTGATGGTGAAGTGGACATGGAGGAGTTTGAACAGGTAAATTTCTGGGAGGTTGACTTCTTAAAGATGTACATCCTAAGACTTAATTGTAATGCTTACTATACAACATAATTATGATGGTTTGCTACTAGTAGGTATTGGCATATAGGTGATAGTTCATAGATGCTCTTTCTATGCACCACAACACACCCTTTTCACTCCAACTTCCAGTAGGGAACCTTTAATTAAACCAGGAGAATTATGTGCATAATAATCTGCAAAGCATCCATCATTGTTCTCTGACTTGAGTCTTGAAGGTCTCATGGAGAACCCTAGCTCCACAAACAGAAGAAATGAATTGCTGTGCCAGTGTAACTGCTGTTAGGGATTCTGACCTTGCCTGCTCATATTTTTATTACAAAGCTATTGTTTTGTCATAATATTGAATAACTGTGCTTAATGTGTCTGAAACATAAGACTTTATGCATTTGCTTAGAGCTACTTCAGTATCGTTGCTTGACTACTTTGAACTTACTTTCCTATGTTAATTTTTCCCAACCAAAGTAACATCCCATCCCCAATCATATTTGATTTACACAGTTTGACTTTTCATATGATGAACCTGAGCCCAGCATTGGTTTCATCCATTGGAGGTAGGGTTAGACAAAACAGATCTGATTTCTGCTATGTGTAGATACGCATATTCGCTGTCTTTCAGATTAGGGATGTGTTGTTTTTTTCTTGGACCACAATTTGTGTGGAAAACAGGTTTAAGAGCTCTGAAACTCAAAAAAAAATCCTTAATTGCCAAATGATAGAAAACCTCCAGAGTTGTAAGACTGATGAAAAAGAAAGGTGAATGCATTCACAAAGAGAAGGAGCTAATTAGCTGGCTGAATGATGAGGCACAGTACAAAACAAGGGAATAGATTCAGAGGAAGAAGGAAAAAATGTTACTCTACATTTCTCCATTATCCATTTGTACCAACATGATGCATCAGTTTATTATTTATAATATATTGGGTTGTATTTCAAATGTTTCATTTTCCTCTAGAACAAGAAGACACAAACGAATATTCAAAAGTATAATTAGATACACAGAGTGCAAACTAGTCGTGTGGCCAGCGTTCTGAACATTGACTCTCAAACTAATATCACCCATATTCTATTTCAACAGTATGTTTATGTTCTCATCATAGTGTCTGAGTGCCTGCCTGCATCTCTTATCGAAAAATTAGGCTAAGATCTAATGTTCATCCAAGTCCTCTCCTCTCAAACTCCACACTTTTTAAACAAGAGGCATAACATTTTAAGCTCTTATAGACATGGCAGACATTCTGGCATTTTCTGCTGAATTCCTGGATGAATAATGTATCTTCTCCACTGGAATTACAGTGCCTTTGATCCTTTTCCTGCGTAGGTATATTAAGAAAAGCAAACAAAATCAGTAAGAGTAATATCTTACACTCTCTATGCAAAAGAATAAATGGACACAAATCTGACATCAGGAATCATAACATTCAAAAACCGGTAGGAGAACACTTCAACCTCTCTGGCCGCTCAGTAAAAGATTTAAGGGTGGCAATTTTGCAACAGAAAAGCTTCAAAAACAGACTCCAACGAGAAACTGCTGAGCTGTAATTAATATGCAAACTAGAGTTTGCATATTAACTTGGGTTTGAATAGAGACTGGGAGTGGCTGGGTCATTACACATATTGAATCTATTTCCCCACATTAAGTATCCTCACACCTTCTTGTCAACTGTCTAAATGGGCCATCTTGATTATCACTACAGAAGTTTTTTCTCCTGCTGATAATAACTCATTTTAATTAATTAGCCTCTTTCTCCACCTTTTCATGTTCTGTGTGTGTGTGTGTGTGTGTGTGTGTGTGTGTGTGTGTGTATATATCTATATTTTCTTATTATATGTTCCATTCTATGCATCCGATGAAGTGGGCTGTAGCCCATGAAAGCTTATGCTCAAATAAATTTGTTAGTCTCTAAGGTGCTACAAGTACTCCTGTTCATCTTGCATTTCCTAATAGTTTAACTTCCAAAGCAATGTTATATAAAGCAAAGTAACAATTGATAGTGATCTTTCAGTTTCACTTTCTAAGATTACCTTGCTGCTTCTTTTTAGTATTTGGTTCCAAAACACATTAATCTACTATTCTGTAAAATACTGCATATAAAAAATAGTCCTTCATTGTGACAATTAGGAGTCATGTCATTTTTTTCCTGTACAATATTTAAGCCAAACCTGAACTATGGAGGGACATAATAAAAATTAGTTTAGCAAGCACCTCTAAAGGAGACATAGAAGCATTGTATGAGCAGTCGGTAATTTTTACCATACTTTTATAACTCTACACATTATAGCTCTACACACCGCCGGTCAGTATGTCATAACAATAAAAAGCAGAAACGACCAGTTGTGTGTGGAAACACAGGATTTGGTGTCAGACTAAGTGACTATACCTCTGAGTCTCTTTTAATGGAGAATAATTGGAAAATATATATGCTCGTGAAATGGTACTCCAGTTGAGAATGTCCATGGATATCTGAGAACACAAAGGTATCTCTGAATAATCTAGATACGAATTTTTACCATATATTGATTAATTTTAGAGAGACTGTTAAAAGATATGATATGTATTATTCATTAAAAACTAGGGCCAGAACAGGCGAGTTTTTGTTTTAATTTACTTTGTTTTCTCAGAGTAAAGGAAATCTTTGGGATTCCTTCTGCCCCATTTCACTTATGGGTATAGTATCACTGCTATTGTTTACTTCAAAGGAAGAGCTGTGTAACATGCTTTACTTCCTCCATCTCATTCATTTGTTACAGTTATGCACATAATATGTGTGTATAATTCCTAAATAGTATGGATTGAGGTAATTGCTTGTAAAATGAAACTACAAGACTATTGCATCAATCCATCTCTTCCGGAGTGGAAATCTGAATTCAGAATTATTACCCAAGTTATGGCCCCATTCATCACTTGCAATAGGTGATGGGGGGCTAAGCCCCATCAAGCAAGGTTAAGAATTCCAATTAGTCATGCTCTGCACCTGAGAGATTATTAATTACCTCCTGGCCAAAGAAGGTGGAGCTAATTCTTATAAATAGACTGAGGGAGCTCAGTTAGGGAGACAGGTGTCTCTGGTGTAGAGAACCCTGAGATAGGGTTTAACAGACAGGAAACACAGGAGGAAGAACGCTACTGGAGCTGGTTAGGTTCCTTCAGGGGAATCCCTAAGGTAGGGCCAACAAGAGAAGGGCAGAAGGGGGATTAATTTAACGATTTGTTTGGAATTTGTTTTGGATTTGTTTGTGCTACTCAGAAGGGCTTTAGACTTTCATGTGACTTGGCTGGAGGTGAGCTGGGAGAAGACAAAGGCTGGGAAAGGCCTTTGCAGAGCAGGGAAGGCTCCAGAGACTAGTTCTTGTGCAGTGCTGTGACTAGAGACAAGGGGGTACCAACATCCTGAGAACATACTATTACGCTACTTGCATGGTGACAGGTTTCATAGGGTAGCCATGTTAGTCTGTATTAGCAAAAATAATATTGAGTCCTCATTATCTTTGCTAATTACGCTACTGTATTCCTAAATACCACTGGCCTGGTTTTCAGAAGTATTGAGCTCCCTGATTTTCCATCAGCCCATACGTATCAGAAACATTCCATTTCCTACCATTCATATAGTTCCTGAATATACCACTTCATAGTCATTTGACCATATTTAACCATTCCAAAAAGTTCTACACTACATTTAGTAATCACAGTAAGTTTAAGAATTTTTACATCCAGCTAAAATCAATCATTGTTGAATGTTGATAAATGAATTTACAGTACCTTAAGAAAAAAAAGAAAATAGATAATGGATTGCCAAAAAAAGGCTGAAGCTAAGACAGTATTTAATAGAAATCAAGACTTTTTTATTTTGGGGTTTTTATGTAAAATAAGTGTTCTGAGGATCAAAATGTATAAAGTACTTTGAAGATGAAAGTGCTAAATTCTTTTAAGTAATCCCAGTCCACATGATATGCAAAGGGAGGTTTCAGGTGCATTAAGAGGACATATACAAGCTCTTAAGGATAAGAATATCTATTTATGCTAAGCTATTTGCATGCTTCCATGTATATACAAAGGAATAAAGGTTGTGTACATCACCAGTATAGTTTGATGAAGACTATAATCTCCCCAAACTTAAATCAACAGCTTTCCAGACAGCAGTTGAAAGGACCTGTATATGGAAAGTGGGAAGAGGTCAAGAATATCTAAATGGGTGCAGCTATTTAAGAACAAGAACACTGACTCTAGTGAATATCCAAAGAACATTTCTAGATTCAGCTCATGTCAGATATCAGTATAAATGATTGGATATGCTTTGCAAATAAACTCCCAAAAAACAAACTAAACAAACTGCTTCCTTTGGTAGGGATATGTGTATTTTTCAAGAATTTATGCAAATACATCCTGAAATATCATATGCCCTTTTTGGTATTTCAGACCAATGAGGTGTTGTCACCCTTGCTCTGCACCTTTGGGTGCCTCATGATGCTTTGCTGCTGTAGCCCCCAACTGGGCCGCTCACAAACAGCCTATTAGCATGTAGGTCACACCCTGAATGTTTGTGTATAGCCATAGCCCTGGTTCAGCAACTCTGATTCCAGTAGTCTGTCAGCAAACACCAGCCACACTCTAGCTTACAGCACCCTTGGTTACCACTCGCAGGATGATCCCAGCACATACCCAATCCTGGATTTTCTCCCAAATTGAGTGTTCTGTACTGTCCAGCCTCTCCTGGCCTCTTCTCAAAGGATCGGTATTTAACAGTTTGCCACCCAAAATAGAGTTACGCACACAGTTCACAACACTGGTTTAGTTTTCATTAAAGAATAAAACAAGTTTATTTAACTACAAGAAGATAGGATTCAAGGGAATACAAACATAACCCATTAAAGGCAAAAATGGTTACAAGAGAAATTAAGATAAAATACTTCCTAGTACTAAAACTTAACAAACTAGACTTGGTTTAAGGTGGAAATATTTATACTTACTTTCGGACTGTATGATTTATTTTAGATTGAGACAAACAAAAGTACCATGATCCTTACTGGGGCCTGCAAGCACTGCTATCATATAAATTGGGATGGCCTAACTGTGGCTCACGAGCCACATGCGTGTCTTTTACATTAAATTGTGGCTCGCAGAGCCCCCCATGTCCTCCCGTTTTCCACCTATCAGTCTTTGGGGGGAGGAGGGGGACTTCAGAACCTCTGCCTTACAGCAGGGTGGTACAATAGGGGTTTCTGCCCAGTGGGGAGGGGAGGTCTCGGGGCTTCTGCCCAGAGGGGATGAAGGGCCTTGGGGCTTCAGTCTTGCGGGGAACACCTGCTAGGGCTCAGGGCTTCAGCAGAAGCAGGGCTGAATCCCCAACCCCTGGCTCCCAGCACATGTGCCCCAGCTCTCGAACTTTTGAAGATTGTCATATGTGGCTCAGAGGGCCAGTAAGTTTGGTCAACCTGGATATAAATTATTATCTCCATGAATGCGCTATTTCCTGTGTAACAGTCTACCATGAGCTGAACACTAGCCTCTGCAGGAAAAAGTCCTTAGAGATTCAGAGGCAGTGTTCCAAACCAATCATAAATTACATAGCTTCATACATAATTACTTACAGACCGTCACCTCTATCTGTATGCAAAACAGATGTTGGCATCTAATGTTGGCAGTTTTGACAAATGGAAAATGAGGTGACTATGTTCAGTGATATTAAAGGCAAAATGCTTTGGTTTACATTTCAGTGTATTAAAAATATGAATCCTCATTCTGATTTCATTCTTTTTTTGTTATACATTTTTCTTTCCAAATTGTTTTAAATGACTCTTCTTGTATTGTAAGTACATCAAAATGTCTGTAATTTGGAGGATGCATTTAGGCTGTGGGGAGCATAGCAAATCAGTTGGGGCAACTGAAGTTTTAAAAGAGAGAAACCTGAGTGCTTTTCATTTTTAGGGTGCAGCTAAGCCTGTATCTCTGATTCCCTCCCTCCCCACCCGTTGGTGCTCTCCACTTATAACAAGGGTGCTACGTGCTTTCGATATTTAAAACCTTTTACAGCTGCCGCACTGCCTTTGTCCCCCATCCAGCATGACGAGGAGGGAGAGGGGATTGCTAGCAGTGTAGCCAGTGTTTAACCTCCAGAAGTCTTCCAAGGAGAGAGAGGTGAATGGCCCTTCACTTCCTCCTTTCAAAGTATCCCTGTCCTATTGAGGCTAGAGTCCCTTTGTGTGGGCTGACGGAGGATGCAGGCATACTCTGAATATCATAGCAGTTTGCACTCCTTTGACATTGCTTTCTGAAAAAGGGAGTTTCAGAGGCAGTAAATGGTCAAATCTGATAAATTGTTTTAATGTGAGAATGGCTGGGGCCTCTCTCTCACCCTTACCCTTTTTCTTCTTGGGAAACCCAAAGAAGCCCTCTTCCTACTGAGGTTATTTCGTGACTCAGAGGCTGGAGCCAGCAGCAGAAGGCTGTCATAGGGCAGGCTGGTGAAAGGGCTAGGAAGTAGGTGTGTCAGGGGTTATACATCTTGTAAGATGCATGCATTTGGCAACCCTGTTTGTATCTTGGGTAAAGTGTCATGCATTTCACAGAGATTGAGATTCCTTCACTGAACAGCCTTTGCCCAGGTGAGGAAGGGGATTTGGGTTGGGAGCTAGAAAACCTTGTGTTTCTTAGTTTCCTTTTCAGTTGAGTGCTGTTAACATTATCTGTACAGTTCACAACTCTTAGCATAAAGCCTCAGATTCTTATCCCAAGAGTCAGCAACTATCATTTTCCCCTTCCCATTTTACAAATAACAAGGTCACAGCAGGCAGGGCAGGGAATAGAATCCCCATCTGTAATATGATAGAACCTAGTCTCACCACTGAGCCATCCAGCCTTTTAGGCTGAACGTGCTAAATCTGTGAATGTGGCTGACCTCTCTGTAACCACTGCCCTAACTATTAAATGGCACTCTCCTTCCAGAACCAGGATCAGGACCTAGGGATCCGTATATCCAACAGCCCACTGCTGCCTCCGAAACACCTTTTTAATCCACTGGGAAAGAGTTTGTTATCCGCCTCTAGGGGCTGTTCCACACAGAGGATAACAACCTACTTCTGATACTAGTTGCTTATTCAAGTGCAAGAGATCTGCGTTCTGTATTTGAAGCTGTGACCTGAGTTCAAACCCTGCTGCCTATCCTTTTGGGGAAAAATAACATATGATCATGTAATTAAAGACCATCTCAATGCTTCTGCACACGGGGGCAGGATTAAGGTTGCATGGGCAGGAAATGCCAGAACTATGGTTAAATTTGAGTGCTTGACTGCAGCTTTAATCTTCTTTTAATAACGTTTATGTATCTATGGAGAGAAAATATGGACAGGGCACTGGACTTGCAATGAAGAAGACTAGGGTTCAATTCCCAGTTCTGCTACCAGTGTTGCTTGGTGACCTTGGGCAAGTCACATTCCTCCTTGTGCCTCCACTTCCCAATTTGTAAAATGGTCAGAATGATACTGACATTTGTACATCACTTTAAGGTCTATGGATGAAAAGTGCTACATCAGAGCTGGGTATTATTATTATGCTGATTATATTATACATACATAGTGAGTTTTGTCTAAATAGACTGAACCTCCCCTTAAATTGGTATGAGGACCCTGGAGTAATTGTAATTGTTTTAAATTCATAGTGTTTTTAAGGCTGGAAGGGACCATTAGACCATCAAATCTGACCTGTATAACACAGGCCAAAGAATTGCACCCAGTTACCCTGAATTGAGTCCAGAAATTTGTGTTAGATTTTAGTCAATCTATAGTTGAAGACATCAAGAGATGGAGAATCCACCACTTCATTGGTAGTTTGTTCCAATAGTTAATAACTTTAAAAAAAACAACTGTGCCTTATTTTTTATTTGAATTTATCTGGCTTTAACTTCCAATCATTGGTTTTTTGTTATGTCTTTCTCCTCTGGATTAAAGAGCCCTTTTAGTACCCAGTATTTTCTCCCAGGCTTGGTACTCATACACCATAATCAAGTGACCTTTTTGATAAGCTAAACAGATGGAGTTCTTTAAGTCTCATACTGTAAGACATTTTTTCCAGCCCTCTAATTCTTTGTGGCTCTTTTCTGTATCCTTCCCAATTTTCAACATCCTTTGAAAATGTGGACACCAGTACTGGGTCTCACCAAATGCTGTATACAAAGATAAAATCGCTTTCCTACTCCTACTCCCCTGTTTATCATACAAGATTCCTGTAGGCCTTTTTGCCACAGTGCAGCATTGGGGACCCATACTGAATAGTTTTTCTGCTACCACCCTTAATCTTTTCTGGAGTTGCTGCTCTCCAGAATACTTCCCTCTTCTGTAGGCATGGCATGCATTCTTTGTTCCAAGATGTATGACCTCAATTTGGCTATATTAAAACATTTTGTTTGTATGGGTCCAGATATCCTAGCAATCCAGGTTGCTCTGTATGACTGCCCCGTTCTCATTATTTACAACTTTGACAGTCTTTGAGTGCAGTACTCAATTGGCTTAATTGTAGCTAGTCTGCCAAATTTCTCAGGAGTGTTCCTTCTGGTCATCTTTCTTGATGGTTGATATACTTCTCCCAGCCAAACAACCAAGTTCTTTGGTTGGTGCAGGCAAGCTTACAGCTGTTCCTTCCCCTCATCACATGCAATACATCTTGGGCTCTTGCCACTGCTTTTGAAAAGATAAGCTCCCTGTTGTCTACAAGTGACTCTGCTTCCCTAATGCTTTTTCTGGTAGCACTGTTCCCTGAAGGACAGGGTCAGCTAGGCACCAGACTGGTTAAGATATGAAGGTAACAACCATGTTTTCAATGTATGTAACTGATTTTTTATTTATTTTTTTTTAAACTGAGAATTGGAAAAAAAAAAAATCAAGATCCATCTACCCTATGCACTGAAGTAATAAAGTAACTTCTCTTTGTACAGCTAACCACTTTACAGACTTAACAGTGACAAAATGGTCAAGAGTAACACTTCAGCCAGTTGGCACAGTTAACAATGATACATTGGCCAACACAAGTACTTCCTTATGATGCTATTTTCCTTGCTAACTACTTTTTTTTTCCTGCTTAGGTCCAGAGCATTATTCGCTCCCAAACCAGTATGGGAATGCGTCACAGAGACCGTTCTACTACAGGAAATACTCTAAAGACTGGCTTCAACTCTGCCTTGACAACATACTTTTTTGGATCTGATCTGAAAGGAAAGCTGACAATCTCAAACTTCTTAGAGTTCCAGCGCAAACTTCAGCATGATGTTCTGAAGCTTGAGGTGAGAATTTGTTGACTTTGGGGAGGGCTGACTGACATCAGTCATGGAGTGCCCTATTGTGGTGTACTGAGGTGATCACCTGAGGGCTATCTTCATGAGGGTGAGCGTGGGTGTGGGCAAGAAGGGAGAGCTGGTGCTATAAACATATTATAGTAGCTGCTGAGACATAGGAGGTATCATACTGAATCAGATTAGTGGTTCAATATCTTGTCGACAACACCAGATACTTAAGAAGAAGGTACAAGTGATCCCGCAATAGGCAGTTATGAGATAACCTGCCGGAGTAGAGTTTGTCTAATCCTCAATAGTTAGAGAGTGATTTGTGCCCTGAATCATGAGGGCTCATATCCTTTCCAGAACTCTTGGATTTTTAAAAAAATTGCTATTATAACTCTGGATAGTCTTGTTTATATAAGGCTATGGCTACACTGGCACTTTACAGCGCTGCAACTTTCTCGCTCAGGGGTGTGAAAAACACCCCCCTTGCCCCCCCTCCCCCCAAGCACAGCAAGTTACAGCGCTGTAAAGCACCAGTGTAAACAGTGCCCCAGCACTGGGAGCCGCCCTCCCAGTGCTTTAAGCTAATCCCCTCGTGGAGGTGGAGTACCAAGAGCTGGGAGAGCTCTCGCGGCAGCACTTTGAAGTTCTGAGTGTAGCCATGCCCTTAGTGTTTGGTCCTTTTCGGAATCCTGCTAAACTCTTGGTTTCAATGACATTTTGTGCCAATAACTTTCTCATAACTTGCATTGTGTGAATGGCTATTTTTCCACCACTTAATTTAATTGAATATTCTATTCTTGTATTATATGAGAGCATTAAGAAGCTCCCAGTCTACACATGCTCATGTTATTTATATGAGTTTAAGCACCTGTTGGTTTTTAAATGTAGCTATACTCAGAAAAGCAAGTATAAAAATAGCATTATGGAATTCCATGGTCACTTTCTCTCAATTTCCAAATAAAATCTACTCACTTTAAAGGTAAAATCTTTATTTTTCTGACTAGCAATCCTGCAAACTCAACCTGGGCTCTGAGTGACCAAGTGCAGTGTCTTACATTTCAGCCAGAAAGAACTATTTTGCAGGCTAAATAATCTCCTCACTTAAACTTGTGCAGCCCAGTTACTTCCAGTAAGGTGGCAGAGATGTAACTAGCTAAACCAGTAATGAACTCAAACAATTCTGTTTAATGTGCAAGAAGGAACAAAATCCAGTTGTTCCTTCTTCGCTGCTAACTGAAGTAAAAAGTAATTAATTTCTCATTAAATTAATAATTACAAATAATTAATCCTTAAAGTCAGCAAATGTGACTGAATACACACAGGGAGCAGATTGATTGAGTTAGGAATACGCCATTTTTTTATACTGCCATTTTTTAGACTAGAGCAAACTACATTTTTTAGTTCCTCTGTGGTGTATAAGTTGGAAATGAGAAAAATAAACCTTGAGTTGTGGAAAAATGAAACTAGTTTCACAGTAATGAGGGTTATAAATAAATAAGGTTATTTCATGCTCAGTGACTGCAACAGCACGATACTCGCTGAGTTTTACAAACACCAACATTGCCTCCTCTACGCCATGCAAAAATTGCCCCTGAAATTTTTTCCTTGCCCGTTGCTCTAACCCACATAGTCCCTCCACTAACTCCCTCTCCCCCTTGTCACTGTTCTCAACGCCTTACATAACTCAGCCCCTCTCCAGTACCTGCTTTTGGTTGTTTCATGTCATGGAGCACTGTCATGGATGGGTATAAACTGTTCAGGCAGGGAAGAAAAGGTGGAGGAGTTGCACTGTATGTAAGAGAACAGTATGATTCCAGTATGAAAATGGAAAAAGCCTGTTGAGAGTCTTTGGGTTAAGTTTAGAAGCGAGAGCAGCAAAGATGATGTTCTGGTGGGCATGTGCTATAGACCACTGGACCAGGAGAATGAGGCTTTCTTCAGACAATTAACTTAAGTTTCCAGAACACATGCCCAGGGTCTAATGGGGGACTTCAATCACCCTGACAATCAGCTGGGAGAGCAATACAGCAGAGCCCAGACAATCCAGGAAGTTTCTGGAGATTGTTGGGGACGACTTCCTGGTGCAACTACTGGAGGAACCAACCAGGGGCCATTCTCCTCTTGACCGTCTCCTTACAAACCGGGAAGAATTGGTAGGGGAAGTAGAAGTGGGTGGCAACCTGGGCAGCAGTGACCATGAGATGGTTGAGTTCAGGATCCTCACAAAAGGAAGAAAGGAGAGTAGCAAAATACAGACCCTGACTTCAGAAAAGCAGACTTTTACTCCCTTAGCGAACTGATGGGCAGGATCCCCTGGGAGGCTAATAGAGGAAAAGTAGTCCAGGAAAGCTGGCTGTATTTTAAAGAAGCCTTATTGAGGGCACAGGAACAAACCATCCCGATGTGCAGAAAGAATAGCAAATATGGCAGGTGACCAGCTTGGCTTAACAGTGAAATCTTCAGTGAGCTTAAACACAAAAAGGAAGCTTACAAGAAGTGGAAACTTGGACATACGACTAGGAGGAGGAGTATAAAAATACTGCTTGAGCATGCGGGGTGTAATCAGGAAGGCCAAAACACAACTGGAGTTGCAGCTAGCAAAGGATGTGAAGGGTAACAAGAAGGGTTTCTACAGGTATGTTAGCAACAAGAAAAAGGTCAGGGAAAGTGTGGGACCTTTAATGAATGGGGGAGGCAACCTAGTGACAGATGATGTGGAAAAAGCTGAAGTATTCAATGCTTTTTTTTGCCTTGGTCGTCACAGATAAGGTCAGCTCCCACACTGCTGTCCTGGGCAACACATTATGGGGAGGAGGTGAACAGCCCTCAGTGGTGAAAGAACAGGTTAAGGACTATTTAGAAAAGCTGGACGCCTGCCATACATCTGAGGGTGCTGAGGGAATTGGCTGATGTGATTGCAGAGCCATTGGCCATTATCTTTGAAAACTCATGGCGATCAGGGAAGGTCCCAGACTATTGGAAAAAAGCAAATATAGTGCTCATATTTTTAAAAGGAAAGAAGACCCACCCAGGGAACTACAGGCTTGTCAGCCTCACCTCAGTCCCTGGAAAAATCATGGAGCAGGTCCTCAAGGAAACCATTTTGAAGCACTTGGAGGAGAGGAAGGTGATCAGGAACAGTCAACATGGATTCTTCAAGGGCAAATCATGCCTGACCAACCGGATTGCCTTCTATGATTAGATAACTGGCTCTGTGGATATGGGGAAAGCAGTGGATGGGATATATCTTGACTTTAGCAAAGCTTTTGATATGGTCTCCCACAATATTCTTGCCAGCAAGTTAAAAAAGGATGGATTGGATGAATGGACTATAAAATGGATAGAAAGCTGGCTAGATTATCGGGCTCAACGGTGATCAATGGCTCGATGTCTACTTGGTAGCTGGTATCAGGCGGAGTGCCCCAGGGGTTGGTCCTGTGGCCAGTTTTGTTCAACATCTTTATTAATGATCTGGATGATGGGATGGATTGCACCCTCAGCAAATTTGCAGATGACACTAAGCTGGGGGGAGAGGTAGATATACTAGAGGGTAGGCATAGGGTCCAGAGTGACGTAGACAAATTGGAGGATTGGGCCAAAAGAAATCTGATTAGGTTCAACAAGGACAAGTGCAGAATCCTGCACTAAGCTGGAAGAATCCCATGCACTGCTACAGGCTGGGGACCGACTGGCTAAGCAGCAGTTCTGCAGAAAAGGATCTGGGGATTACTAGATGAGAAGCTGGATATGAGTCAGCAGTGTGCCCTTGTTGCCCAGGAGGCATATTGGGCTGCATTAGTAGGAGCATTGCCAGCAGATCGAGGGAAGTGATTATTCCCCTCTATTCGGCACTTGTGAGGCCACATCTGGAGTATTGTGTCCAGTTTTGGGCCCCCAACTACAGAAAGGATGTGGACAAATTGGAGAGAATCCAACAGAGGGCAACAAAAGTGATCGGGGGCTGGGACACATTACTTACAAGGAAAGGCTGAGGGAATTGGGCTTGTTTAGTCTGCAGAAGAGAAGAGTGAGGGGGGATTTGGTTGTAGCCTTCAACTGCCTGAAGAGGGGTTCCAAAGAGGATGGAGCTCGGCTGTTCTCAGTGGTGGCAGATGACAGAACAAGGAGCAATGGTCTCAAGTTGCAGTGGGGGAGGTATTACGCTATACAAAGCACACCGGATCTTTTATAAGAGAGAAGGCAAATACGCCATATTTATTGAAAATACAGCAGTTAGCATATGCTTTTCAGTCTCTCTCACACGCATGCACGCACGCACGCACGCACGCACACTCTCCTGCCAGTTGATGATCTTATAGTTACCAGTCTGGATCAATCTAGTGGCCAGCCAGATTGGTCGCATAGGGGAGCCAGGCTTTGTCGGTCACGATCCAATGCTCCTGGAGTAGTGGCAAGATGAACCCAAAATCCCATGGCAAAGCACCCTGTTCTTATAGTTCTTTTTCTCTGTTGAAATCTATGGATTTTGCTATGTCAGTTTGACAGGTTACTCCTTAATTGGTGTATCTTGATGTAAACATTCCAAAATACCTCTGAGAGGATTATCATGTCCTGGTTCCGATTTAATCAATTGTCCTGTCTTTAGGGGTGCCAGCCTTCACCTCAGGGTCGTCAACTTGCCCTTCCTTTATTATTGATATGCGTTGATGCTTTCTGATGTTGTTAAGTCTCTTTACTCCTTTTTCCTTGACCATCTGGCTATACCAATGGCTTTCACACCTTATCTTTTCCTAATGCATACATTCCTCATTCACACAGTCTTTTTACAGAGACCTTTGAGAATACAAATAGTGTCAGTTTATTTTGAATCTCCTTAACATAGACCCAATACAAGAGCCTGTCTTTTACTTACTAAACCTTAAAAACAATGAAATACATATTTAACTAGAGTGCCTAATTTATGTAATACATGTAGGAAACCATAGTAGACTTTATAACTTATCCTAAAACAAAAGGGTGACCATAATCAGTCATAAGGATTGTTCTGGTCTGTCCCTGCCTTAACATCAGTACAGACCCTGGCAGTCTGTTAGATGCATTCCTTTCTGCTATTCAAAAAGGGTGGCTGGTAAAATGAAATCAAGACATACGTTAGTACCTCTATTCTTATAGTACAATTATAAAATCCTGCTCCTACAGAGATCTAGGTTGGATATTAGGAAACACTATTTCACTTGGAGGGTGGTGAAGCACTGGAATGGGTTACCTAGGGAGGTGGTGGAATCTCCATCCTTAGAGGTTTTTAAGGCCTAGCTTGACAAAGCCCTGGTTGGTATGATTTAGTTGGTGTTGGTCCTGCTTTGAGCAGGGGGTTGGATTAGATGACCTTCTGAGGTCTCTTCCAACCCTAATCTTCTATGATCCCCCTCACCACCACCATTGCCTCCTCTACTCCACCAATGATGTTAACTTTGTCCATTCATTCTTCAGCTTCTCACGCAGACATCTCTGTGGTTTCGTTCATGTGATTTCCTATGTGAGGAACATTCTTCTGAGTTCATTCATCACTTTATTCACATTGATGTATTTCCTAAAGACCCATTTCTGCAATGAAGCAGATGGAGTTCCTAGCTGACTTGTAAATATAAGTTTGAAGAGTAATTATGAATAACTTGTCTTTATTTTAAAAAGTAGTAATATAACTTAACCTTGTATTACCAAAGCCGTGCAAAGCACCACCTTGATCACTCGAGTAATTTTTGAACCCCTTCTCCTTGCGTTGACTTTTTTTGTCTTTAGGTAGTAAGCTCCTTTGGGCAAGGCATGTTCCTTCTTATTCTGTTTAGAAAATGTCTAGCACATTATGGCAATATCAGAAACCAATCCCCTAAGGGTTACTCTCTTATTTGGGCCTAATTATCCATGGCTGCTGCCTGCTTTAAAAAGAGATGAGGAGAGGAGGAGAAATCAAGCAATTCTGAGGAACTCTTCCAATATATGATCAACTGGTGCCTTTTTTTTGAGTGAGTTTAAAAAAATCACTATCAGTAATGCTCAAGATTGTTTTGAGTGCTATAACTGCAGAATAGAGTTCGAAGAAAAACTGTTTACTTCTCTAAAGGGATAGATTTATGTATGTTTCAACCACTGATTTGAAACTAATAAAGCAGCTGTTCTCACAGTGGGAAGCTCAGATTTTTCTTCCAGGAAAATGCAAAAAGGGACATTATCTTACGTTGGGCTCTATTGTATTTAAAATACAGTATGGTCAGGTTTTTTTTTGCTGATTGCTAAGGTGAACTCTTTCTAGCTAAGTTAACAGCCTTCCCTCCTATTGTTGTGGGGGTTTTTTTATATATTATCAAAATGTTCACACGTTTCAGGAAAGTTTCAGCTGAAACCACCTTTGAATAGGATTATATCAGGTAAAGTCTCTATTTTTCTCATTCTCTACAGGAGAAATGCGAAGACAACACTTAAGAAACACTGGAATAGTGAAGTCCTCTACTTCCTCCTTTTGTTTACTTTTTTAAACCTAATTATATTTCTCATAATTTTGTTAAAATCTCAGCAATTTGCTCCATCACGGATGTGAAGAGTAAAAGTAACCACAGCTGGGGAAAAAACAGAAGCTTTTAACAGCATAATAGAACTCTCCTGTGGTTTGGGTACTTCCATGATTTATTTTCCTCTCCACTTATACCTTACTGCTTAGTTACAGTCTTTTAAATCAGAAATTGGCATGCAATGTAGTTTATGGTTCCCACTATATAAACTAAAACATGTATGAACTATGCAGTTGATTGGTTGCCCTCCGTATGTTGCTTTTTCTTACTGGATAGATGATGTATTATAATGGTGAGTTAATG
Organism: Dermochelys coriacea; assembly: GCF_009764565.3. NCBI lineage: Eukaryota > Metazoa > Chordata > Testudines > Dermochelyidae > Dermochelys > Dermochelys coriacea. The sequence continues at coordinate 86,133,068 of NC_050074.1, read as the reverse complement.
CAGATATTTACTCCCTTGTTGTCACTCTGCAAGAGACAAATGCTGATGTAAGAAATGTTTCACCTTTGAATAAGCAAGCTGAGCCATCCCTGTTTACTCTTGAGCAGTGGTGTAACCAAGTACTCTATTCTGTTGGTATACGCAATGTTTTGCCTGTATAATACCATCTGGATGATGGTGATCCACTCATTTGAAATAGAGGCAATTTCACATCATACTTTATACTATTTCTGCTTCTTAGCTTTTTCTTATAGGTGCCACTGAGCACAGGGTAAGGCGATAGAGGGAGATCAGTAAGACCCTGGCAACCAGTGTTATATTATTATGTGTTTCTAAAAGATATATACTTACCAAAAAAGGAACTAAACATATTATTAATATTTCAGAAGGTCTCCTCCCTCCCTCTTAAAATGCTTGGTACCAGTAATGACTTAAAAGTTAGTCTAATTTCTCTTCCAACTGGCTCCTTATTACTAGCAATGGGATGTGGCTACTAGCATCAAAACATTGGTGAAGTATAGCTTGAGAATGCCAACACCAATTTGCTTTAGTGTGGTATTTTTAGGAAAATTTACTGGCCATTTTTTCCTGATGGCCTGACACTTGGGATGGAATCCAATTTTGACTCGCCCAGTCTGTTCCATAGGTTTGGTGTCTCAGAATTAGTCTGCTAGATGTACATGGAAATGGTATCCAGGCCTTTCACTTAATGTGGGACCAGCAGATGCTCCTGATGCAAGTGCCAGGATTGCTCCCTGTCAAAGACTCCTTGTCTAGTAGTGGAGAAAAGAGATACCAAGTGAATAGCAATGGGATTTTCTGAAAATGGTGTTACAACCCTGGCCTCATTTCCATTGTCCTAAAATCCTGTTTCTCTTGCAGGGAAGAGGTTGCTGTGGGGGGAAGTCAACAGCCTGCAGGATGACTCTGCATCCCTGAAAACAGTCCTTGTTTTCAGGGCCTGTCTTGGCACTCAAGTAGATTCTTTTTTTCTTTTTTGCTTATTTTCAATAAAAACAAATTGTAAGAGGCGCCATTGGCACCCTGCTCTAAACAGACCACATGCACACATTGCATGGAGTCCTAAAATTATCCCTTTTTAGGATTTGGCTTTATTGATAACTCTATTAGCAACAACAACAAACTTCAGCCTCAGACTTCTCCATAAGTTCAGCTGTTCTTGGGGCTCTCCTGCTGTATCTCCTCTGTCCCAGAAAGATACTCCAAACCTTATATCCTGGCTGGAGCTAACAAGAAGGCAGCTAGAATCAGAAGTAAATACTTTACATCCTTATGAAGGGTTCCAGTTCCTGAAAGTTAGGGTGACTCAGATGAATTCTTCATTCTTTTGCCAGGTCTTACAAATAACCACTGTTACACCCTGCAAAATGTCATCTGAAATATTATTTACAATTCTCATCACCTATGGTCAAGAAAGATTAATTCAAACTGAAACAGGTGCAGAGAAGAGCTACTAGGATGACCAGGGGAGATGAAGGGCCTATCTTTTGAGAAGAAGCTGGAAGAACTCAACTTGTTTAGTCTCTCAAAAAGAAGGCTGAGAGGGGATATGGTTGCTCTGTATAAATACATCAGGAGAGTAAACACCAGAGAGGGTGAAGAGCTATTTAAGTTAAAGGACAATGTTGGCTCAAGAAAAAATGGGAATAAACTGAAATTTAAGCTCATTGTTTCTTGTCCTATCCTCAGAAGTTAAGGAGAACAATTTTTCTCCCTCCTCCTTGTAACAACCTTTTATGTACTTGAAAACTGTTCTCATATCCCTTCTCTGTCTTCTCTTCTCCAGACTAAACAAACCTATTTTTTTTTTCAATCTTCTCTCATAGGTCATGTTCTCTAGACCTTTTATCATTTTTGTTGCTCTCCGCTGGACTTTCTCCTATTTGTCCACATATTTCCTGGAATGTGGCACCCAGAACTGGACACAGTATTCCAGTTGAGGCCTAATCAAGGTGGAGTACAGCGGAGGAATTACTTCTCGTGTTTTGCTTACAATACTCCCGCTAATGCATCCCAGAACAATGTTTGCGGGTTTTTTTTGCAACATGGTTACACTGTTGATTCATATTTAACTTGTGATCCACTATGACCCCCAGATCCCTTTCCACAGTACTCCTTCCTAGGCAGTCATTTCCCATTTTGTATGTGTGTAGCTGATTGTTCCTTCCTAAGTGCAGTACTTTGCATTTGCCCTTACTGAATTTCATCCTGTGTCTTATGTTCCTAAAGCTCATGCTTCAGATGGTCACCTATAGGGGTCAGGGGTCTTTCCCCCCCCCCCCCCATCGTGTGTGTGTGTGGTTTTTTTGTTTGTTTGTCTGTCTCTTTCCTCAGAAGTATCAGAGATGGCCATGACTAGACATGGGACACTGAACAGAGAGGGCCAGTTTTCTGAGGTGTCACTGAGCATTCTCTCTATCACATGCTTAGCCGGCTGGTTCTTGCTCACATGTTCAGGGTCTAATTAATCACATGGGATTAGGAATGAATTTTTCCCCAGGTCAGGTTGGCAGTTACCTTGGGGTTGATTTTTTCCTTCCTTTTCAGCATGGATTGGAGGTCACTTGCTGGGACTTCTTGTATGCAGATCATATCAATAGCATGTTGATGAACAAGAGCACTGATTAAATGTCTCTTGACTGTCGATAAACCCTCAGCGATGAGTTGTAAGACTCCACATGTGGGCCCAATGGTATGGAACCCAAGAGATTGCACGTTCTTAAGGTTACTGGAAGCAGCGAGACTGGGATTCTTCAAGTATGAACTTACAGAATTTGGTTTTCTAGGAGGATCATTCGCTTCTTTGTACTGTGCTGGGTACTGACAGCTGGGTACGACCACAAGAACGCTGATCCGTTGCCACCCTTGCAGGGACTTTCAGGATACATTTCACTTTAAGAATTCCCTGCCATTGCAGAGGCCTCAGGCATTGCTGCACCTTGGTCCCTCCTACTGTCTGTGGCACATAACAATGCAGTCTCCTTTAGGTTATAATATTTTGGTCTAAGTTTGCATCTTGGATTTAGTGTGCAGTTGCTGGGTGGTATTGGTGGCCTGTGATATATAGGGGCGTCAAACTGGATAATCTGGTGGTCCCTTCTGACCTTTTAAATTCTGCAACTGATATTTGGTCCTGTTTTTTGCAAAACCCTACAGATTACTACAAATCTTCTGTCATGGTTACCATAGTGAAATAAGATTGCTGCACAATTAGTGACTGTATGTCAGCGTGTTTTCCTACTGCTATAATTTATGTGGATGAAAAGATGATTGATCTCAGTTGGATTCTTGACTATTGACCAGCTGTGGTGGAAATAAGAGTGTAGCAATGTCAGATTGGTTAAGCTTCATAAGCTATTAAACACTGCAAGAATCTATAAATCAAACAGTTAAAGGCTTTTGAAGGCCAGTTGTAACTTTTCCAATTGAATCTACCAAACTCTCACGGGGTGCACTCACTGCTAGTGGTGCAGCCTCCTGGCTATGCTGGGGATTATTTCTGCCAGGTTTTGCACCCGCACCCTCTCCAAAGGTATCTTTCTGATCGTCCTCTTACCTGCAGACCTCTCTTGCTCCAGCAACCACAGCCTCCTCTTCGTGACTCAGCCCTCTGGCCAGGTCACTATGTGGTTTCCCCTTTCAGGGATACCAGAGTCTTTCCGGGTCGAATCGTCCCAGGCAGTCCAGTGACCCCTGCCTGGTCTGTGCCATGTCCCCAGTGGCTGGTAGGGGAACGCGGGCCCATCCTCTACTCTAGGTTCCAGCTCAGGGGCCATCTAATCAGCAGCCAAGGTCTGCACTCTTATTCCTTGCTGCTTTTCCCCTGAGTCTTCCCCTATCTTCCTGGCTTCCAGCCTCTCAACTCCTTCCTCTCAGGGAGTGGCTGCAGCCTACCTTTCTGCAACCTCCTCTGTTCTCTGATTCTGTGATTTATACAGGACCCTCCTGTTCCTGGCCAGCTGAGCCTTATTTAATCAACCCTTGCTCCCTGACTCCTCCTCCAGGTGCAACCCAGGGACTTAATTGGCCTACTAGGCCACCATAACCCTTTCAAGCCTTGTGTGCAGTGGACACGCCATCACACAGACAAAAAGTTTTGAAGTGTGACTTACTACTGGAGTAGCTTGCATCTTAGACTGTGTAACTTCAAAGAAATTGTGTATAAACTGTTTTTGTAAATTAGCTGTGATATGGTAATCTTCAGACTAGGAATTGAATGGAGCCTGCCTCATATTTGCATGTTGTTTACTCTTCATAATACAAGAACTAGGGGTCACCAAATGAAATTAATAGGCAGCAGGTTTAAAACGAACAACAGGAAGTATTTCTTCACACAGAGCACAGTCAACCTGTGAAACTCTGTGCCAGAGAATGTTGTGAAGGCTAATACTGTAACAGGGTTCAAAAAAGAACTAGATAACTTTATGGAATACAGGTCAATCAATGGCTATTAGCCAGGATGAGCAGGGATCGTGTCCCTAGCCTCTCTTTGCCAGAAGCTGGGAATGGGTGACGGGATGGATCACTTGATGATTACAGGTTTCAGAGTAGCAGCCGTGTTAGTCTGTATTCGCAAAAAGAAAAGGAGTACTTGTGGCACCTTAGAGACTAACAAATTTATTAGAGCATAAGCTTTCGTGAGCTACAGCTCACTTCATCAGATGCATCCGATGAAGTGAGCTGTAGCTCACGAAAGCTTATGCTCTAATAAATTTGTTCGTCTCTAAGGTGCCACAAGTACTCCTTTTCTTTTTGATGATTACAGGTATTGTTCATTCTCTCTGGGGCACCTGGCATTGGCCACTGTTGGAAGACAGGATACTGGGCTAGATGGAACTTTGGTCTGACCCAGGATGGCCGTTTTTATGTTCTTACATACATGGAGTGAGTCACTGAACTATCAGATGGTAACAGCTATTGGTCATTACTGACCAGGACAGTATCTGAACCAGTGATCAAGAAGAAAAAGGTTTCTTTATCCTGTCAACAGTTGTCTGAGCCACCCAGTCCCTCTGTATGTATAGCACTTTTCCTTGTGCTTAGTTTTCTGTCCATATACTTATGTAGCTTTGTCTTCTTTTCCCTCCATCTCCAGTCTAATCTGCTTCCTTTTTCATGTCCCTCCCTTGCTGTTGCCCATCTCTCCTCTCTCTCTTTCTTTGCCACATCCATTCCCTCTCATTTATAAACACTCACTCTTGCATATGTTCATCCAGTTTCACCCCTTCCTTCCTTCCTTTGTCTCCCCTTCCCTCTTTGAAGTAATCAGGTGCTCACCTGTGACTGGCAAATGGATGCAAACTCATGTATACTGGCCCAGGTCACAGCAGTAGCTGCCTTCATGTGGCAGTGATGGTGTTAATAGACTGCCTGTCCTCTCCCCTCTACGATAATCATTGCTGCAGAGTTATAAGGAAGTGACTCGGTTACTTTCAGGCACCTTAAAGTGAAACCTGAACACGGAAGGTACAGGGGCAGGAAATGTGTAAATCTATCTATCTTAAAACTAGATCCACTTTATTTCCATATTTTAATTGTTTTCTTCTCCATGTGCTGATTATTAAATAATTAGTTGCAAGGATTAATCTCTCAGCACATCTGCTTTTCGTGTTCCTATGTTGAAGTCCGATTTGTACAATACTGCTTTATACAGTACCAGCATAATGAGGTCTTGGGCCATGACTAAGGCTCCTAGGCACTACAGTAATACAAATAATAAGAATGTTAACCACCATCTGTGCACCAGAATTATGTGGAAATGAAGTTGTCAACATAGATTTAACCTTACCTCCTGATAAGGTGAAATATTTAAAAAATAGAGGAGAGGGAGAAAGGAGAACACAGTCAAAAGAAAAATAAGGTACTATCAAAGAATGTGAATGAGCAAGAGTGTGTGCTAGTAATAAATGGTGTTCGAACTGTAGCACTGGCATACACCCCTCATGGCCTTGAGCAAGCTACATAAACTGCCTCAGTTTCCCCATTTATAACATGAATATAATTAGGGCTGTCAAGCGATTAAAAAAAGTAATCGCAGTTAATCACACTGTTAAACGATAATAGAATACCATTTATTTAAATGTTTTTGGATATTTTCTAAATTTTCAAATATATTGATTTCAATTACAACACAGAATACAAAGTGTGTACAATTCTCACTTTATATTTATTTTGATTACAAATATTTGTGCTATAGAAAACAAAAGAAAAAGTATTTTTAATTCCTCATACCAGTACAGTAGTGCAGTCTCTTCGTCATGAAAGTTGAACTTACAAATGTAGAATTATGTACAAAAAAACTGCATTCAAAAACAAAACAATGTAAAACTTTAGAGCCTTCAAGTCACTCAGTCCTACTTCTTGTTCAGCCAGTCATTCAAACAAAAAGTTTATTTACATTTTCAGGAGATAATGGTGCCTGCTTCTTGTTTACAGTGTCACCTGAAAGTCAGAACAGGCATTCGCGTGGCACTATTGTAGCCAGTGTTGCAAGATATTTATGTGCCAGATGTGCTAAAGATTCATGTGTCTCTTCATCTTCTACCACCATTCCAGAGGACATGTCCATGCTCATGATGGGTTCTGCCTGATAACGATCCAAAGCAGTGCAGACTGACGCATGTTCACTTTCATCATCTGAGTCAGATGCCACCAGCAGAAGGTTGATTTTCTTTTTTGATGGTTCGGGTTCTGTACTTTCCGCATTGGAGTGTTGCTCTTTTAAAACTTCTGAAAGCATGCTCCACACCTCGTCCCTCTCAGATTTAGGAAGGCTCTTCAGATTCTTAAACCTTAGGTTGAGTGCTCTAGCTATCTTTAGAAATCTCACATTGTTACCTTCTTTGCATTTTGTCAAAATCTGCAGTGAAAATGTTCATAGAATCATAGAATATCAGGGTTGGAAGGGACCCCAGAAGGTCATCTAGTTCTTAAAATGAATAACGTGCTGGGTCATCATCTGAGACTGCTATAATATGAAATAAATGGCAGAATGCGGGGAAAACAGAGCAGGAGACATACTATTCTCCCCCAAGGAGTTCAGTCAAAATTTAATTAACGTGTTATTTTTTTAACAAGTGTGATCAGCCTGGAAGCATGTCCTCTGGAATGGTGGCCAAAGCCTGAAGGGGCATACGAATGTTTAGCGTATCTGGCATGTAAATACCTTGCAATGCCGGCTACAAATGTGCTATGCAAACACCTGTTCTCATTTCAGGTGACATTCTAAATAAGATGCAGGCAGCAGTATCTCCTGTCAATGTAAACAAACTTGTTTGTCTTAGCGATTGGCAGAATAAGAAGTTGGACTGAGTGAACTTGTACGCTCTAAAGTTCTACATTGTTTTGTTTTTTGAGTGCAGTTATATAACGGAAAAAAATCTGCATTTGTACGTTACACTTTCATAATAGAGATTGCACTTCAGTATTTGTATGAGGTAAATTGAAAAATACTATCTTTTGTTTATCATTTTTAAAGTGCAAATATTTGTAATAAAAAATAATATAAAGTGAGCACTGTGCACTTTGTATTCTGTGTTGTAATTGAAATCAATATTGAAAATGTAGAAGAACATCCAAAATATTTAATAAATTTCAATTGGTATTCTATTGTTCTAAGTGTGATGAAAACTGCTGTCAAACGCGATTAATTTTTTTTAATCACAATTAATTTTTTTGAGTTAATCATGTTAGTTAACTGCAGTTAATCGACAGCCCTAAATATAATACTTAATTCACCAGAGTGTTTATAAAGATTGAATTAACCCTTAAAATGATTTGACAAAAAGATGCTGTATAAGTGCTAATTATTGTTTGGAGCCACTTTATAGCTAGCATAGTTAGGCTATGTCTATGCTATGGACCTTACAGCAGCATTCTGTACCGTTGCAGCTGCACCACAGTAAGGTGTCCTGTGTAGCTACTGTATGCTGGGGAGAGAGCTCTCCCGTCAACATAATTAGCCACCCTCAACGAGCAGCAGTAGCTATGTTGGCAGGAGAGCGTCTCCCGCTGACGTATCGCTGTACACACTGGCGCTTTTGTTGGTGAAACTTACGTCGGTTGGGAGGGTGGCTTTTTTCACGCCCTTAACTGACAAAAGTTTTGCCAACAAAAGTGTTAGTGTAGACAAAGCCTTAGATTGGGTTGAGATTTGCACACAGAAGTTAAACTTTTTTGTTATGTCTGATGAATACCGTGTATTCTTCCCCAATTGATGGCACTTACTGTTTAAGTGTTAAAATTTGTTTTATACTCAGTTACACGTTAGCCCGAGTTATAAACAGTTTAAAATGGCCACCTACAAAAGTTTTGTGGTGCTTCTAGCTTTTTTTAGATTCCTCCAGAAAATAAATTCTTGAAGTTCTTTTGTTTTTTGACTGAAAAACTCCCTCATTTCTACATTGTAGCCAATTCAGAGAATGTTAAAGTTTATTTATGGGTCAATTTTTTTCATTTGTTCACATAATGAGTAATAACTCTGTCTCTCTTGCAATGATTGCCTTCAATATTTTTGTAGTTCCATATATTTGTTGTCAAATATTCTAGAATTTAAGCTTTCATTTAAAAAAAATCGCTTCTAGCCCTGAGGATTGCTATTAATATTCTTTAAATCACTAATGTGGTAGCTATGAAGTAAACTGTCAGAAAAGTTCACATTGTTGTCCTCCTGAATCTGCAGGTGGCCTGAAAAATGATTCTGAGAGTTGTGGACTGCCTCGTCTGTCAATAGTGTTTAAAACTCTGAAAGCTAGTGTATAATGATTTAAATGTCAACATTATTCACTATTTCAACCACTGTTCCTTTTTAATAGAAACATCAGTTAACATGACAAATAGTTTTGATGACAAGTGAATTTGATGGGCTCTTCGTTGTCAAATCTGTTCGACACTTGCACTTGATGACCTGCTGGTTGAGTGATTAAATCATTTGTCATCTCAAGTTTTGATGACTGAAACTTCAAATGATGAGAATGTTGGTATCCCCTTGTAGATTATTCCAAAATCTAAAGCAAGGGTTATATTTTATTAGTGTGCCAATTTTGGATTTATGAACACTGTTAGTCTTAACAGTATGTATTTAAATTGTGATGTTTTTCCTGCAATATTTTAGGTCACATTAATTTATCAGAACATTTAATTTATGATGAATATCCTGTATATAAATGATTTTGCATAAATTACTTTCAGTGGAGAATGGGTTGTACAATGTATTTTTTCAGGATAAATTACCTGTCAATAAAGAGAATGCCTTACAGCTCAGCCAATTAAGAGCTTCATCAGTTTAGTGACTGAGCTATAACCAAGCTCTCCCTTCTAGAGCTTGCCCAAGTGTGCAGGAGAATTGCTCTTCTGCAGATTTCTAAAGTTTTAGATTGCCTCTGTTAAGAGAGAGAATAATAAAGCTAGTGTAGATCTGCTCTTCAAATGTGAAATGCAAAAGTATCGATAATGTATTTATCTTTGCTTTACTTTCTATTAAAGTTGAACTGGATAGTTAATGAGGAAGTGAGTTGGGGCCACCTGTGCTATGAGTAAATTATCAAAGTGCTCAGTGATAACATATTTGTCCCCTAACCTGCTTACAGAGCTTTCATTTGATAGTTAAGACAAGACCCAAATCATGCTAAACCATCATCCTATGATGTCAGCTGCAGGCATGTGCGATGATACAGAAAAATATTCTGATACATTTTCAGTCAATTGAGATATGCCATTGGACTATGTAGGGGAGGGAAGAACAAATATTAAAAATGTTGTCTTAAAGTGCACAGCATTCCAACCATGGTCTAGTTAGTGGGAGGGATATTAAGCATAGAAATCTTTAAATTAACTTTCATTTTTAACAGGGAGGAGACAGCAGCAGATTAAAAAATGGAATGGATGAGGTTCTGGCAAAGAATCAGGAAGAAATAGACTAAATTATGTGTAGCTATTAGAATATATTCCAGTCTGTTGGATTTGATGAATTCTACTCTGGAGTGCTAAAGGAAGATGCAGGGCTCGTGCCTGTGGTGATGATTATTGCTAAGACAGCAGAGGTCCCAAGGGGTGGAAAAGGGCAAACAGTGCCTATTCCAAGAGTGAGAGCCAGGGAATTAAAGCAGTAAGCTGATTTTAATACTTGGTATGTTGATAGGACAATTAATAAAATAGTTGATTTTTAAGCACCTAAGGGAAGAAATGTAACAGTTTGGTATGGCTGTTTAATTACTATTATATTCCTGTGAGCTTTTTCTCTTAGCTTGGATAAGAAAAACCTAGTGTGCAGTTGTGAATTAGCTGGAGCTACAACATGGAAGACACAATACTGAAGAAAACTGAACATATGCTTATGGGGAGGACAGGTCTGTGCATGGAGAGGACTGTTGATGCAGATTGTCCTCTGCCACATGAAATGGGGAAGTCCTCTGGCCCTGTCACGGATTGTCCAGTCTCACCCTGGACCTCCTGACGTCACTCCCCATGTTCAGGATCTATGCTAAGGAAGCTAAGATTGGGGAGGTGGGGAGTAGAAGTGGGTAGACTGATGGTAGATCTTGGAGAACGCTCCCCTTCTGATCTCGGGAATTCCCAATAAAAGGTTAATTTATCTTTTATGTGAAGCCCCCTGATCTTGGGTTCCACAAGGATCAGTAGGGGAGGGAGAGGAGTCTGAGATTTCCTTCCCAGAACCAGCTCCTGCACGTGGGGATGGCTCAGGCCATCAATTATTAATGAGTCAGTGTCAAGCTGGGAGGAGTTGCTGAGTGGGGTCCCACATAGGTCTATAGTAGTTTCAATGCCATTACAATATATTATGATCTTAATGGAGACCATGATAATCAGATTTGGAGATGTCATAAATGATGGTTAGAGTTTAGTAGTCTCTACCAGTTAAAAATGAGCTGTACCAAACACAACTAGATTTATTTCAGACAACTATAAAATGCTTCTTGTAAGGAAGTGCAACCAACCCTACAAATATGGAAATTAGGGAATGCTAGCCAGGCAGCAGTTGTAAAAAGGGGTCTGGTCTAGGCCGTTATTATTGCATTAGCTCAGGGGTGGGCAACTTTTTGACCCGAGGGCCACATCGGGTTGCAAAACGGTATTGAAGGCCAGGTAGGGAAAGCTGTGCAAACAGCCCCTGATTGCCCCCTCAGAACTCCCAACCCATCTAATCCCCCCCCTTGTCCCCTGCCCCTAACCACCCCCCCAGGACACCTCACCCTATCCAACCCCCCTGCTCCCTGTCCCCTGACTGCTCTAACCCCTATCCACACTCCCATCCCCGACAGGCCCCCCGGGACTCCCAAGCCTATCCAACCCTCCCCGCCCCAGGACCCCACTCCCATCCAATCCCCCCCACACTCCCTGTCCCCCTGGATTCCCCAGGACCCCACCCCCATCCAACTCCCCCATTCCCTGTCTCCTGACCCCCCCCCCCGAACCTCTGCCCATCCAACTGCCTCCTGTCCCTTGACCGCCCCCCGGGGCCTCCTGCCCCTTATCCAATCCCCCACCCCCCTTACCCTTACCATGCCACTCAGAGCAGCAGCACAGGCTTATCTGAAAGCCTGGGAGGTGAGCGGTCGCAAGCCGCACTGCCCGCGTGGCGGTGTTGCTGCAGGGAAGGGGGAAAAGCGGGGGAGGAGCCCGGGGGTGAGCCTCCCCAGCCAGGAGCTCAGGGGCCAGGGAGGACAGTCCTGCGGGCTGTAGTTTGCCCACCCCTGCATTAGCTGTATGAAATGTTAAGTTGTATCAATGGACAAGATCATGTGAAACAATCAGAATAATTTCTGTGCATAGGTTAGGGATTAGTTGGAGCCTGGTGTTGAGTTTTTGTACCACATAGCCAAAAACTGGAAAGAATTCAGGGTCGAATAGCAAAACTGATTAAAGGCTTTTAAAAATAAGACTGAGGAAAAGTTATGAGACCTGGGCATATGCATCTTAAAGGAAAGAGAGAAGGGAGACATAATTCTCTCAGTAAACATAAAGATTTGCTAAAAAGAAGACTGGGTCCCTAATTATAATTAATCAGTAAGGATAGAACAAGTAGTAATGAGCCTAAATTGCAACAGGGAAAATTTAAGTAAAATATTAGAAAAGTTCTCTAACTGTTCAGAACCATTAGGAAAGGAAGGTGCTATTTGAGTGGTAAATTTACCTTTATTGGAGATACTTTACACCAACTTATCAGAGGACACAGTTACATTAATCCAGTCACAGTATAGCAGACTAAAAGACCAACCAGAGGCCTCTTCCCACCCAAATTAATCCTTAAGGAGAACACTGGAGTTTGCTTGAAAGACAGACAGACAACTTTTGGGCCATGCCTACACAACCACTTATGTTGGCAAAACTTACGGTGCTCAGGGGGTGTGTCTGAGCAAAATCATCTTCACGGGCATAAGTGGTAGTATGCACAGTGCTATAGTGGTGGGAGAGCTTCTCCCAGCGACATAGCTACCACCACTTATTGCGGGTGGTTTAATTATGTCATAGAGCTGCTACACGAGAGATCTTACAGCAGTACAGCTGCACTGTTGTAAGCTCTCTAATGTAGACATGGCCTTACTCAAACACACAGCAGGGATAACAGAACGTTATGGGCAACACACATTTTTTTGCATGTTTTTAGTTTAATCATTTGAAAGTTATGCTTCAAATCATAATTATTAATTTGCTACTTTACTACATGTCAAATTAAGATGTTTGGGGCAGGTTGTGGATTCTGAATTTTGCTGATAATAATTTCAGTAACTTTTTATGTTTAGGTCAGGAAAGACAGTAATATCTTCTAGCCCTGTATATTGGATCTTAAAATCATTACACCTGTACGTACAGAAAATTGTAGAAGTCCTGTACAATTGGGCTCACGGTAACTAAGATGTACAAAATATGGCTTCACAGTTTGTGAAGTACAAAAATAATTTAAAAACACGTAATTGGAACTTCCCGAGAAGCTTTTAAACATGTTTTATACAAAATACATAGAGTGGTTTAAAAGTTTTCTTGAAGCTCATTTGTGATGAACTCCACAGTTTTCCCCCCCCTGCTGTTGGTGATGGCTTATCTTAAGTGATCACTCTCCTTACAGTGTGTATGATAAACCCATTGTTTCATGTTCTCTGTGTGTGTGTATATAAATCTCTCCTCTGTTTTTTCCACCAAATGCATCCGATGAAGTGAGCTGTAGCTCACGAAAGCTTATGCTCTAATAAATTTGTTAGTCTCTAAGGTGCCACAAGTACTCTTTTTCTTTTTACAGTTCATTTGTAGCTTTGCTGCTCATGAGTTTGTGTTGGTTGTATTACTAATGTGATCATCTTTATAGCAGGCAAACCATCATGCAATCTGTTTATCTTTATATGTTAGACTAGATATTGTAGATATTTAGCAAAATTACAGAAAAAGGTAGGACAGGAAGTGAAGAGTTCTGTGTCCAGCTGAAATTGACATCTACATATAGTTATACTAATAACTACTTGCTTCCTTTTCTTTATTAAATTGTTTATGTAAACCAAAGTTTTTGGTGTTATAAAACTAACCTCATTTATGTTGATTTATGAAAGGATGTTGCAATTTCAGTTTTTAGGACATCTGGTGCTAGATTTCCAGAGATACTGAGCATTGACAACTCCAGCTAACATAAATGGTAGTAGGGGTTTCTTGGAACTTCTGAAAAATATAACTCAATGATATATTTTATTAATTGCATTGTCAAACCATGGATTTTAACATCATTGACTGAATTAAGCAGGAAGAGCAGGCTAATTAGAATAGAGCACACACACACACACAACCCCACACCCACCCCCCTTAGGTTAATTAACTGAAGACCTCTGTAATCCCAATGGTCAAACTGCAGGAGATTGGAGTGTACTGATAACCAGCCTTTTCCCAGCTGCTGTCCCAGACTCTGTGAAGGGAAGGAATCACCACGGCAATTTTAGAAGCTTCAGAGATTTCATTTTTATTTTGTTCTGGGCCAAGGTGCTCGAAGCACCACAGGGCTGGCAGGAGTACTCTGAGAAAAACTAGGCTTACACACAGCTGTGAGTTATTGGCTTTACTGAAGGGTAGTGACCCATCCACAAAGGGGACTCCAAGCGTTGCAGTCACAGAGGCGGGGAACCCAGCACACTGGAGCTCTGCCTGGGACGGAGTCCACCAGAGGGGCAGACAGTCAGCGTTAATAAGCATTACACAAAAACAGCTCATGAATATAGAATTAAGAATTTCCCAAAGGGGGCCTTCTGCTACCTGGCAAAAGGTCATGCAAAGCAGCTGGGATCGGTCAACGACCGGTTCTAGCTGGTTTCCTGTGTCCTTCAGTAACCTTTCAGCTCGAGAAAATGGAAATTCCCTAGCTAGGCCGTAACAGTCTTCCGCAGTCCCCTACATATTTTGAAATACATGTTTACTCATTCATAATGTCCAAATTATGATGTGTAAATCAAGCAAAGCTTATGAAAGCTCCAGTGAGGCTGCAGGATTTTCATCTTCTGAGAAAATCCAATATGGTTGCTACATGGAGACTGTTCAGGATTCACAAATCTGCCACAATATTTCAGTAATTGCGGAAAACCGATGAGCAAATAGTGAACAAAATGACTGGATTCCTTTTTTTAAACCTCATCAGAGATTGTCATCTTTTTAAATAATCAGCAGTTTTGGTTTCCAAAGTTTGAAGCATCCAGCTTTGAAAAGGAATAAACTCTCATGTATGAAATTTCTTTGACATTCATTGTCATCCTTATTTTATTTAAACAAAATATTTCAGTCTCTTCCTTCTTATAGATTCACTTTAAATTCTGAAGACACAGATATCCTTGGTCTGCTTCGTACATCTTCACTAAAAGTCACTATTTTAGCTACTGATTTTGATATTGCTGCAATGATGTAGGAAGCAGAATGTCAACTTGATTCTCATTGTTAGATTGAACTTGGAAGTACTGAAAGAAGTTTAAAAAACAAACTTAGTTTGCTTGGTAAATTGAGCAACAAAGTCAAATGGAGACTAAACATAAATTAGGTAATGGGCAGCAGAAGTTCTGTATATTTATACAATTATTTTATGTATCTGTTGCATGGAGAATATTATTTGTGCTTCCAGATTGAAAGCTAGTAGAATGGAGAGCTCAAAATGCCCATTCTGTTCTATGAACTAAATGTGACTGCAGAGCTATTTGACTGTAATATTTTATAAATTAATATAGTAGTAGATGTGTGGTGTCTTCTTCTTGCCTAGAAACTATACAATGTTCCATCTTGTTATGGTTTAAAAGTTTCAAATAAGTAAATGAAGATAGAGGGAGGAAAAGAGTTGTAAGTAGGAGTGTGGGTTTTATTATAGTGAGTGCCATGTGATGTGTATTCAACTTCTGACTGTAAGATAACTTTTACTTACCATAGCTATATGTGTGTTGTGTGGTGGTGGTGTTCCTTTCTGGGTAGAAGGAAGAAGCTTTCTTTTCTTTTCTTTTCCCTCCTCCCCCTTTTCCTGAAGCCTTGTTGTAATAGAAGAGAATTAAGGTAAAAGCCCTGCATCTTTTCCCTTAACAAAGCACTAAAGACAGTTGCAAACAAGACACTAGTCCCATGTTTAATGTATATGGAGCCGGGGTCCATTTTGTCTCTAATGGTATGGTGGGTTTCCGTGTAGTGTTGCAAATGAGTTCTGGGACATATAGTTTGTCTGAACCACTTAAATAAAGTTTGAAATAAATTTTTGTTTTTTAATTTAACCAAACATGCCATGGCGAGATTGTCAATGGCAGTTAGGCACATAGCTTCCATTAAATGTCAACCTAACTGCCATTGGAAAATCCTTGTTGTCACCTTTTCCCCATCCCAGCCAGTCCATTTAAAAATACTCTGAAGTATTCAATTAAAGTGTTAACGCTAATTTCTCTTCTTTCCCCTCCCTCATCTTATGAAGTCCCAAAATGCTGTTTTTTGGAGATGTTGGAGAAGAGGCTAGCAAGGGATCATTTCTTGCAAGCAAAGTTAGTTTAATTCAAAGCTAAAGGTGTAGCACTCCTTTACATAACTTTTTAAATTGCTCATTAAAGTGTGTAAAACTGCGAGAGAGGCTGGAATTAACTTTTTCCCCCCTAGACTGCAGTGCAATGTCAAGGTCAGTAATATGGCAGAAATATCTCTCAAATACCTGGCATCCACCAGGATTTCACTTGCACTGACAAATCTTAAATTTTAACCCTGTTACTAAAGATTTACTTAAACTTGTCCCAGGAAGTAGAAGGAGAATATGTGAACTGTGATGGTATTGTGTGAACTGTGAAGGCATTCAAAGTATTACTAGTCTTTTCTTCCTTAGAAATAGATTCTTTTCTTGCATAGATTTTCTTAAAACCAAAAAGAGAACCAAGTTGTTTTGAAGACTGACATGTTTCAGCCACTTATAGTGAAATTTTGAGGGTATTTCCATCCTAGTCTTTCTCTTCAGTGTTCATCGTAGAATTAGGTGCTGGAGTTTTCGATTTCGGGGGGTTTAAATTGTTTGCATACTGTTCATGCTCAATAGGTTAAAAAAAATGATAATTTGGGTTTCTATATGTGAATTTGAGTTCAGGACATGAGGGCTCCATTGTGCTTTCTGCTATATGGACATGCATCGCCATAAATTTACTAAGATCAATGAATAGGCTTTGTGCACAAATTCATGATAGTCTAACTAAAGAGATGCAATGGCACAGCACCAAATAGCAAGAGCAAGACTGTGTCTCTAAAGAGGTTTCAGAGTAGCAGCCGTGTTAGTCTGTATTCGCAAAAAGAAAAGGAGTACTTGTGGCACCTTAGAGACTAATGCATCCGATTAAGTGAGCTGTAGCTCACGAAAGCTTATGCTCAAATAAATTTGTTAGTCTCTAAGGTGCCACAAGTACTCCTTTTCTTTTCTCTAAAGAGGAAATCTCAAGCGCTTTCTGATAAGCTGAGGCAACTATCATTTTCTCCAGCCCTTCTCCTGAAGCGTTCAAGACGCTCCATATGTTATCTGCTTAGATATTGCAGTTGTCTATTCTCCCAGTGTTTTCTGGCTGCTCCAGGCTTCTGTTCTACTTGTCATACAGCTGTTCGGAGTCTCTTCACTCCCTCCTCTTACCAAGCACTTCTACCCATTATGGACTTCCTTATTGCTTCTCCTAACTCCTCCCCTCCAATCGGGGTTTCTGTCCTTCCCCCTTCCTTAATGTCTGCCCTCTTCTCCGCTTCATTTTTGTCTTTCCTCTGGTATTCGAGGCCTCTGCCACCTTCCCCTAGTATTTCAGCAGCTGCCACAACTAATTTTTACCAAAGCTATCAAACCATTTACTAAATAACCCAATGGCTTCCTTAATACTATTGAGCAGAACAGTAAATTTCAGAACAGTAAATTCAGTAGACTAAATCTAAAATACTCTGGGACTTTTCTTGCTAAATCAAATGCTTTGTACTCATGAACACTTGTTCTATATATACTGCTCTCTATATATAGCTACAAAGAAAACTTGGTCAGTACATATGTTTATTTGAGACAGAGACTTACATACCTGAAAGATGGAATAGCCTTTAGGAACTCCTGTTTCCTGCTGTAGATGATGTTTGCTAATAATTTGGTGCCCTTATAAACATTAAAACCTCTTATTTTACATTTAAAATCTTTTTCTTTCCTTTTTTGGTGGAGAGGTGGCTGAGGATGATAGGAAAAGAGGGAAAGCCTTTTCACCTCTTTCAAGCATACTAACTATGCACCTTTACAAAAATCCAGATGGATTTCTTCTCCAGAACAGGTTTCAAAGTAGCAGCCATGTTAGTCTCTATTCGCAAAAAGAAAAGGAGTACTTGTGGCACCTTAGAGACTAACAAATTTATTTGAGCGTAAGCTTTTGTGAGCTACAGCCACTGAATGCATCCGATGAAGTGAGCTGTAGCTCACAAAAGCTTACGCTCAAATAAATTTGTTAGTCTCTAAGGTGCCACAAGTACTCCTTTTCTTTCTCCAGAACAGTAAATAGAGCCAGTTCTGCAGCAATTTGCAGATAAATAATGTATTGCAGCTGGTCAAAGAAGACTTTAAGTAAATGCTTCTTTATAGGGTCATATGTTGCAAGTCAGACTATTACTTTGCAAATTTAGGTAACAACACAAAAATGATCTGTGAGATCTTTGATTGCTTGTTACATGTGTTTTGTGTTTGTAGCTCTTTTCCCCCCACACCCCAAAAATTTCACAGCATTAGTAATTTTTCGGCTTTATGGTTGCTTGTTGATTAACTGAGATCAGGATAGAGGAACAATTCTCTGAGCTTTCCTCTACAAACTAAAAGGCCTAATGTAGCTTCATTTTTCTTTTTCTTCCGCAAATAAGCAACACATGAATCTTTAAATCCATATTTTGCTTTGGATGTCAGGGGAAGTCTTCCTACAAAACCAAAAGCCCTTTTGAAACACAAAAGTTGAAATGTTCATAGAAAGGATTAATACAATATGAGGGGGGTGCCAGTTACAAAAAAAAGTGTGTTTAGCATAACTTTTGATGTTCGAAAGTAAAGGAATACATTCAATTTGTAGGTAACGAATATAGGGTTCAGTAATGTGTCTTGAGTTTAAAGAATATGCAAATAAAAATCTGGATATATGTGAGCACTAGGTTTCCTGATGTCTGTATGTGTAATACTCTTTCAAATTGACTGATGAGTATATGTGCATTGTCTTGCTTTTATAAAATATGCTGGTTCAGTAGCTTTCACTTGAGACCAGCATTTACATATGAGAAATGTCACAGTAGTAAGTATGGATGTAACTGTGTTCACTGACTTCAGTGGGAGTCGAGAGAGTTCAGCAGCTTGCAGAATTAGGCTCTATGATACTGTATCCTATCATGTTTAGTAATTCCATTACTTTGTCAGTATGGTTTATGTACTCTTGGCCTTGGCAAAGAAAGTCACATATTTGAGTTCAGCACCAGAAACTGAGCTGATTTCTTCAGTTCATAGCCCCTGGGCCAGCATGTGGAAGCGAGATTGAACAGAGGACACTTCTGCCAAGCTGTTCTGACTACACGGGGAAGTGAAAAGCCCTGTGACATTTTTCATAAAAATAAGCAGTAACACTGCTGTCCTGACCATCAAACTCCCTTTCAATAAAATCAGTTCTGATTTCCAAGAACATAAACTATTGCTGGTGACTTAGAAGCTTTTCTGTTTTCCTAGGAATCGCTCTACCACCAATCACTTAACTCATTGTTTTGTAAAGTGTCTGAATACCTTCAATATGAAAGCCACAATATGAAACAAAATTATTTTATTCACTCTTTCACACCATAGCATTGACTTTATAAAAGACTGTATATGAAGTGCATAAAACTAGAATATTTCAGAGAGGGAGCAGAAAGATTTTTGTATTCTCTTTGCAGTTGTGTTTTTATTTTTGTTTGTTTTTTTGGTTTTTTTACAGATCTGGCACACAAGCTTTTATTGTGTCAGTCATGTGTACCCTGGTGGTGTTAAGAAATCAAGAGTATAGCTCAGGAATAGCCAACCTGAGCCTGAGAAGAGCCAGAATTTACCAATGTACATTGCCAAAGAGCCACAGTAATACATCAGCAGCCCCACATCAGCTCCCACCGGCAGCCCCACCAATCAGTGCCTCCCCCTCCCTCCCTCCCTGCACCTCCCACTCAGCTGTTTCATGGCATGCAGGAGGTTAGGGGGGTGAGGAGGAACAAGGGCATGGCAGGGGCAGGAAGGGGTGGAGTGGGGGCAGGGCCTGTGACAGAGAGCCAGGGGTTGAGCAGTGAGCACCCCCTGGCACACTGTAAAGTTGGCGCCTGTAGCTCCTGCCCCGGAGTTGGTGCCTATACAAGGAGCCTCATATTAACTTCTGAAGAGCTGCATGTGGCTCCGGAGCCACAGGTTGGCCACCCCTGGTGTAGCTGATTGCTAGGCCTCTCATGAACAAGACTACATTAGTTTTATCTTGTTTTGAGTTGAGTAGCAGAATGGTTTGAAACCGGTGATCTATGTAGTCTAGTATCCTGTCCCTAATGGTAACCAGTAACAGATGCTTCAGAAGAAGTTATAAAAAAACCCCTATAGGGGGAAATTACGGCATAATCTGCCCACACAGGAAATTTCTTCATAACCCTATTGGTTATATCTTGGTTTATGTCCTGAAGTATGAGGATTTAGAGCTCTAATGTAAATGTGGATTTCTCATTTTCTATATGAACTTTTGAAAGCTATACTTTCCATTACTCCCTCATGGCAGAGAGTTCCACACTTGTGTTGCAGAAGTGTTTCCTTTTCTTCATTTTAATTTACCTTTCAGTTTAATTGAATGGCCCCTTACTCTTGATTTCATTGCATTTTTATATAGATTGTGTATTTTTGTTAGTAGCTCAGCACTTCATTCTTAAATTCCTTCAGAACTCTTGGATATAGCCGTCTGATCATGGTGGTGTGTTGCTGTTTAAAGTATCAGTTTGTTCCAGCACACTCTTTTGGGACATCTCCATCTCAGACAATACTTCATCTTTATCAACTGAAAAGAGTAAGAGCAAAATCTTAAACACCTCTTCACCGCTCCCCCATTGAAATTAATAGTAAAACTCACTGACTGCAGTGGGGTCAGAATTTCTCGCTAAGTCTCAGGTAGGTATCTCACTAGCATCTTTTGCAGTGAAGGCAGATGCAAAGAAATTTTTCGGCTTCCCTTATCATTAATTGCTCCTTGGTTGTCCAGTGGGCATCAGTTCTCTGGCAAGTTTCCTGCTTCCAATATACTTAAATAATTTATCTATTAATTTTCACTACCATTACTGTGAGCACAAGGGACTCCTTTGCAATAATTCCACTAGCAGCTGATACATTTGTTTGGGGAACAGAAATTATTTTGAATGAACTAGCTGAGGAGAGGTAAGTCTGGAACTCAGCAAATAACTCAGAAGTTCTTAGAAATATTGGTGGAAAGAGGGATTCTGGGCAGAACCAATTCCTAGTTCCATTAGCAGCATCCTCTAACCAGCACTGCTGTGTTGCTTTTGTGATGTTTTATAGACTTGCTTCAAGTTACATAAACATCCACACCAATTATATTTAGTATAACTGCTTTAAACTGAATTCCCCACTCTTGAATGACTATATGGTCTAACAACCAGTTTAGCTTCAAGCTTGGCCTTGAGACTTCCTTGAATGTAGAGAGGCCTGACTCTACTCAACTGCATATGGTAACTTTGTTCACAGAACTTGCATTCTTAAGATAGGATCTGACTGGGACTCCCTGTTCCAGATATAGCTATAGTTAGTAAGTCATCTTTATGGAAATGATGTTCAGAATCTGTAAGGCATGGTACCTTTGGCATCTTGCTGTTTGTTTGACAGAAGTCTATTTTTAACTTAATGTCGGAGGAGAAATTGCTCGTTCTCAGCATTGGCTACATTACGATAATATATGTGAAAATGTTCCCTACATAGAAAAATATACTGTCCTAACCAATATGGGAAAAAGAAACCTTCATTTATGTCATAATAGTAACATATTTATCCTACTTTTTTGTTACTACTACAGCTATTATAAGACTTGCTTTTTTCACTTACGTAGGAAAATATATATTTAGACCAGGGATTCTAGGAAGGCCTATTTCTCACACAGTTGTTTCTTGGCTTAGAAAATGGACGCAAAAAATTTTCTACAGAAAGCCTGTTGTAGCTGCTATGCACCTCATTTTTAATTTTGTGGTGAAGAGGGAAGAACGCTGCTGCTGTTCAGTAGGGATCTGGCAGGGGACAGTGGAATAACAGACTCCAGTTTTAAAATAAAACTGAGCCTAGTTATGACTGTCCCATTGCAGCATTTGCTATTTGTGGGGAAGGTTCAGCTATTGGTCCCCAGAGCTGAGCTCACTAGAGCCAGGGAAAGGGCCCTCTCAGTAGCTCCTCATCCTGTTAGGAATTTGCTTCTTCAGGCAATTGCTCAGGCCTTGTTTTCACTAGGGAAAAAAGGTGTGTCCTTGTGTTAGCCAACACCTGTAACCAAAGGTAAATGCCTAATAAAGACAAGGTAGTTTTCAGTTCTAACATGTTAGCAGGCTGAGGTAAACCCCCAGCTTCCCCATAATCTTTACCTCAACCTGTCTACTTGTGTTAAAAGTACAAATTGACTTGTCTTCAATAGGAGTTTACCTCATACTAGTCACCTCATGTTAAAACAGTTTTTTTTCCTAGTGAAGGCATTCACACAGAGTGGATCTCTCTACTGGTTGTCTTGTACTTATCCAGATGCTGGTATCCCCCTGGAAATTTTTCCCTTGTTAGTACAGCCCAATTCCATTGAGAATAAAGGTGGAGTGTGCAGAAAATGGGCTCTCTATTTTGGATAAATACTATGGTCTTGGTTTTTCACTCCATCTAAGCTGCCCTTGACACAGTGGAAAAAATGGGGGACTTAAGGGAGCTAGTTGCAGCTCGCTAATGCAGGGCTGCCTGGTTTTGGTGCAAATTAGGGCTGTATAGGGACAGATATTCTTTGCATCACTGGAGGACAGGGCATAGTTCCACTCCAGCATGCCTCCTGCCAAGTCCCATTCCCAACGTGCACGAGAGGCTAGTGTAGTTAGCAGCATGTACTGACAAAGCTCTCATGAACAGAGGAGCTTCTCCACTGGTTGTTTCCAACCAGTTTTGTGCATTAAGCACACAGTGGCCTGAGCAAACTGGAGAGTCTGGCTGTCTTTACATTCTGTTAAGGAGCACTCAAGTGCGATGTTTGGTAACGGTGCCTCCTAAATGTTTAATGAAAAATTATTTTTAAATTTACCTTCAGATTTTTAGTGATCTATAATGTCCTGTTGCGACACCATTATGTCATTGGAAAACACTGAAAATTACTTCATTTATGCACTCTGATACAGTATGAAAAGTGACAGCTTGGGAAGCCCGTTGCCATATGAATGGCCATATCTAGTTGGTGTTAATGGAGTATGATCTGTGAGCCACTCAGATGTCTGTGTCTTTCTAAAGTATTTCTTTCAGAGGAGCAGAGGTTTATTTTCTTGGGTTTGTTTGTTTGTTTGTTTGTTTTAACGTCTCATTTCCTATGGGTAAGAGGAATTACCAGGTCACTTAATGGGACACAGAATAAATCTTAGACCTAAATCATTTAAATGGTTCTGGACTCTAAAGAACTATATATCAAAAATCCAACAACTTGGAAATGAGAAATATTAAAAACAGTCATCACTGTTTATGTATACTTAAGTGTTCTGTGCATCTTATTTTCTGTTTACTTAAGAAAAGCATAAATTAACAAATCCTGTTTCCAGAGGTCTGTTGACATTTTTTGTTTACAATGTTTACATGTTTACAATGCTAGTACTTTAAAAAAAAAAAAACCTAATGTAAATCTTTACTTTTTTTTTTATACAAAACTAAAGTGCTGTTCCATATATAGGTCTAAATTTCAGTTAGTTGGAGAAGGACAAAATCAGTGTGGAAATAAATCTTTCCAAGCTTAGAGACTAAGAGAATATTATTAAGTTTTAACAGTATATAGTTGTACCACTTCCTGATGGTTAGCTTACCAGCCTCCTTCCCCAGCAAATGCTGGCTCTTTGTGAGCTTTATCTCCTAGAAGTTCAATCTGTTTGGGTTTCAGTGATATAGAAGAACCAGTGAAGATGCACTGTTCTTGAGCTCTAAATAGTTCTTTGTACTTAAAATCTCAGAGGAGAATGGATCTCAAGAGTGAGTTTTGTGGTAGCTGGTTTTTTACACTCTTAAGGTACAGTTAAAAAGGAGGAGAGGTCGCTGAAATGAAGAACCTTCCCTTGAGAAACTCATAGGATTTGAGCCTTCCTGAAGGAGGACTATCCTGAGGGGGAAATAGACAACTAGCAAATTTTACTTAAGATTAAAATGCTTTTATGCAGCGCTTGCATGTATCACAATCAAAGCAACATGTTTTGCCCCATTAACTATGAACTTTAAATGGCAGTAAATTTTCTTTATTTAAAACAATGCAAATCCATATTTACTTAGGTATAATTGTAGAGAAACACACTCCCACCCACACCTCTTGGTTATATGTGAATTAAAGGATTATTCCATATTTCCCCAGTTTTTCTAATGCCTGAAATGCAGTAGTCTGGGCCTGTGTATTTAGTATATAAACTATCTAGAAGGCTTAAATCTAAGGTATAATTTGTAGTCTTCACCTCCCCCACTATTTAAGAGTGAATAAGACCCCAAAGGAACGTATCCTGCTGTCTGTGGCAGATGGTTTTATAGCCATTAGAGCTTTCTAATTTCCTGGCAAGAGGAAGTGTTACAGCTGGTGGCAGAAGAAGAAACGGTATTCATAATCTTGGTGTTCATATTTAGGTATCTCTACTGCTCTGAAAGAGATTTCTCATTTTATTGTTTTTTTAATTGATTTAGTCTGTATAATTTCAAAGAGTAATGTTTGATTTTTCACACACAAGCTGGAACAAGCCAAAAAAAATTAAACCTGGAAGTGAAGAGAGAAGGACCCAAAGTTCTCTGGTCAGTTCGTCCAATTGTCTTGCTACAAGAGTTTATTGAGCTGAGAGAAGGCATGTGAGAAAACAGAAAATTTCCACGTACCTACGGGTTTCCCTCACCCTATACTGCCTCATCCTGCAATGTCAGAGAATGCAAGCTGAACTGGAGAGGTTCCCTGACTCTGAGAGAATTTACAAGTTGCAGGGGAAGGATCCTGGATGCCCCAGAAGGCTCTTCCCAAGCACAAAAATCTGTCCAGAGTCGTGAGGGCTCCGAGGCAGGGAAATGTATATGTGTCTTTACTTAGTAGCATGAGACATACACAGATCTATACTAAATAATAATGCGTCTTAGAATCTTCTGCAAAGTCTGGCTTGCTGGCTGGTTTTCACTGTCGCATACCCCTGAAGACGTAAACTGTAAACCAGAAGGCTCAAAATGCATAAATACAATCTGCTTCTGAGATGGAGGGAACAGAGCAGAAATTCCCCCCCCCCCCCCCCCACCACCACCACCACATTTCTGGTCCTTTCCATTCCAGTACAATTGCTGAAAATCTAGATCTCCATTAACTCTTCCCCCTTCTATGTGTGGTATTTTAAAAAAACAAGTCACCTTGTGGAGTCTGCATTAATATGATCGAAAATCATGATCAAATACTATATCATATATTGATGTTTGAACTATGAAGTAATGGTGACCAGGATTCAAAAATGTGAGGCTATACCTGGATTTGCTTAACCTTTTAGACAGGGGAAGTTTGAATTTCCCATTACACAATGAATTGATATTTACTAATTGTCATAATAACGTGTCTATCATATTTTAAGTGTTTGTCTTTATTTTTACAGTGCCCCACACACCTTGGTTTGGGGGAGAGGCTCTTAGAACATTACGTACGATTTCTTGTAGTCTTATTAATGGATATGTACACTAGCCACTGTTTTCACCAAGTGGTTAATACTGGAAACTGTTCTGGAGGTAAAGATTAGTACGGCACTTCTCTAATCTGTTTCATGCTACATATTGCAGCTTGCATTATAAAATAATAATTTGCATTTTAAATATTGTGTATGACAGGACAAACGAATGGGTCCCAAGTCTTGATTTATAACCTGAAATACGTTGTTAGTCATGAACTGTCAGAAGGAACCAATTTCAGAACAAAGACACACAGTATCTAAACGTTTAACATTTTTTGAAAGGTGGAAAACTAACCAACATGGCGATCCAGGATAGCAGGCCATCAGTCATGTTTTTTAGTTCCTTTGGCAGCATCTTTGTAAAGATTGAGTTTTTTAAGGGCTAGTCCTTTTGAGTTCAAGGTGCATTGGGTGTGTTTTTGTCCCTTGAGTTAAAGGGAATGGGATTTGTAGTTTAGGGCCCTAAGCAACAATTCAAGTGCATAGAGCTTTCCCTCCCCAGTTTCCTCATGCCCATGTCAGTTCTTTCATACTAGAGAAATAAACTACAACTGCACTTTCCCACAACTAACCAGATGCTATCCCCTTCTTACACTGCCTGCCCCATAACACTTTAGGTCTTAAAGATTGACTCCTGATTGGGGGAGGGGGGAATCAGTAAACTTGTATTTTTTTTCTTTATAATGTATTTAAAAATCCTTTAAAGAAAACTTTTTGGTTGTATTAGAATTTCTGGTGTTCTCTACACTGATTTTCCTGAAAGACTTGGTGAATAATTGGAGAACTAGCATGATTTATAACATCACAGATATGAAGGAAGAGAAGCCCGCTTAACTGAGAAGGGGAAATTATTTTTATTCAGATTGTTTAAAACTCTCTGGGCTCTTAAAATACCTATTTACCTCAAACACCAAAAGAATACTGGAAGAAAATCCATAATAGACTTAGCACGTTCCTTTAGCTAGGGTTGAGACCTCCCAACCAATCCCCTTTCCTCTCCTCCAGAGACATCAAGCAAATGCAGGGAGAACAAAACTTGAAACCTGATGGATGGAGGAAAGATTTAACAACATACAAGCCACCCTTACTAACAAAAGCAAAAAAAGGCATAAACCCAATAACTTTTCCTTTGCAGTTCACTTTTAGGCCTTGGGTCTGTATGATGAAGCATCAGTACTAGCCAACCACAGGAATCAGAAGGGTTTACATACATGGTGAAGATGTTTCTTGTTTTACAGGCCAATAGAATTCTGATGTATTCTGTGCAATCTAGGATTTCTTATTACCCCATGTCAATTACAAAGTACAGATTTCAAATTTAAGTGCACAATGCTTACCAGTTATGAAGGTAAAAAAACAGCACTTTTCTATTTTGATGAACACAGCAGGCAATTATTCTGGGATTTTTTCATACTAGAATTGACACATTTTTAACCACTAATGTTAATTTTTAACCAAGTTTGGAAGGCTGGGGAGATTCCAAAGAAACGGGGAAGAATGCTAATGTAGAACCAACATTTAAAAAGGGTAAAAGGGATGATCCAAGGAATTATAGACCGGTTAACCTAATATCTATCCTGAGCAAAATAATGGGACAGTTAGTTCAAGATTCTTATCAACAAAGAATTAGAAGCTAAAAACATAATCAGTGGTTTCATAGAATGTAGGTCTTGTCAAGCAAACCTATTTTCTTTGTCTGACAATATTATAGGTCTAGTTGATAAAGGCTATGTTTGCTACAGTTAAAATTTCTCCAAGGAATTTGATGAAGTACCACATGATATTTTTATTTAAAAACTTGTATTATATGTAACTAACCGGGCACACATTACATGGATTAAAAGCAGGCACACTGACAGATCTCACAATGTAGTTGTTAAGGGGAAGGCATCAATAAGCAGGGCTGTTTCTAGCAGGGTCTCGCAGGGACTCGTTCTTGGTTCAGTGCTATTTAATATTTTATCAGCAATCTAGATGGTAATGTAAACTCTCTGCTTGTAAAGTTTGCAGATGATACAAAGACTGGTGGGATAGTAAATAATGAGGAGGAAAGGTTTCTGTTAACTATCTGAATTGCCGGCTAAATGGTCACAATCCAACAAATTGTATTTTAATACAGTCAGATGCAAGGTAATGCACCTAGGAACCAAGAACGCAGGCTATACCTACAGGATGGGAGGACTGTCTTGGAAAAGCAGTGACTCGGAGAACGTCTTAGGGGTCATTGTAGATAATTGTCTCACTATGAGTTCTCAGTGCAATGTTATGGCAAAAAGGGTTAATGCAATCCTTGGATGTTTAAAAAGAGGAATGTCATGCAGAAGTAGGAAAGTGATATTGCTGCCATACATAGCATTGGTAAGACTGCTAGTAGAGTACTGTGTTCGTTTCTAGTGTCCACATTTCAAGAAGGATGTGGAAATACTAGAAAGAGGTCAAAGGAAGGCCACAATGATTCAGGAGCTCTAAAACAAGCCTTCCAATATGAGCCTTAAGTCACTCAACTTAATTATCTTATCAAAGAGAGGGTTGAGAGGTGACTTGATTACTGTCTATAGATATTTATACATGGAAAAGATATCTGGTCGTGGGAGATCCTTCAATCTAGCTAAAAGCATAACAAGATCCAGTTGCTGGAAGTTGAAAGTAGACAAATTCAACCTTTGAAATAAGATGCATTTTGTAGTAGTGAGCATAATACAAACATTGGGGCAACTTACCTGAGCAGACAGTGGACTCCCCTTTGGTTGGAGTCTTTAAGGCAAGATTAGAAATCTAGCTAAAAGGTGTGTCCCACGTGACATTCTCATAAGCAAACTAGGAAAAGATGGTCTAGAAATGAAATTACTATACGGTGGATGCACAACTGGTTGAAAGGCCGTACTCAAAGAATAGTTATGAATGGTTCGCTTGTCAAAATGGGAGGCCGAATCTAGTGAGGTCCCACAGGTGTCAGTCCTGGGTCTGGTAATATCCAATATTTTCATTAATGACTTGTAGTATGGAGTGGAGAGTCCACTTATAAAATTTGCAGATGACACTGTGACTTTCCCCAGGGTACAATCTGGCCTGTTGAATAGCTGTATTCCCTCAAGTCTCCAACACGGGGTGCCTTTTAAACTGTTTCACTGTAAGAGTAGTCTCACTCCTGGCCAGCTCACACACAGCCTCCAGAATATAAATTCCATACGTTATACTGTATGAGTACTATAGCCAGCCAGCCACCCACCCATTAATTATAATTAATTACAGAGCAACACCAGCAAATTCCCAGTCCCAGACTTATCCCCAGAATTGAGCGTCTTGTGCTGCCCAGCTCTTTCCTTTTGGACAAAACAAGTTCATAGAAAGTGTCATTTCATTAATAGAAATGATATGCACAAATCTTGTTATCCCAAATGAAGTTCCCAAACACTTCAATACAAACACACCGGTTTAGATAAAACAAGTTTATTAACTACAGAAAGATTTTAAGTGATTACAAGTAATGAAGCATAAAAATCAGAATTGGTTTCAAAGAAATAAAGATAAAACATAAATTAATACCTAACTTAACAAGCTAAGTGAATTCAGAGCAAAATGTCTCTCTCACCACAAGCTCTTGCAGTCTTACTGGCTGGATGCCTTTCAACCAGGACCCCTCCCCGAGTCCAGTGTTCCTTTCCTTGTCCTTCAGGCATTGTGGATGTTGTGGGCAGAGAGAAAGGGAGAAGAGATAACATGAGGAGTTTCCTCCCCTTTCTGAGAGCAAATCTCTTCTTTGAGAATCATCTCCAGCTGAGGTTCAGGTGACAGAAAATCTGTTTGCACAGGAACCTCCAGCTGTTCCATTGCCAAGATGTAAATTTCTCAGTCTCAAACTTCCTCCTGCCAAAGAATGGCCTTCACCAGGTGACAGTCCATTTGGTTTTGTTGACACTTGGCTGAGGTGTTGCTAGCATTTTATCTCTGCGACGTAGTTTGAAGCTGTTTCCCCAGACTAGAAATGTATCTTATACAGTATAATTTTATAACTTTCTATACAATGGTGCCACACATTTTACCAGGACAATAATTATCAGCAAATTATGAGTTTTCAAATGATACCTTACAAGGCATACTTTGTATGAAATGTATCATAGTCTTGTAAAAAGGATGAATGTGAGGGTATAGACTGTCACGGACACCAAGCTGGGAAGAGTTACAAGCACATTAGAGATCAGGGTTAAAATTCAAAACAACCTTGACACGCTGATAAATTGGTGTGAAGTCAAGAAGATGAAATTCAGTAAAAAAAAAGTACAAAGTACTTCACTTAGAAAGCAAAAATCAAATGCAAAACTACAAAATGGGAAATAACTGGCTAGATGGTAGTACTGCTGAAAAGGTTCTGGTGATTATACAGGATTAAAAATTGAATATGGGTCAATAATGTGATGCAGCTGCAAAAAAGGCTAATGTTATTCTCGAGTGTATTAACAGGAGTGTTGAATGTAAGACATGGGAAGTAATTGTCCTGCTCTACTTGGTACTAGTGAGGCCTCAGCTGGAATACTGTGCCCTATTATGGGCGCCACACTTTAGGAAAGATGTGGAGAAACTGGAGAGTGTCTAGAGAGCCACAAAAATGGTAAAAGATTAGAAAACCTGACTTATGAAGATAGGTTAAAAACTGGGCTTGTTCAGTCTTGAGAAAAGACTGAGGGGGAACCTGATAAATCTTCTAATATGTTAAGGTTTGTTGTAAAGAGGATTGTGATCAATTATTGTTCTTGTCCAGGTTTCAGAGTAGCAGCCGTGTTAGTCTGTATTCGCAAAAAGAAAAGGAGTACTTGTGGCACCTTAGAGACTAACAAATTTATTAGAGCATAAGCTTTCGTGAGCTACAGCTCACTTCATCGGATGCCAATGCATCCGATGAAGTGAGCTGTAGCTCACAAAAGCTTATGTTCTTGTCCACTGAAGGTAGGACAGGAAGTAATAGGATTAGTCTGCAGCAAGGGAGATTTAGGTTAAATATTAGGAAAATCTTTCTAGCTATAAGGGTAGTTAAGCTTTGGAATAGGCTTCCAAGGGATATTGTGGAATCGTAGGAGTTTTTTAGAACCAGGTTGGACAAACATCTGTCAGGGATGGTCTAGATGTCCTTGGTCCTGCCACAGTGCAGGAGGCTGGACTTGATGACTTCTCAAGGTCCTTTCAAGCCGTATGTTTGTATGATTCTATATGCTTTAATGGTGCTTCTAGGACAGATTCTATGGTCTTGTACATGTGAGGGGTGAGGCTGGTTGGTTATGGTGGTCCCTTCTGGCTTTGGAGCGTCTGAATCAGTGAATACACCTGTTTGTTCCCTTCTTTCATGGGCCATGGAGAAAACAAGTAGCTCAGCATTGCCCTCAACCTGTTCATAACGGTTGCAGCTCTGCATTAAGATAATGACTACAGTCAAAGCTTCATGGCATTCATTAATCACTTGTAGTGGTCAGGAAGGATTTTTTTCTCCCAATGCATAATTAGCCAGGTGCATTCTAGGGTTTGATTTTTTTTTTGTCTTCTTTTGAAGCATGAAGGACAATGGAGAACATTCTGATCTTCTGTAAAGTTTTCTCTGCATCATATTGTGGTACTACCTGTAGCAACTCTGCTTTCTTTTAAGTCCCATGTATGATCTGTTGTGATTAGAAACAGATCTCGGGCATTTGTAAATACTTATTTCCTTTTTTTTCTCCTTATTCTTTTGTTTCATTTTTCTCTCTTTATTTTTTTAGATATTGTATACTGTATATCCCTTTCATAAACAATTTAAATATAACTTGTACCAGATGAGTGAGAGTTTGGAAAAATAACTACTTTCTTGACATCACTTCATTGTTGCATGGATTAGAACTAAGAGAGAGTGCTTACTTTTTTCATTCTAAGCTTTAAATGATTCTGTTAGTTTTGGAAACTGTCAGTATTTAAAAGCAGCATGAAGATGTGTTGGTGAATATTTCTGTTAACTTATGCAGTAAGAGTTGCTACGGGTACAGTAATTAATTGGTGGATGTGGGGGTATTAAATCAATTTGTCAAGAATAGGGAAGGGACATTCATTTTAAAGATACAATATGGAAGAAAAACAAAAATATTAATACTTTCACATAACTTTATCTAAAGTTTTATGACTGATCATTGCTGATGATTTATAGAATTAAAAATGGGAACCAAGTTTGGGTCCATAATGAGGGATAATGATGAGCTGTATTCCTAACACTCCCCCTTGAATATATTATTTTACTTCTTAAAGGCAAGAGGTATTTCTCTGAAGTGGTCTTTGTATTAAAAAAACAAAAAGGTTGATAGCTTAAACAAAATCCAAAAGTATACTGTAAATAAAATGTTAAAAAAAAACCAAAACCTATTTTTCACCTCACCTGTGACTTATTCTCCAATACACTACCATTGTAGTTGTAACTTCACAGTTTGGTACAGGCTGGGGCATCGCAATGGGATAGGGGAATTGTTTTTGTACTAAATGCTTCTCTGCCTGTTGTTTGGGTCATTCAACTCATAATACTGCATTTATTTCATTTTTGACAATTTTTGCAGGATTATGGGCACCAGAAATCAAATTATGCTGATATACTTTTGGGATCCACCAGTTATGAACTGATGAGATCCTTGTACTTTAAAGACTGTGTTAATTTTATTAGGTGCCAGTAATGAAGGTTAGACTTTGATTCCATAAGTGCTTTTCCATCCTGTTTTATCATCATCAACTGATAGTTGATGAAGTTGTAAAACCTCCACATTTTAAAGTGACACTGTTTGTGTCTATATTTGGATCTCAGATAGTGTAACTTGACAAATATTTTTAAAGTAATCCCACTTCTTGCATGCACCTTTGCTGTCATTCATTCGCAATAGGACTGTCCTAGAACCAACAAATCAATTGAAATTGAGCGAAAATTATAGCATTGTCTTTAATCTATCCAGTGTATTTGAGTATTGAGTAGTCTCTCTGCTACTAAGGGACATCTCATTAAGGAGAGATGGAGATTCTAGCATGGCGGGGGAAAAGGGGGAATGTCTGTGATCACGATATGGTAATTAGCCTTGAGCAAACGAAATACTTGAGGATCATATCCTAAAATGGGGATAGAGCAAGATGGCCTTGCTGACTGATACTACTACTTCTTACTGGGGACTCATGGTTAAGTGGTTCCTGGTGAAAGACTGACTTTGGGTCTTTGGTTAACCTTACCAAAAAATGGTACCAAAAAACCTTGAGGTGAGACAGTTTGAGAGGGGAGGAATGCAGAGGAGAGGTTGGGTTGGTGGGAAGGGATTTGTTTGTTTCCCTTCTGAGCTGAAGTATTATCACAACTAATATTGTAGTACGGTCTCTCCTTCCTGGTCAGCTGCAAAAAAGTAGCTGGTACCAATGGAACTTGTATGGGTACAGTTCTTAATCCTGTTAAGGGCATGAAGATAAAAAATGAATAAATTCCTCATCAAGTTGTTAAAGTGGGGTAGGGGAAATGAAAAATATACATTACACTTATTCTAAACTTGTCTGAGAAAGGTCACTAATTATAAACTGAGCTTGAAAATTTTAAAGCCCTTTCAGGTGTGCTAATAAAAGATAGTGTCTCACATTCCCTCGAAATTGAGGTCTTTAAAGAACATGAGTAAAAATACTGATTTGCATGTTTGGGGGTTAATTGAGAGGCAAACGGAGAGTCTCTACTAGAAAGTCTTGCTGCTGCTTTAAAAACTACATTGGATGTGAAATTTATGTCTCAAGTATTGTAACATTTTTCCATATTCCTCAGAAACACCAAAGAAATGGATGAAGTTCCTTACTTCTGATGTTAATGAAGACTGTATTTTTCCTCTGACTTTGATAGGGTTTTTCCTATGCCAAATGAGACAGAAAGAGCTCAGTGTTTTGGGTACAGAATAAGTGGGATTCTTTAGCAAACTACAGCTAAGAGGTTGCATGACTTCCCAGATACTGCACACACCATTTAAGCTCAGAAAAAAAGACTAAAGATCAAATTGGTTGGTTTTTTTTTTTTAATATATTGCATCTTGGGACTAGACATAGTTATTTCATTTCCTTCCAAAAATTGAATCTTCAAAGGTCAGAAATTTTGCTATGATAGTTAATTTGACTAAATAGTACAGGGAACAACCTATGGAATTCATAATCCATGAGTCATTCACATCAGAAACCCAAAAGTTCTCTTACTTGATCAGGAAACTGAATCCTAGTGCATGGCCTATGTGTTGAATCCAAACAGTTCAGATTTTGAATGTTGAGCAACCAATGTCTTACTGTCAAGCTGTAGACCAATAACTACTTTGCAAATTTCAAATAAAATTTTAATCTCTCCATACAGTTTGTGAACAGGCGGAAGAAAAGCAGTGAAATTGATCAAGTAAATTATTCACTATGAATTATTTACTCAGCTCTTTTCATTACCATGCAAATTGTAATGGCTTGTTTACAAGCCACCTCCTTGTTAGGTAGTTTAACTAAAGAACACTCATACACATCCTTTTGTCCAAAATAGTTTGAGCTTGTTGACCTTCAGGTCATGCAGCAAGGCTATCTATTTATGTTAGCTTGTAGGGAGACAGGAGCTTGATGGGGGTGGTTGTTTATGGGGCTAGGTAGTTAAGGGATGGTAACTGTTGGCTTTCTTATATCAGCTCTGGCAAACTTGATATAAGATGTTAGTGTTGATAGTGAGTTTTCACTTTTTTTTTTTTTAATGATAATGCCTAGGGAGCAACCGAGATCGGGGCCCCCTTGTGTTAGACACTATCCACAAATGGAGTAATAGTCCCTGTCCAAAGAGCTTAGAATCTAAATGGACAACACCAACAATGGGTGAGGGTGAAGAGGTACAACCTATAAGCAGAGTAAACAGACTGATTGACAATTTGCAAATGTCATGTTAGATCCTTGACTATTTGTGATTTATTTTTGTATTTATTTTTGCTGTAGTAAGTCTCTAGCGTTTTTACTCGCTGAGATTGATGTTAGCATCTAACCTGATCACTTAGAAGGCTATTCAATGAAAAAACTTTTTTCTCCCTCTGAAAGGCTTGTGAGGGGAGATTGGAGTGAAAGTGTCCCACAACAATTTTTGTAAGCCTCTCAGAGGCTAGAGATTGGCAGCTGTCGAATGAAGAGTTTACCAAAACTTGGCAGTTGTAAGGGAAAATCAAGAGCAAGGGAAGGAGTCTTCTCTCACTGACAATCCCTACATAGCGCTTGGGGATTTTTCCCTTCCTGATTTACTGACCACCACGCTTCTTGCCAACCATGTTTCTCCCCACTGTTATTTTTTTTAAGTCATGCTTACTGTGTTTTCTTCAAGGATCTGTGCAGGACTGAACCCTGAGAAGGGGTTACTGACAGCAGCTTGTTCTCTACATGACACAGTCACACTTCTGTGGCCTGGAGTGTGTGGCATGTATTTTCTAGTACTGGCAAACTGTCTTCTGACACTGTCCCCACTCCGATTGCAAGTTTTATACCATTTCTGAACTGCCTTTAAATGAAAATCTAGCTTATTTTCATTCAAAAATGTCCATTCTGGGTTGTAATCAATGCTTCTTGGGGACCAATCCCACAAATGCTGTCCCCCTGTATAATGGAACAAGTTGATTGTGATAAAGGAAATTCCTAAATGGCTGTCCAAGTACTGGGATGTGGGTGTGTAAAATAAATAAATAATTGCTGACATTGATGAAGAGGGGATGTTGAGCACAGTTAGAGCTGCTTCTGGAAATACTGTCAGCCACACTTACCTCAGCATTGCAGTAAATGTTGTGCACCTCCTGAATAAAATATCAGCTTCCTATTAAAGCAGAATTGCTTTAATATTAGTGTTTTGTTTTAATCTTCTTTCTCTTCCAGTTTGAACGGCATGACCCTGTGAATGGGCGGATCGCTGAGCGTCAGTTTGGTGGCATGCTGCTGGCCTATAGTGGAGTGCAGTCAAAGAAGCTCACTCTCATGCTGAAGCAACTCAGGAAACGTTTTCAAGAAGGAGAGGTTAGTGGCTTTCAGGCAGACAAAAGAGGAATTTTAAGACTTTCTGATGCATGCATCTACCGTGCTTTGCACTGTGAAATGAAGTCTAAAATGTGAATAAACTTAGAATGAATCATTTCAGTGCTGATACTTCCATTGACTTTTACTTGTCCAAAATATATCTCAGTAGTTCAATAATGCTTGAGAACTGAATACATCATGGGCTGGAGTCAAACAAAAAAATGGCCAATTCATATTTTGCTCTGAAATTATAGATCTAAGCTGTGGGCTGGCACAGACTGGGTTTATCATAAAATGAATATGCTCCGACTCCTTGGAAAAAAAAGCACCTGACCCTCTAAAACCTATTCAGGCCCGAGGAGCCACATTGACTTCAGATAATCAACAAATCACCAACAGTAAGGAGTCAAAAAATGCATACGTCCAGTGATTGATATCTGGTTGTATGTATAATGACAGACTGCTTTACACATTTTAACATGAGTGCATTGCAATTGTGGGTGTAGAAATACTTAACATTTAATTTAAAAAACCACGCTTTCTGGAGAAAGCCCCCACATGTTTAACCTGAACAAACTGAAGACTTGTATCTATAAGTTGACTTGACCTTGGATTAATTGTGCAGTATGATTGAGTAGTTTATCATTTTATTATGAATTTAAGAGAAAAATGTTATGGGAATTAAACTCAAAATTTGTAGGGGGAAAAGGTTGCAGTCCCTGCGGTAGTTACTTCAGGGAATGAGACCTCGGAATAAAACACTTAAAATGAAAGGACATCTTTAATATGATGTTGAAAGTATGGGGTGCTAAATTACAGTAGTGTTAGAATTTCATGTCTGCTTCTATAGAGATTGACAGTGCTCCTTTTTTATTAATTAGTTTGTGAACATAGCAATTAACCAAAATGGGAACTAATGAAAGACTTCTGCTTCTGTGTTTAGTAGGCCTGACTGTTGGAGAACCACTTCCTTTTAGCAGCAGAACTGTCATCTATTTCTTAATTTCGTTAATCCATTTTGTGATGCAAAATTTATTAAGAAATACTGGCCCAGATTCTGACCAACTGTAAGATCCCTTTATGCTGCTCCTTAAAGCTGCTCTAAATGGATTCCACTGTTAGGAAGGAATCCTCAGTTGGCATAAATCCAGCATGGCCAACCCTATCTCAGTGCCTCCTGCACTTAGCATAGGGGATGTGTTGGAAGAACTAGGGTATTTTGAGGAGCCAAAGCACAGTGTATTCAAGCAGTTCTTTCTGGTGTAATGGCCCTTGGGTAGCATTCAAAGCCAGTGAAAACTAAAGCAGCCACTAGGTTCCTCTAACTTGTTTCAGGGACAGCTGACAATTTACGCCATTATGTTTTATATTGGTAGTGCTAACTTCTACATCTGTCATGTTTTGGATATTATGAAAGAAGCAACCTGATTATTACTGTATGCTTATCAGGGTTAATTTGTCAGTTTGCTTTCCTTGAAATTGTACATCAATCAAAGGCTAAAAAATAAACATAGAAATCTCCTTCATGAGTCAATAAATCATAATTCAAGTTGTCACAGAGCACATCTCTCAGCACCAGACTGGCACCTCCTCCTGGTCATTCTGGGGATTAGCTCAAGGCTGACGCTCCCATCTGTAGTCTGTATACCATCACTCCTTCTCCGCAGTCCAATAGTAACCCCTCTCGCAGCATCCGAAACTGCAGCGTCCTCTTTGTTGCTCGGCCCTGTCTGTGTTCCCTCCCCCTTTCGAGGGAGTTTAGCTCCTAGTCCAGCCACCTCCCTAGTGGTGACTGCAGTTAATTATCCTGCCACTTCCTCAGCATAGGGGAAGGTGTTTCCCTGGCCTGCCCACTACTATCGCTGCATTTCTCTTGGCCACTTCCCCGTGGCCACAACACCCTCCTCAGTCTTAGCAACCCATCAGGAGCTCCTTCTCTTCTCACCCGGCTGATTCCTGGATCGCTCTGTCCAAGGTGCTACAGGGTTGCAGCCTACTCCAGACAGTCCTCCTTCCTCAAGCTCTAGGCAGCTACTGACCCTGCTTTGTCCAGAGGCTCTTTTTATGGACTTGCCAAGTGCTGTGGCTGCTCCTCACAGACCCTCTCCTATTGGCTGCTTTTCATGTGGCCTCCCCAGGTGTATTAACCTTTTACTAGCCATGGTGGGGCGGACACCCCATCACTCAAGTATTTTAGAACTGTGCTGGTAGAGGCCAGTGAGGCCTAAAATACTTTCATGTCAGCCACATGCTCCAAAGGTTTTGCAAAGCTCATACTTCCCTGATATCCCAAGTGGGGTGCTGCTCATGCCAGGTACAAACTTCCTATAAGACTTCACTCTTTCTCCATGTACTGTATTTGTGTTTTCACAGAAGCTGAGTTCTACAAGCGTAACATGCAGAGCTTGGCATATTCAAGCACCATTGATAAAATGCAGGCTTCAGTAAAGTTGCAAGCTAAATCCGGACCCTGGTTTTAGAATCATATAAGCACAAATCCACCCTTTTTTCTCCACATTAATGAAAACTAAGAAAATTCCCAGACACACATCTTCATTGAGATGTAGCCAAGTTTAAGAATACATTTCTCTTTAAAGCACAAATAGAATGTATAGTTAAAAGTAAACACTAGAAGCTTGGGAAATTCTCCATGTAGAGTTGGGTGACACACTGAGCCCTGTCTACAGTAGTAGTGGCAGACCTGCACTGGTGGTAGTGCAGTGGGGGAAGACTTCCTAAAATATGCTAGAGTAGATGTAGCCTTAAAGAGCAAACTATTGGCATCCATTTAGGGAGAACTTAAGTTGTGTGTGAGGATCTCTAGCCTTGAGGTGAACCTGAGTAGGGACATGAGGACAGAGTTCCATTTGGAGTTGGATGTTATAGTAACACTGGTTTTAAAGGTCTGTATATTTGTAATTTTATCTGAAAGCTTTTGGTTCAGGAATAACAATTTATAGATTCATAAAGTTTGGGTGTGTGACTAGCAGAAAATACCAACTCCTAATGTCTCATTTTCCAATTTCTTGTAACGTTTTCTGTAGCTAGTTTTGATATATGGTAGCTAACAATAGCCAAGGATGCTGAGAGATGAACTGGAGGGACCTGATTTTTTTGTCAGCATCTGATTGTTTCTTCACCGGATAAAGAAAAAAACTCTTAACCTGATAGAGAGGGACATGTTTATGTCCAGATTCTAGGGGTAACATTCCTGCCAGGCTGTTTTTATGGTTATGGTTGTTAACCGGATATATAACCACCCTTTTTATCTCGAAGGAAGAAGGAATTCAGAATTTTACACTTGTAAGAACAAAAGCAATAGATGATTTCCAAGTCTGGAGAAGGATGAAAAGCTGAAAGTTTTTAATTAAAGCAATAGCAAATAAAGGCAAATAATAAAGAGTTTTGGGGAAGTGGTAAAGGATGTGTGGGTGCCAGTTTCTCTTTTCCCCTCTGCCACAGATGAAACTCTTGGCAGCTTTGTTGACTCTAGGCAGCTGGCTATACAGTGACTAATTAAGTTAGATAGAAGGATCATCTATTACAAGCGGTTGTAGCTCATGTACATTTCAATCCAATCCAGTACCTTTCTTCAGAACATCCTCATACAAGACTGGTTGCTTTTTTTAATCTTCCACTGTCCCAAGTGGAAAGAGGTTTTGGAACACAGTGTCCTTTGGTGATATGTATGTAATACCTTCAGTACCCAAAGACATTTATCTGATTTTATTGGATTACTCTATTGCTGCTGACTTAACATGTGGTTTAAATCCTTACACTTTTTTAATGAAGTGTGATGGAGAGAATCACTTACATTCCTTTTGAGCTTGCTAGCTAAATTTATACAGGAATGCACCTGCAACATTTTCTTTTGTAAATGAGTTCAGTGTTAGCATAAAAGTGTTCTTGGACTTGAAATAACTTAAGCTTAACCCTAGTGTTGCATCCTGCTCTTCATTTGTAATTTACAACCTCTGCAGAAGTGGCTGGTTCCCAATTCTTTTATATTTGAGTCACAAGCTAGCAGTTGTGCTGAAAAGGTGGTGTTTATAT
Organism: Dermochelys coriacea; assembly: GCF_009764565.3. Taxonomy (NCBI): domain Eukaryota; kingdom Metazoa; phylum Chordata; order Testudines; family Dermochelyidae; genus Dermochelys; species Dermochelys coriacea. The sequence continues at coordinate 86,093,534 of NC_050074.1, read as the reverse complement.
GCTAATCACTGTTGTTCTCTTGGATCCCAGACCTTAAAAATGAGCTATCTTCTCTACTGTGATTTTTGTCACTAAACTCCCTTTCAGAGTATCTTACAATGCATTTCTTGTTTTAAATGATTAGTCCAGTAGTCTGCCCTTGTTGTTGTTAAAGGCCTGAATAGCTCAAGTTACTGAAGACATTTTAGACAGTGTTAATACAGATTTTACAGCTTAATTTGGATTCACCAGCTGAATGTATTCATTTCAACATTTTCATCTTCATCATAACAGTGAAAATATAATTATTTTTATAGGTACCCCATTTTTAGCATTCTGTCTCTTGCTGGGTAGAATAGAGAGAAACTTGAATTTAGGCTGGCATGGTGATTCATCATGTTAAGAGCCAAATTCAGAGGTGATGGGTAAGGTAATGAAGTATAGAATCCCTAACTGTCAGACCCGTGCTCATTTAGGTTCACTTAGGCTGCTACACTGTTAAGTTTTTGAGACTCTCCTGCTGTTGTTCTATCGTTGATGCAGTTCCACTGGTGTTAGTAATAAATAATATAAGGGCGAATATAGATAGGACTTGGGCATTTTTATTGCCTCACTATGTCCTCCAACTCTGAACAAATCTAGACACGGTGGTAAAAAGACAAGTAACTACTCTAAACTAATGACAGGTTTCAGAGTAGCAGCCGTGTTAGTCTGCATCCGATGAAGTGAGCTGTAGCTCACGAAAGCTTATGCTTTAATAAATTTGTTAGTCTCTAAGGTGCCACAAGTACTCCTTTTCTTTTTACCCAAACTAGTATTTACCTGGGTGCTAGCCCCAGTGGAGTTGCCTCAAGGCTAGAGCAATTGTGGGAGAATTTCCAAAATTCTCAGTGTGAGTCGTGCCTTAGACCTGACACAATCACTCTGTCAACATGTAGAGAATATCTAATTTAATTTACATACCAAAGAGCCAGAAGAAAGTTAAAGTATGATGAGACTACTTTCGCTTTCCTGCTCTCTGTCTCAGCATGTAATTTTCACTAATATACACCCCCTCTGATTATATGTAAGGGAGTTTAAACATATGTTTCCACTGCAAAGAAAAACCCATGGTGCTGAGTCTCAGAGCCCACGTCAATAGACTTGGGCTTATGAAGCTCAGGCTGTGGAACTAAAAATAGCAGCTTAGGTGTTCCTGCTCAGGCTGGAGCTTGGGCTCCAAGACCCTCCCCCCCTTACCAGGTTTCAGAACCCAGGTTCCAGCCCAAGACTGAATGTCTGCACTGCTATTTTTAGCCCTGCAGCCTGAGTCCGCAAGCCCAAACCAATTGAACTCAGGTCTGAGACTTGGCACCAGGGTTTTTTCTTTGCTGTGTCGACATACCGTAAGTGACTTGAAGTGCTAGGGGAGTTTTACTTACACCGCTGAGACCTCTGAATTTGTCCTTAAGGCTCTATTTTTAGAGTGTCAACCATCTGATCTCCTTACTGCAAGTTTGAAGACCATAAGGGGTATAAACTGATATGCTTGCAGCAAGTTTCTGGATCTTGATTGTGCACTGGCTATGTGATCACATTATTGGGCAAGTGGTTGACAGCAGGGAGAATGGTGGTGGTTTTTGTTTCAACTTCGCTATCACCACTGACCCTTCCATACACCAAGCCTGATTCTTATATACACTAAGGGCCTTTTATACTATCTGAGTGCTGTAAATGACAATCAGGCCCATAATGTTGATCAGGAACAAATAATGGCTAGGCACAGGGAAACCTACAATATCTGTATTAAGCCTATCCCCCTCAGCTGGCATTAACTTCATGGTAAGGAGACAATGGGACTGTAATGGGGTTTACTGCAGAAAGAGAAATTTCAATTAAGGGAGGAAATAAGAATTTGGTAGCTAGTTGACTTTTCAGTTACCGCAAGTGTAGATTTTAAATTGTATATAATCCCAAATAATGATTTAATGTAATGCACTATGGCGAGTCATACATGAATTCCTATTTGGACATACCTATCATCTTTATTCTCCTTGGGGCCTTTTCCTATCAAAATTATTTCATTATTTGTCTCCTTACTTTAAAAATATTTGTTCCTTCTATTGCAGGGGCTGACGTTTGAGGAGGTAGAAAGCTTTTTTACTTTTCTGAAGAATATAAATGATGTGGACACAGCTTTGAGCTTTTACCACATGGCTGGAGCTTCTCTTGATAAAGGTATTAAACACTTGTGAGCTTGCTGGATTTTTTTTTTTTTTTTAATACCATTAAAGCAGGATGTTCAGACTTGAAGCTGTTCAGCAAGTCTTTTCTGACTGATAAAAAGTGCACTAAAATCATGTTTCCCCTCTTGTCATGAGAAGATTTTAACTTGCAGCTGTTAGTGGGAAAAGAAGGATTTGGGATTTTGTGCTTGTCCTCTGTTAGGTATAAGGAAAAATATGTTGAAATTTACTTCCCATTTGCATTTTTCGGGCTATTTTAACAGATCCACAGGCTCTGAACATCACTAATTGACTAAGATAACATTCAGATCTAATGTGTGTTCCCTTCTACTTTATTTCCTACATTGTATTCTACATAATTTATGTCGTGATTCAGTGCATTCAGCAAATGGTTGCTTTCAACTTTTTAGGCTTTGTTATAAAAATCTTATCAATTTGCTAAATGCTGCTTTTATTGATCAGAAATCAAAGCGTGGGGTGAGTATCTTTTTATCCTCCAGACCTGCAACAGGGATGGACTTGGAGCCTTTGGGGGTCACTTTGATAGGACTTCTAGCCAAGTTGCTGGGACTTGGGATGCTGTATATTTTTGTATATTTTACAGCAGATAGGAAAATTGTTGCTGAAAGTAGGGATGTGCAGACAGTCTCATTCCAATGGGAACAGAAGAAGATCACTGTAATATCAGTAATTCTCAACCTTTTGGCATTAAAGTCATTTCCTGCTCTTATGGAGTCCTTAGTACAGATTTAGTCAGAGATCATCTTCGTCTTATTGGTCTGGGGCTTTGTGAAACATGAGAAGCAGCCCCCTCTTAGCAGCCACAAGTGGAGAGAGGAAAAGAAGAAATAATTCTACCCTGGCAATTTTTGGAAATCTTAATATCTGAACCACAAAGATCATAAGCTCTGCTGGGCAAGAACTCTGTCTGCATTGGGCTGTGAGCTGCCATGTACTCTTACAGTACTTATAATTTCTTCTCCAACATCCAAGACAAGGAGAGAGCTATTGGTGAGCATTACAAAGGGGCCCACAGGGTTCATCATAGTGAAGGAAAGAAATTTGACAGTTTAATTTCAGTTTGGGATAGATCTCTGAATTTTCATAAATGTATGTAAAAATCTACATAAATGTATGTAAAAATTTTTCTCCTGTCTTTGACCCAATGCTGACTTTTGCCTTCTACTTCTGAATCCCTCAAAGCTGAGTCAGAGAATTAAAATAACTTCAGTGCAGATTCTCTTTAAAAAAACAAAAAAAAGCAAAAAAGCATTTGAAGTCCAGCTAGAACATACTTTTACTTTTGACCAAGTATAAGGTCCAGTCCTTCTTGTGTAAAATATCTATGAGAGGGCACACAGTTGTATAGTTCCTAATCAAATAATGTCTACCTTATATCCCACTATCATCACATGGAAAACACCTTCCAGAAGGAACCAGCAATAGTAGTTGAATATTACAGTATTTAGCTGAGAACCATTATAACAATATAATTTATTAAACATGCATAACCATCCCCTTCTTTTTTCAACTTCTTCCAGTGCTTAACTAATCCACCAAATTATCTGAACATTTGCACTGTAAAACTAAAGTTCATTGTTTCTGTATTGCCCATAAAAAAGATAATTTTTTTTAATCTGTTACAGTTGCATACCTGTTTTGAGTCAGATTTTTTTTTTCAGATTAGTAATTTTTGTAAAACTCATTGGTAAAACTGGGAACATAACACATCACAAACTAATTTAAAGTTTTCAAATCCTAATAAAAACTCCTATTCTGTATATAAAAGCTATAGATTATTTAATCAGCTAAAAAGTGAAACTTCTTTACCAGTAAGTTATAACTTTGAGCCATTACTGCCCTTGGAACATTAAAGTGTGAATGGGGGCTTATACTGGAATATTTTAAAAGACTACTACATGCTCCAATTCAACTTGCATCTCTGCTCCTAAATGCTCTTGTTAACTGAGATCAGCCTTAGTTTATAGCTGAGATCATGTACTTTAGGTATTTTAAGTCGAATGGGATCCAACAGGTGGAAACATCTTCTTTGAATGAGCATAGTGAAAGATCTTTTAACTGGAACATTGTGTGTAAAATAGCAGTGTTCAGATACTGAAATACAGACTAACTTCAGGTAAAACTTTTAGTTACCCACCAATCTACTCTGATCTGATAATGGACCGGAGAAATCCTGTGTTTTGACAGTGCCCCATTTAGGACTCTGCTTAGGGTAAACCACAAACATTTATGTCCTGGAATTAATATTTGTGGAGTGTCTAGATTAGCACAGATTTTAGCCAATTTAAGTTAACTGACAATTAACATGACTTGCAATAGAGTCACAAACTGTAGTATAGCCGTATACTGTCGTATAGCTTGATAGAGGTTAGAAACCAATTAGAGAGTTAATTCTGCAACGTTCCTCCTGGAAATCCCCTGGTTGGAAAGTAGCATGCCCCATAGTGGCCTGGTCTACACTTAAAAGTTTTACTGGCATATCTATGTTTGTTAGGAGTGAGAAAGGCTATGCTGAGCATACGGCTATGCTGGCAAAAGCTCCAGTGTAGACAGTTATATTGACAAAAAATTTCTTTTGCCAGTATGGCCAATATCATTCTGAGAACTGGTATAAGCTATACAGGCCAAAGAACTCTGTTTCTGTTGCACCGTGATACAGCAAACTGGAAATTCTGCCACAGGTTCAGGTAGATTAAAATCTGGAGCACTCTGGTAGATTAAAGATGAACATGAATAAAGATATCATTGCAATCACTGCAGTGTTGTTTATGTTGGTGTTAACCTACAAATGTTTACGCTGCCCCCAAATATTTTGAGTAGCAGAGGTTTTTATATTAATAGTTAATGTAGACCTTCAGGAAAGCTGGACGATTTGGCAGCTGGATAGCGCATTGTTGAAGTTTGATCCAGAAAGATATGTAAAGAGGTTGGAGCGGGGGAAGTGGGGAGGGTGTTGGCACTCAGAAGTTGGATGAGGCTTCGGCAATGAAAAGGGAATTCATTTTTCCTTCTTTGCACTCAGGATTGCAGGTGGCCTGAAATTTGAGAGAGTTAGTAGTGGATAGTGTGTTAATGAGATATTTATGTTCAAATGATTTGCACATTATATGGTTCCTAGCATATAAATGTGTTCTCCTAGCCAGAGCATCAAGTCCACACAGAGTAAATGATACATTTGTTCCACCTTTTCTAGCAGATGAATTCGCATAAAGTTGCTTATATCTCTATTAATATACCCCAAAAAAGTCACTCACCTGACTGCCAAAAGAATGGGATTATTTTTACTATTAAAATTAAAATGTTAAAAGTGACCATAATCCTTATATGCTAAATAAATTGTTCCTAATCTACTGCAGCAGACTGACCCATTTTTATGATTCTAAACATTTTATAAACCAAAAGGGGAAAAAATTAGTAGCATAAAATAGACACAGTGGGTTCCTGCTTCACTGACATTTTTCACCCTTAATTTAAGATAGACCCTGGTTTTAAAAAGAATGAACCATGGAATAATGCATGACTTTATTCATTCAAGCTTGTATTTTCTAGAAATAACTGTTATGCTACCAGAAATTCAATGGCAACAAATTCTTAAATCGCAAATAAACAAAAATCATATACAGAAATTGTACCTAACAAATGAGCTCAGGAGTGGAGCAGGGTCTGGGTTGGAAGTCTCACAGGATAAGTTTATATCGTGTTTTAAAACCCACAGTAGAGAGTCTCAAACCCCAGATCAGAGACTCAGGCTCATGCCCTGGCACTAAAAATAACAGTGTAGATATTGTGGCTCAGGTTGGAGTTCAGGCTCTAAAGGCCACTCCCCTCCCCAGTGACAGTTCAAGTCCTAGCTTGAGCGGAAGTCTGGAAAAAGCTGAGAGGCATATTGCTAAAATCTATCTGGAGTAGGGGAGGGTTTGGAGGAATGTAAACAAACTATTTTTTTTTGTTTTTAAGAGGAACATGAATGCCTGCTGTTACGAAGGGCCATTTTAGGGGGAGGAATGGGGAGAATAGAGGTGAGCGATTTCGGACTGCATCAAGGCGAGGGGAAATTATGGGGAAAGGGGGATGAGTGGTAGGGGCAGTGAGAGAGGGAGGGACATTGAAAAGGGTTCATGAAGGTAAGTGCCAGTGGGTCTGGGGAAGAACAGGGGCAGAGGGGTTGTCTGTCAGTCCCACATTCTCCCTTTCTGAGTGTGTGCCAGAATCTGGGAGGTCAGAGCCGTATTATGACAATTGGTCTGTAACTTTTTTGCTTGCTTAAAAATTTACGATGGAAAGTAGGTCAAGTTTTTTTCAATAAAGAATGTTATAAACAGGTGCAAGAGAACCAGACAGTGAGACTAAATTAGTGGAAACATAACAGGCCACGTTGATATAATTCAAGGACTATGCTGAAATGGTGCTTAGTAAAAACAGAAAACATGAACCGGAAATTAATGAACCAAAATTAGTTCATGTCAGATATTAGGCCTAATTAGTGGACCACATAGTGAGTGGATGAGCTATTTCACCCATCGTTCCCTTTTTGGGTCCTTAAAAAAATGAACTGATGGAGAGAAAGAAGAACAGAGAGGGAGACGGAGGCTACTGAAGTATAATTCACCATTGTGGCTGCCACCTCCACTATCTTCTGGGACCCCAGACTTTCTTCTTTCTAATCCTAAAAGATGCCTAACTTGACCAGGCCAGAGAGAGGGACCCTGATAGCATGGCCACCTCTACTGGCTTTATCTGAATCCCAAACACCACCTGCGATGAAATGGGATTGGATTTTAGCAGCAGCAACAGCTCTAACTCATCTCAACTTCTTTTCTTTTCTCTAAAAGGACAGTTTGGGACTTTAACAGCAATAGCAGCAGCTCCAGCTCATCTAGCTAATTTCTTCTCTTTTCCCCAAAAGGACAGTTATTACCATCTTTGATACCATCCCAGAGATAGTCAAACAAGGGGGGTTTCCTCCTAAACACGCTCTCCAGCTAAAGGGAAAGGGAACAAGGGAAGTTAAAATGAAAGCCTTACTTAATATTTCGCATTTCAAATGCTTTAATTATTGTTCCTTCTTTTCTGTATCTTTAATACAAGTTTTTTTTTTTTAATCATGTGTTTGCCATGGTACTAAGTAGGCTGTGGTCTCTGTTAACCAAACCTTATTTAGCACTGTTTAATGTTAGCACCTTTGCCTGATTTATTCCATCCAAATTAATACAGCAGCCCCACTCCCTACTCTCTCCCTACTTTGTGTGTTTGCTGAGATTTGGGACCCCCTGGCCGGACAGGGAGTCTGTCCCTGCCCTTATGTGAGCTAAGATATGGGGGGGCATTAACTCTCTGGGGGTGTCAGAGCCCTGCACCAGTGAGTGTGCCAAGATTTTCCACCTCCATTAGCCAGGTTCTAGAGCAGCGGTTCTCAACCCACGGCCCATGGGCCGCATGAGGCCTAATTAGCACACAGCTGCGGCCAAGCTCAGGTGTGTGCTAAAGGCTGGCCCACGTGCTCGGAGTCTGCTGGGTTCCCAGCTGCCTACCGCAGAAGGGTCTGAGCTGACCACTGCCCAACATGGCGGAGTCAGGGCTGCGGGCCCGCTTTGCAGGGGTCAGGGTCTGGAGCAGCTACCAGGGTCCAGCAGGGGTGGCGGAGGTTGGGGCTGCAGGCTGGTCCCATATGGCAGGGTCCAGGACAGCCACCCGGCCCTGCAAGCTCCAGGGTCTGGGTCCGGGGCAACCACCCAGCCCCACAAGCTCTGTGGTCTGGGGCATCTGCCTGGGTCCGGAGCAGCGTGCAGCAGGGGTCCGGGGCAGCCAGTCAGCTCTGCAGGGCCCAGGGCGGTCTGACAGCCTCCCTACACAGCAGGGGTCAGGGCTGCCGCTTCTCGGCCACCCAGCCCCTGCAGCCCAGGTATAGTAACACAATGTGTAATCAGTTGAGAGCCACTGTTATAGAGGCTCTGATCCCCACCTCCCCTTCTTGCTCCCATTATGTAAGTTGGAATTTGAGTGTCTTGTCCCTTTCATCAGGTCTGAGCCCATCTTCCTACCATCCCACCCTTGTGAGCAAGGATATGGAGAACAAACCCCTGCCTCTGTGGGCAGGGAGCTTAGAACTGGCATCCTGAGAACATGCACCAAGAACACACTGTTGACACTGGGCTGAGCTGAGAATAGTTATACTTGATGCATATCAGAAACTCTCCAGCACTGGGGAGGCAGGATGGAAACACCCACTGGGATGAATGGAGCAATTCGCACATCTCAGTGCTATTGTTTCAGGTTATAATCATCTCCATTGTATATTTCTTTTTTCTGCTGAGAACTTCACATTGAGAGGAATGGGATACTTCATACCGCTCTGAGCCTGCTGTGCTGCTGATGTTTGAGCATAGGCCACATGCAGGTAGCACCTGTCTATTCCACTGAAAAGACAAAGTACAAGTATGTGTGTCATAGGTGTTCTGCGGCATTGCTCAAAAAAGGCAGAGTTAAAGTTGTGTGGGCATTTACCTTAACTCTGTGTTTCCTGGTTTTCTGACTTTAGCTGAACTCATCATTCTGGAATGGCAGGAGCTGTCACTGGGCAACTTTAACTCTGTATTAACTAAGTTTTTTTGCCTTTTAATATAAGAAAGCATAAATCATCTAAGCAAAACTATAGGGTTAGGAAGACAGGATGTGTCAGATTCGTAATGGAATATGGCATATGAATAGTGATAAAATGTTGTTACCATCTGACTACTGGCCTCAGTCCCAGTTAATCAGTATTAATCTCACAGTTGCCACTAATAGGTACCTTTGTCTTGAGGAAGATGGTACCATGAAGGGGTTTTGTGCCGCATTTTCAGAATGCTGGCAGGAGATACCTGGAGCTTGTCAGTCTGACTTCTCTAAATGTAGAATTATAGACACAATTTATCAAGCATTGACAGAATATTTTAAGTAGTCTGCTGCAGGTATTAATGCAAAATTGGACATAACGCAGGATACTATGGCTTCTCTAGACAGGAAGGTGTAAGGTTTTGGATTAAAGCTTCAGAAAACCAAAAAACACTGGGGATCTCGAGATATGAATTGATGGGAGCAAGACTCCATTGTCAGAGGATATTACTCTGTAAAGCTTTTAAAACTCTATACAATGACCTGGAGAATTAACAAGGATTAACAACTCATGGAAGATTTAAACTATTTTTCAGTTTAGAAACAATTCTATATATGTCCTCATTTCTGTACTTTCTTTATTTGGTATAAAAAAATGTATATCTAAAAACAGTGGTGCAGGTCTGCCCTTGGCCTGGTATCTATCTTTGTGGAATCTTAATGTGCTCTATTTTTCCTATTCCTCAGTCATTTGCTATCATAACAATTTCTCCCCAGCGGCAGTGATATGTACAAATGATGCTAATAAGAGGGAGGAAAGTACAAATACGTAGTGTGTGCAAGATTTTTTTTTAAAGTTTGTTGTGTAGAACTGTTTTATCGGTAAATATGCAGTTAAATGTGTGTCTGTAAAACACATTGATATATAACCTTCAGATGTATTATGCAGCGGGATTCTTATCAGTATTTGGTTTTCACACAAATATATATTTGGAATTGTATTGTTATATGTTCATAAATAATTGGACCATAAATTTCAAACTTGGGTGCCCAAATTTAGACACCTAAATACAAACTTAAGAACCTGAAAAAATACCTGATTTTGTGAGCTGCTGAGCACATACCGCTCCTGTTGACTTCAATAAGATGTGTGAGTACTCAGCACCTCTGAGATTTAAGCCACTTTCATTTAGGTGCCTGAATATGGATGTAGGTGTCTAACTTCAGTAAGAAAGTTTGAAACCATTGGGCTTGATGTAGTGTTTATGAACAGATGCTGAGTATTAGGTTCAGAAACGATAGATTTGGGAACATTAAAGAAAAAAAAGTTGATTTCATGAAGCATCAGCACCAAACATGATGCTGTTGCTAAGTGAGGGTTCTTGAGGGGTGTTCACATCAAGATCTGAATTATTTGCCTAATGAATTGAAAAGGCACTTTAACTTCCTCTGAGATGTGTGGTAGCATATCTTATAGATGGAAAGCAACTTCTGCATGATACTGATGGAACAGGCTGCTCTTAGTGTGAGAATATTTATATTATTACAAGGCACTGGTGAGACCTCACCTAGAATACTGTGTGCAGTTCTGGTCTCCCATGTTTAAAAAGGATGAATTCAAACTGGAGCAGGTACAGAGAAGGGCTACTAGGATGATCCGAGGAATGGAAAACTTGTCTTATGAAAGGAGACTTAAGGAGCTTGGCTTGTTTAGCCTAACTAAAAGAAGGTTGAGGGGAGATATGATTGCTCTGTATAAATATATCAGAGGGATAAATACTGGAGAGGGAGAGGAATTATTTAAGCTCAGCACCAATGTGGACACAAGAACAAATGGGTATAAACTGGCCACCAGGAAGTTTAGACTTGAAATCAGACGAAGGTTTTTAACCATCAGAGGAGTGAAGTTTTGGAATAGCCTTCCAAGAGAAGCAGTGGGGGAAAAAGATCTATCTGGTTTTAAGATTCTACTTGATAAGTTTATGGAGGAGATGGTATGATGGGATAATGGGATTTTGGTAAGTAATTGATCTTTAAATATTCAGGGTAAATAGGCCTAATCCCCTGAGATTGGATATTAGATGGATGGGATCTGAGTTACCCAGGAAAGAATTTTCTGTAGTATCTGGCTGGTGAATCTTGCCCATATGCTCAGGGTTTAGGTGATGGCCATATTTGGGGTCGGGAAGGAATTTTCCTCCAGGGCAGATTGGAAGAGGCCCTGGAGGTTTTTCGCCTTCCTCTGTAGCATGGGGCACAGGTCACTTGAGGGAGGCTTCTCTGCTCCTTAAAGTCTTTAAACCATGATTTAAGGACTTCAATAGCTCAGACATAGGTGAGGTTTTTCGTAGGAGTGGGTGGGTGAGATTCTGTGGCCTGCGTTGTGCAGGAGGTCGGACTAGATGATCAGAATGGTCCCTTCTGACCTTAGTATCTATGAATCTATGAATTGCAGTTCTGAAACTGGCCTGTAAGTGCAACTGTTTTTCAAGATTTAATAATATAACTGCATCAGAGCTACAGCCCTGCCTAGTTTCAGCCTTAAAAGGCATTTATCACTGCTAAAGCAAGCCTATGGTTGATAAACCCGAGTTTTTCAATGCAGTATCCTGGCATACAGAGGTGCACTGTGGAGGCCATATATACATTTTCCTTTTCTCATGGATGCTGTGGATAAAACATTAGACTGACAGTTCTCAAGAACTGAAATAAATTGTCTCTGTTCATTCTAACGCTTAGGAGACTTCCTCCTCATTGTTGAAAATGAAACATTCACGTTAAGGATTTATTCAGTGCTATTTTGAATGTCTGTTTTTGGGAACCATATTGCTTTTTAAACATTGATGGAAAGTATCATAATTTGTGACCAGAGGTATATAGAGCAATTTTTGGAGAGGTTTTTTTATACTTTTAACTAGCCTCCATTAAAAACTGTGTATTGTTTATTTAGATTCATAGATACTAAGGTCAGAAGGGACCATTCTGATCATCTAGTCTGACCTTCTGTACAATGCAGGTCACAGAATCTCACCCACCCAATCCTACGAAAAACCTCACCTATTTAGGTAGGATCTTGAACAGTTAGTATGTGACACATTGATGAGCTGCTACGTGTATGTATTAATGAAGCATCTACTTTTGTCACTGTGGCTAAGAGAAGTTGAGCTACAGTACTGAAGGTAGCTTTTTATAAATCATAATTTTTTAAAATGTAAGAGTTTGGATTCAGTTCAGAGTCTTTTTTTTCATTCTCACTAGGCCAATAGAGGTGAGTAGTGCTGCCATGGCATTGTACCAGTGTTCCTTTAGATGAAAAGGAGTGCCTTGAAGTGATTTGAAGTGACCTAGCTAATGAATTTGGGACACTGGTTGACTTCAGAAGGGCGAACTCTTGCAGCACTCCTCAGAATGAAAGTTGCCATGATATGGAGCTTTAGAGGGAAGGTCAGCTTGGGAAAGTGTGCGCGTGCGCTATGTGATATAAAAATCTGTTCAAATAACTTCTCAGGATAAAATGTTATATTTTGATGAAATGCTTAATTAAACTCCAGAGAGTAAAGAAACTGCTGTATTTGCGTTGTAGTTTCTTCTTATGTATCTTGGCATCAAATTAGAATCCAGCAAGCTCCCATGGCTTGTGAAGAGATCCATTTGCATGCACTCAAATGCTCAGACTTACCTAATGATTAAATATTAATCATTAAGCAAGTGTGAGAATGAGTGAAAGCCTCAGCACCTGTGCCACACACTATTTGATTTCAATATGCCTTGTGAATATCTTAAACAAGCTGATAAATTATTGTTATGAGAAAAACCAGTTTTGAGAATATATTTTGGGATCTAGTTCTAATACTAAGTTAGAACACATTTGAAATGGCTTAAGAATAGCTGAATTTTTGTATGGAAAGACTGATGCAGGAATTTGGAAATGTTTGTTTTATGAGGAAGCTTCCTCCAGAAAGAACCTGCTTTCGTTTCTTACATCTTAAAGTCTGAGTCCTGAAGGTTGATTTCAACTTTGTTCACAAACCATCAAGAATATGTGGTGATTTAGAGTGTGTGCACCAAAAGGGAAAGTAAAGCTGCTCTAGCATTCATTATTGCCAGTCAGGAAAATAAAATTGCCAAAACTTAAAATAGAAGAGAGGGAAAAAAAATAGGCAAAAATATCTTATTGAGGAAAGCCTGAGAAGAGCACAAAGATCTTTTGCTGACTAGAGGTAAAAACATTTGCACAGCAATGCATCAATCAGTATTTGGAGCAAATGGAGGTAATGCTTGTGATGTTGGATTAATATGATAGGATGCAATAATTGACTGTGGTAAGGGCAAATTAAAGCTATAAAAACCATGACCATGTGAAGCAAATTAACCCATGTTCAGTATAATTGAAAATAAGTCGAATAACATACAGTATTATTTAAGGAGAGAGAGAGAATGAAAATTCTTCAGAACAAGCCTGACGAATAATTACAGAAATTGTATTCTGGTAACTATTTTTTACACTGTAGAAAATAATTTTGTCAGTAAGATGAACATTAACTTGAAAAAAATGTCATGCGGTAATGGCTACAGGGACTTGGGTAACAATGTATTGACTTCCCTTCCGTAATGGGAGGTCTGATGATAACACTCCTGGCCTTCCTGCCCAGGTTTAATTTGGATCAATTCTTTTCTTCTTAAACGTTATTTCCATGGAACTCAGTGGGAGCTGGTGGGTGCTCAACATTTATGATAAGCAGGCTGCTTATTTATATGTCTGACTATGGACTTTGGAGCCCAACTTTACGGACCTTTTTTTCAAAATGCTGACGTCATATATTATGCAACAGTATTACTTTACTGTACCATCATTTTGCCACTATTGCATGTAAAAGTTATCCTGAATTACGACACTGCTTGGGACTTGTGGTGGTTAACATTGTGACATGCCATAATGTCTCAAAGGAATAATTGTTTTTTTAAAATAATAATGTCGGGCCCTTAAGTGGCCAGGAAAAATCTTGTCCTCACATCCCTGATAACCCGATTTTTAAAGCTTTGCAAGAGCAAAAATATTTCACTTGAGACGGTACCTTATTGTACAGTAAATTAGCAAACGGCTCCTCAGATAATATCGCATGCATGTCCCACACTTACTTAGAAATTCAGAATGCTATAGAGCAGTCCATGACCAAAGGAATGTTAGATTGTTCCTCAATAAGCTGTTTAAAATACTATAATTCATACAACAAAAAACAAAAACCATTCTGTATCCGCTGCCTCTTCAGTGTTGTCATATTCCTGAAGGCTTTGGCTATCACTGAATGAATACTCAGTTGTCTTGTCCCAGCTTAATTTACCCTGATGGCAACACTTTCAGGTTCTATCAGGATTGTTGCCATTGGCTGGCTAGTCTACAGAGTAATGCCTGTATTAATGGATCATAGCTAATTTGTATGGCTTAAGTATTTATTTGAATCATGAAATATTCAGAAAGATAGACTTCCAGTGATCACAGAAATACTGATAGATTGCGTATCTAAAGCATACCTCCCTAGTGAATTCATCTGCTGAACTCCATCAGCAGTTCCAAAGTAATGTAGTAGTGTTGACATTTAAGTTATTGTCTAGGAAGCTTCAGAGATAACCCACCCTTTAGAAGAATGAGCTAGTTCACCTCTCTCGGAGCTATTAATTTTGTCTGTCTGTAGAGACTGCACTGCATCCTGTCAAATTCAGAAGGTTTTCTTTATAACCACAAAGGACAGGAAAAGTCTTTAAATTAGGCAAAAACTGATGGCACCATCATAATATTGAAAAATACAAAACTAAAAGACCAAAATAATACTCAATCCTTAAACATACTGACCGCACACTCACTCTTTGCAGGCAAGAAGACTGAGGAAAGAGGCAGGCCTTCCTTGTATGTGCTGAAGGTCAGCAAACTCAGGCTTGTGTAGTATCCAAATTTTGCATATTTGCCCCCTTAAACCTACCTTAGACTCAAACTGTCACTATCAAAAAAACAGATGTTAAACAGCAGGTAGCCCTCTATCAGTGAAACCCTTAAATTTTCACTAGCCAAGCCACTCTTGGCTGTATCTGAAAGCCCCTAAATCCAAAGTATCTGTACTCTCCATGCAGTCATGTCCGAAAATAGAGATTAAATCTAGTCTATTTGACCTCCCCAATCTTATTTATGCAGTTCCTTGTTAGAGCACAGCTCTTATACCTACTTCATTCAGTCCACATGTGCAGCCTATTAGCCTTGACTTTCACCAAGCAGTATCTGGGGCCAGGCATGCAGGCCAGGTGCTACTGTGGACCCTAAACATAGAGTTTCTGAATTCCCTCTGCATAAGTGTGCAAATAGAGGTATGAAAAACTATTGCAGTATATCAGAAATATTGCAATAGGAATAGCTAACTTTGGTCAGGCATATTTAGAGAACTCTTTAAATTTAAAAGACCTAGACAGAGTTTAAATACTTGGAAATACATATTCCTGAAGAATTTGACTTAAATTATATACTTCTATTACAGCAAATATAGGTCTCATTTGATCTCAGAAATTAAAGATCTTGCACAAAGGTTAAATTATAGCAATTAAAATATATATCCTTCCCAAAGTAACTTTTTATAATGTGTACACTGACAGTTTTATAGAAGACTTGCATAAAACTGAAATGCAAATTATCTGGGAAATTAGTTCACCCAAACTATTTTTTAAAAGTCTTCCATACATTAATGAACTATATCTCACAACAACCTTATGTGACACGTAAGCATTGCAGAGGGCTAAAGCCTGAGATACAAAGATAAGTGACTGTTCCAGGGTCACATCATTTAAATGTTAGAGCCAGGCATATAAATCTCATCTCCTGACTTCCAGTATTGCGTTTTAATCATTACAGAATAATGCTGTTAAAGTGAATTGCGATTCAGAGCCACAGTAATACTTGTTCATTGGATCTGAATTCCAATACCTTAACCACTTGATTTTTCGGAATATTGTGTAAATACTCAGGGAACAGCAATAGCGAAGAGGCGTAGACAAATTATTGCAAAATACATAATCAATATCTTGGCATTTGTAGTTGCTGCTATTTCCAAATTGATTGCATAAGACTTTAGGACAGCTCAACCAAAGCAATTATTATCATGTCGTCCAAGTTATGTGTTCTGAATGGTTACAAGGCAGTGTCATTGGTTTACAGTGTTAAAAGAAGATATGATTTCCCTGTCTGCTGATCTAAGGAGATGTTTTGCTGTAGTCACCCTGTTGGCTTTAGAAATGCTGACCACAGTAATCCAACTTACTCGCATCCAGAGGCTGCAGGCAGGATCGGAGCCGTACAGTGCCTAGACACTGTACAAATATATGAAGATCCAGTCCATGATCTGAAAAGCTTACAGATGCCTCTGTTTTTTGTGTATATATTACTCCTGAGGACTTTCTGTGCCAAAAAATTAAAAATTCTGGGCACAATATTTTAAAATTCTGTAAGTTTTATTTGTCAATAAATAAATGCAGAGGCTCCAGCAGGAAGCACAGGCCACTGGGTGCATGAAGGTGTGAGATCACCCATCAGCCGCCTACCACTCCCAGGACACAGACTCAGCGGACATGGCCTGGGTCTGCCCCAGAAACACCCTGGGGCCCTGCCCCTCTGCGCCAGGCACAACGGGTGTGGAGCAGGCAGGCTCAACTAGACAGAATCCAAGTGTGGAGGGGCATCCAGGTGTGGGGTGAGAGGATTCTGTGTGGAACAATCTGGCTGCAGGCAGCTCAGTGGGGGGTCTAAGTGTGGGGAGATCTGTATGCACGCAAGCTCATTGCGGGGGGTTCCAGGTGCAGGGGCAATGGAATTCTGTGGTGGCTTCCAGGTGAAGGTGGTTGGGGCTCAGTGGAGGGGTCTGGGTGTGGGGGTTTCAGTGGCAGGGAGTCTGGATGCTGAGGGAGTGAGGCTTGGTGGGGTGGAGGTCTGGGTGCAGTTAGTTGGGGTTCTGGATGTGGGGACTCAGGGTGGTGCAGCGTGTGGGGCATCAGGGTTGGGGTTTGAGTGAAAGGAGCTCAGTGGGTGCAGGGATGGGGGTCCAGAGGCAGGGGGACTCCAAGATGCAGGGGTTGAGGTTTAGTGGGGTGGGGTTTGGGTATGGAGGACTGTAGGGGGTTCTGGATGTACAGGGTGAGGCTTGGCAGGGGCATCTGGGTATGGGACGTCCAAATGCACAGGGCTTGGGTGGATAGGGGAGCAGCTCCCTGCACAGTGACCGCTCCCTGCACAGTTGAGGAGTGATGTAGGCAGGGGAGGATGCTAAACTTCCTGCAGCTGGGGGAGGTTTCTGGGGGTGGGTCTGACACCTCCCCAGACACTTGTTTCAGGGGAAGAGGAAGTCCTGTTCTCTCCTGCCTCCAGCCCAGCTGGGATTAGTATCTGATCCCAGCTCAGGGTAGAAGCCACTGGCTGGAGTGTCCCCAGCCCAGCAGTGATTTACCTCTCCGCCAGCTGCTCCAGGTGCATAAAATGATGTACTGCACTGCTAGGGAGTGGTCTATGACTGCTCTTGCAGCTTCCCTTTGCTTCCCTGTCAGAAAGTCATTTTTCTGCGGGAAAGCAAAGAAATCTGCAGGGCACATGAATTCTGGGCACACACATATATACACAATATTTATAATATATCTCCTTCATAGTACATTAACATGTGTGTTGAGAAACAGTGAAGTTATTTTAAAAGCCATGATGTTCTGGGAGAAGAGCGTGCAGGCAAACTGAGAGAAAGTCTGTAATTGTCATTTTGTGTATATTGTGACAATGTTCCTCTTCTACCTTGGTGGGTCTTGCGCTTATTGGCAGATTTGCTTGCCTCAGAGATTTACAGCAGCCCTCAATTTGGCCGTTCTCATGAACCCATAGTCCAGGTCAACTTCTCCTGTAACTGACCAGGAGTTGGGAGGCTTGGGGGGGAACCCAGGCCCGCCCTCTACTCCGGGTTCTAGCCCAGGGCCCTGTGGAATGCAGCTGTTTAGAGTGCCTCCTGGAACAGCTGTGCGACAGCTACAACTCCTTGGGCTACTTCCTCATGGCCTCCTTCCAGCATCTTCTTTATCCTCACCATAGGACCTTTCTCCTGATGTCTAATAATGCTTGTACTTCTCACTCTCAGCTTCTTGCACCTCTTGCTCCCAGCTCCTCGCACGTGCACCGCAAACTGAAGTGAGCTCCTTTTTAAACCCAGGTGCCCTGATTAGTCTGCCTTAATTGATTCTAGCAGCATCTTGATTGGCTGCAGGTGTTCTAATCAGCCTGTCAGTCTTAATTGTTTCCAGAAGGTTCCTGATTGTTCTGGAACCTTCCCTGTTACCTTACCCAGGGGAAAGGGACCTACTTAACCTGGGGCTAATATATCTGCCTTCTATCACTCTCCTGTAGCCATCTGGCACGACCCTGTCACAATATATTCAAGGTTTGTACTTACAACCAAATAAAAACAGCAATAGACTTTTAGATAAGTGTTGCCTTCAAAATTACCTTTGACCTTGAGGATTGCTTGGCAGATAAAAGGGATTAATTTGATCTCTCTTCTCAGCAGTCCAAAATCATAATACTGAACAGCTACAGCTGTATGATGACCACAATTTTTCAGTTTTTTGACCACATCTCCAGTATTAAGACAGGTGATTCGAATCTGTCACCATTGGCCTAGCTGCCTGGAAAAGGATTTTGCATAAAAAGCAATTACATAGAAATACTGTAGGGACCACTTTCTCTAATCTTCACTTCAAAATTTCATTCTGTCGCTGTGTTTTTTTCCCCCCTTTTCTAAATAGCCTATGCAGAAGAATGCCTGAAATGGTCCCGTCTTTATAAGGTGACTGGCTCTATTAAGATACACCTCAAAGTTAAGACAAAGTCTGTGCAGAAAGCAGGATTTACCGTCTTTGCATGGTGCTGCCTGTAAATTTTTGCACACTCCACTTGCAATAATTAAGCATTACTAAAGCACATTTCCAACCTTCCCATTACCTGCTGACCTGGCTGATGCGAGCATATATGTAAGAGAGTGTATTACAAAGTGGGTCAGGGGATTTAAATTTAAATATTTTCTCTACTGGTTATTTTATCTGTCCTCATATATACAGCACCTTTGATGGACTTCACAAAATGTTAGTACTTGTCTACGCTATGCCAAAGTGGAGACTATAGGGCTGCACTCTGCAATATACATCTCTGTAGTCCACGTTGTGGCGTAGTATAGACAGCAGTATTCTGCACACAGCAAATAAGTGGCATCTTTGAGGCACAGATTTCTATATGGGCTGTAGTTGCTTGGTCTAGGATTAATTAAGCAGCTTGCCAGCTTGCCCCAGACTCTGCAGAAGCCATCCAGAGAGGAAGGCAGCAAATGTGTGCCAGGTTATTAAATATGAATAGAGGATCATCAACAACCTTATACAGGGGCATGCTCGGACATCTGTTTTGTGTCAGCTTGGTCCAGGATTCATTAGGCTGCAGAACAATAATCGACAAAGTTATTTCAGGATCTGCAGAGGCATTTTGAAGGACTGTCAGGATATATGGGGTATTCAGATTTTATCTGGTCCTGTTGATCTTTTGACCTAACATGCGTTGAACTTCTCCATGTTGAACTAGATAGGAAAGTGAAACCTGCTTATCCCCACAGCACTGAACACTTGTAATATTTGCAGGGAGCTTGGGATTAACTGTCAGTGATTATCCCTCAAAGTGTGTGGGGAAGAGGTGGAAATGAACTCAGCTGTTGTCATTTAATTATGATTCATGGATGTTAGATGCAAGTGTGAATGGATTAAATCATAAAGATGGTTATAGAGCTCTTCTTGTAGGACTACAGACTGCCTTCATCAGATGCACCCATTATAGATTCATAGATTCGTAGATATTAAGGTCAGAAGGGACCATTATGATCATCTAGTCTGACTTCCTGCACAATGCAGGCCACAGAATCTCACCCACCCACTCCTGCGATAAACCTCTCACCTATGTCTGAGCAATTGAAGTCCTCAAATCATGGTTTAAAGACTTCAAGGAGCAGAGAATCCTCCAGCAAGTGACCTGTGCCCCATGCTACAGAGGAAGGCGAAAAACTCCAGGGCCTATTCCAATCTGCCCTGGAGGAAAATTCCTTCCCAACCCCAAACATGGCGATCAGCTGAACCCTGAGCATGTGGGCAAGATTCACCAGCCAGATACCCAAGAGAGAATTCTCTGTAGTAACTCAGATCCCACCCCATCTAACGTCCCATCACAGGCCATTGGGCCTATTTACCATGAATAGTTAAAGATCAATTAATTGCCAAAACCATGTTATCCCATCATACCATCTCCTCCATAAACTTATCGAGTTTAATCTTAAAGCCAGATAGGTCTTTTTCCCCTGCTGCTTCCCTTGGAAGGCTATTCCAAAACTTCACTCCTCTGATGGTTAGAAACCTTCGTCTAATTTCAAGTCTAAACTTCCCGATGATCAGTTTGTATCCATTTGTTCTTGTGTCCACATTGGTACTGAGCTTAAATAATTCCTCTCCCTCTCCGGTATTTATCCGTCTGATATATTTATAGAGAGCAATCATCTCTCCCCTCAACCTTCTTTTAGTTAGGCTAAACAAGCCAAGCTCCTTGAGTCTCCTTTCATAAAACAGGTTTTCTATTCCTCGGATCATCCTAGTAGCCCTTCTCTGTACCTATTCCAGTTTGAATTCATCCTTCTTAAACATGGGAGACCAGAACTGAACACAGTATTCCAGGTGAGATCTCACCAGTGCCTTGTATAATGGTACTAAAGCCTCCTTATCTCGACTGGAAATACCTCGCCTAATGCATCCCAAGACCGCATTAGCTTTTTTCACGGCCACATCACATTGGCTGCTCATAGTCATTCTGTGATCAACCAATACTCCAAGGTCCTTCTCCTCTTCCGTTACTTCTAATTGATGCGTCCCCAGCTTATAACTAAAATTCTTGTTATTAATCCCTAAATGCATGACCTTACACTTCTCACTATTAAATTTCATCCTGTTCCTATTACTCCAGTTTCCACGGTCATCCAGATCTTCCTGTATGATATCGCGGTCTCTCTCTAAATTGGCAATACCTCCCAGCTTTGTATCATCCGCAAACTTTATTAGCACACTCCCGCTTTTTGTGCCAAGGTCAGTAATAAAAAGATTGGTCCCAAAACCGATCCCTGAGGAACTCCACTGGTAACCTCCCTCCAGCCTGACAGTTCACCTTTCAGTATGACCCACCGTAGTATCCCTGTTAACCAATTCCTTATCCACCTTTCAATTTTCATATTGATCCCCATCTTTTCCAATTTAACTAATAATTCCCCATGTGGCACAGTATCCAACGCCTTACTGAAATCTAGGTAAATTAGATCCACTGCATTTCCTTTGTCTAAAAAATCTGTTACTTTCTCAAAGAAGGAGATCAGGTTGGTTTGGCACAATCTACCTTTTGTAAAACCATGTTGTATTTTGTCCCATTTACCATTGACCTCAATGTCCTTAACTACTTTCTCCTTCAAAATTTTTTCCAAGACCTTACATGCTACAGATGTCAATCTAACAGGCCTCTAGTTACCGGGATCACTTTTTCCCTTTCTTAAAAATAGGAACTATGTTAGCAATTCTCCAATCATACGGTACAACCCCTGAGTTTACAGATTCATTAAAAATTCTTGCTAATGGGCTTGCAATTTCAGGTGCCAATTCCTTTAATATTCTTGGATGAAGATTATCTGGGGCCCAAGATTTAGTCCCATTAAGCTGTTCGAGTTTCGCTTTTACCTCAGATATGGTAATATCTACCTCCATATCCTCATTCCCATTTGTCATGCTACCATTATCCCTAAGATCCTCATTTGCCTTATTAAAGACTGAGGCAAAGTATTTGTTTAAGCTATTGGGCCATGCCTAGATTATCCTTAACCTCCACTCCATCCTCAGTGTTTAGCAGTCCCACTTCTTCTTCTTTCTTTGTTTTCTTCTTATTTATATGGCTATAGAACCTTTTACTGTTGGTTTTAATTCCCTTTGCAAGGTCCAACTCTACTTGACTTTTAGCCTGTCTCACTTTATCCCTACATGTTCTGACACTCAATAAGGCAGCTTTCCTTGCTGATCCCTCCCATCTTCCACTCCCTGTATGCTTTATCCTTTTTCTTAATCACCTCTCTGAGATGCTTGCTCATCCAGCTTGGTCTACAACTCCTTCCTATGAATTTTTTCCCCTTTCTTGGGATGCAGGCTTCTGATAGCTTCTGCAGCTTTGATTTAAAGTAATCCCAGGCCTCCTCTTCTTTTAGATCCATAAGTTCTTCAGTCCAATCCACTTCCCTAACTAATTTCCTTAATTTTTTAAAGTCGGCCCTTTTGAAATCAAAAACCCTAGTCACAAGATTTATTTTTATTTATACTTCCGTTCCAGTTTGAACTGAATTAGCTTATGATCACTTGAATCAAGATTGTCCCCTACAACCATTTCTTCTATGTGGTCCTCACTACTCACCAAAATCAAATCTAAAATGGCATCCCCTCTAGTCAGTTCAGCAACTACTTGATGAAGGAATCCATCAGCTATCGCATCTAGGAAAATCTGAGCCCTATTATTATTACTAGCACTGGTCCTCCAGTCTATATCTGGGAACTTAAAGTCTCCCATGATCACGCAGTTTCCATTAGTATTTACTTCATTAAAAACATCAAAGAGGGCTCTATCCATATCCAAATTAGATCCCAGCGGTCTATAGCACACCCCAAGCACTATCACAGGGGAGGCTCTAGTAGTTTTTCTTCCCCAATGTGATTTTTGCCCAGACGGCCTCTGTCTTATCCTTGAATTGCAGTTGATTATCAATGTGAATGCCTTGTATCTTCCAAACTCACTTATGCCAAGGGGCCTATTTTGAAGAAGAGTGTTCGAGGGTTCAAACACAAGGGGGTGTGTGTGTTGTTATTTTAACAGCTTACGACATCAGAGAATTCTAAATGGACTTGACTGTTTCAATGCATTCAGGTGCTCTTCAAAACCTTTTCCTTTGTGAGATGCAGTATAATTCATAATGACTAGATGTGGGCGAAGGTTACATACAGTCAGTTTCCCCTGCTGTTCACTCGGCAAGAGCTTGATTCAAAGGTGCTTAGCACAATTGATCCAGTTTTTCTACAAAATCTACTTAAGAATGATTCCTTATTTTTTCCTAAATAAATTCTGACCCCTGCAATTAAAGAGCACTTATGCAGGCAGCAGCCACATCACATGGTATGCAGGCTACTTCTGATATACAAAGCACAGTCACAGGAGAGAATTAGTGCTAAGGTATTAGGGGGCTTTGGTGAGCTTGAAAGATATAATTATAGTTTTAAAAAATGTGACTATCTCTAGAGTGTTCATGCACATTATCTAATTTCTTAGTTTTCTCCTAAAATATAACAAATGTGTGGGGGTGGGAGGAATATATGCCTTGGGAGATAGGCAAAGTGGTTGCAAGACACAAATTGTGGGTGCGCCACAAACAGGATGGTTGCTGTGCCATTGTTTCATCACCACTGATATAAAGTGTTCTGTAAGGTTCATCTTAGCCTTATCTAGAAACCAGAAATGTTATAAAGCTGTGGACTCCACTGTGGTGGGCCTGTAGGCCACACACTTGTTTTCAGGGGCAGCTTTTTGATCTTTAGCACTGGTTGTCGGATCAGGAACTTCCATCATGTTAAATGACAGGTTGGCTGTTCTCAGTGCCAAGGAAGGGAGCTATTCTCCATATCGTTAATCCCAGGGAAAGCGTTCATCAATTTTGCATCACTGAACTAGATTCAAAGACAACAGATAACGGTCTGCCCTGCAGGGCTTTCACTGTGGTGAAACCTGCAGTGATGCAGTATTTCTGCCTGCCTGGTATAGCAGGCATCTAGAGGTGTAAGTGGAAGCTAATGAGAGATACAAACACAGAAACAAAGAGAAGGGAATGTGGGAATAAAAGAGAACCTGTGTAAAAAGAACCTAGCCAAAAAAAAAAAAAAACAGAATCATACCTTTAGCATATATCATAACACTCATTTAAAAAAAAAAACAAAAAAACAAACCCCACCTTTGACTTTTACTAGAAACTACTTTTATAATTGAGTATTTGAGGAGTGTCTCAGTGCTTTTTTCTTTTTACTTTCTATAATTAATATTTCTGATAGTTTTATTTCTTATTTATAAAGACACCTAATTATTGGGAATAAAGAAGAGGAAATTAGGCATGGGATGGGAGGCAAAGAAATTCATTTGTGTTGAAACTTGATGGTTTTGTCTTTCTGCCATTTTGCTTTTCTCTCAGGTGGGGTCTACAAGATTCTCAGTCAGATTCATCTCTTTAGAATTGCACATTTTCCCTGTTTGCCCTTAAATTCTTTGGGTTCTCTTTTCAAAATTAGCCCTTTTTAAACTCTTGACTTACAGCTAACAAACCATGCAAATGTGGATGGTTTTTCATGGAGTCTTGCTACATTAAAAAAGGCATTTAAAAATCATTTTGCTAGAATCTTCTCCTTTCCCCCCTCCCCCCGCATACACATTCTGTGCCATGCAATTTAATGTGAGGTTTCTTGGCTCCATTGAAGAAAGCTGTATAGAGGAAATCCACACGGTGGGAGGCATACTAGTAAATTCACAGTCATTACTGTAAATGCAGTTTGCTGCTCTCATCTATTCTTCAGGGATAGCTTCTGTTTTGGAGTGATTTCATGGTGGTTGTCAGTAAGTTACAACAAAATGGAGAAGCTCATTGACTATTTACTTTTTTCCTAATAAGGACTCATGTACTTGTGGAATTCACTCAATTGATGCCAAGTATTAGAATTCTATGTCAGTGTAAAAAAAAAAAAAAAAAAAAAAGAAATGGATTGCCTTAGACTAGGGTGACCAGATGTCCCGATTTTATAAGGACAGCCCCAATTTTGGGGTCTTTCTTATATAGGCTCCTCTTCCCCCCCATCCCATGTCCCAATTTTTCACATTTGCTGTCTGGTCACCCTACCTTAGACTGAGTGTCCTGGAAAACTGAGTGGATTTGTTTTTAATGGAAGCTGCCTTGTACCAGTCATTGGTAATGCCTCATGTTAAGGAACTGAATTTTCGATTTCTCTTCCCTTTTTCAACGTCCAGGAGACATGTCTGCAACATGCCCAATTCTAGAATTATAGGGACAGGTTTTCAGATGCATATGTGTCATTGTAGGCTCACAAATAGTCAGTTGCACATACCTGAGTGCACACCAGTTGGGGTGTTTGCACATCGGGGTTGAGTACATGAAGTGTGCTTGTGTAACACAGACAGACTCTGGTCGTTGGCAGGCATGATAGAACCTGGGACTTCTGAGGCTTAGTGTATGAGCCTCTTCTGCATGAGCTAAACGCCACATGGCTCTGAGGCAAGGCTGTAGCAGACTCATCAATCTCTAGGTGATCTAGGTATCACTACAGGGGGACAGAGCACCATACTCAGCAGGCATGGGTTACATGTGCTCATCTGAAAACATGGCCCATGATTGGTACTCTCCTTAAGCTTGTATTTTGTTACTTCACCGATAGGCACTCTCGTCCCTTCTCAGGTTCCTCTGCTACTATATCAAATTGATTGTAATAGAATGTCAGGCTGTATCTGATGCAATTGGTATCAATGAAGCAATTAAACTAGAAATTACTTGTTGATTTCACCACTTCTACCCTTCACCAAACTCACATATTGTTTTATATGAAGCAGATGACTTACATTAACACTCAGCTCTTACATCCCTATTCATGGATCTCAAAGCACTTAGTAAGCTGATTTATTTTACTCTGCCTTTAGGAACATTGTCTTATCTTTTTTGGTAGTAACATGTGGACACCCAGACTAGAATTCTTAAACAATTATTTTTGATGCATTTGGAATGGGGGCAGAGGGGAGCGAAGTTCTAGTTGTTTTGTGTTTTTGAAGAGGGAGGGAATGTTTTTTGAGAGGAAATATCACTATTTGTTTTTAAAACCTGGACCACATGTTTGCAATGTGCAATGGTTCCGCTTCTAGTGCAGTCTTCCGGGTTCTCAGTTCTGTTGAAGATTGCAAAATCCCACAGTGTAGGATCAAAAATTCTCCCAGATGACAACAGATTTCACAGCACAGCTGTTGAATTATTGGAAAGTGTAGGGTCGCAAGTGCTCTCTCTATTGTAAAGAGGTGTAATTTTTTTTATTTAAATTGATTGTATGAAAACGAGAGACTTGTAGCCTGGATAAAGGCATTATCTGAATACAAATATTAAGAATAAATTGTGGCATAGTATGTTTGCAGGAACTTAACTTCCCTGACGCCTTTTAACAATAATAAATGAATTTATAAAGCACCCTTTTGCCACAGGTACTTGAGGTTCTGTATGACATAATAAGGACAAATTAAAATTATATACTATCATTATAATGAAACCCACCCTTTTAAAATACAGAGAGATGAAAACTATGTCAGTGCGCCTCATTCCTAACCTGCATCACTCCTACCCCACTTATGCAATACTTTTCTATCATTACTTTTTAAAGTTAGAATTGGAAAACAAATCATAATAAATATCAGCATGTTAGTATAGAGACCACCAGTTAACCCTCCCCACCTTATCCTCTATAATCCAATTACCAACCCCAAAATTAAAAATAGAGGGAGGTAGCTGAATGCTCCCAATGTGAATGGATAATGGTTATATATTATGCTAACCTATTGATTTCTGTACAGCAGGAACTACTATCGCAACCATGCTGAATTGTGTGTGAGTGTTGTGACATGGGTCGCTGGCCACTAGGGACTCTGATGAAACTACCAAATGCCTTTTCCCTTGTGGCCTGAACTCATTCTCTAGACTGAGATGCCACTAACCTTGCCATGAACTCTGTTACTGCATATTGCAAGTTTAATATCGCAAACTTCTCCACAAAGCCTGGTCAGTGATTGTCAAGGTTCCTTCCCCATTCTGAACTCTAGGATACAGATGTGGGGACCTGCATGAAAACCCCCTAAGCTTATTTTTACCAGCTTAGGTTAAAACTTCCCCAAGGTACAAACTATTTTACCTTTTGCCCTTGGACTTTATTGCTGCCACCACCAAGCGTCTAACAAATATATAACAGGGAAAAAGCCCTCTTGGAAATGTCTTTCCCCCAAAAATCCTCCCCAAACCCTACACCCCCTTTCCTGGGGAAGGCTTGATAAAAATCCTCACCAATTTGCATAGGTGAACACAGACCCAAACCCTTGGATCTTAAGAACAGTGAAAAAGCAATCAGGTTCTTAAAAGAATAATTTTAATTGAAGAAAAAAAGTAAAAGAATCACCTCTGTAAAATCAGTATGGTAAATACCTTACAGGGTAATCAGATTCAAAACATAGAGAATCCCTCTAGGCAAAATCTTAAGTTACAAAAAGACACAAAAGCAGGAATATTATACATGCCATTCAGCACCGCTTATTTTATCAGCCATTTAAACAAAACAGAATCTAATGCATATCTAGCTAGATTACTTACTAAGTTCTAAGACTCCATTCCTGTTCTGTTCCCGGCAAAAGCATCACACAGACAGAGAGAACCTTTGTTTCTCCCCCCCTCCAGCTTTGAAAGTATCTTGTCTCCTCATTAGTCATTTTGGTCAGGTGCCAGCGAGGTTATCCTAGCTTCTTATCCCTTTATAGGTGAAAGGGTTTTTCCCTCTGGCCAGGAGGGATTTTAAAGGTGTTTACCCTTCCCTTTATATTTATGACAGTGATGATTCAAGATGTATTATTTTTACAGATGCTGGAACTTGCCTTTTTGAGTTTGTACTGGCTCTGGACTGCTTAGCAGGAAAATATTCAGCCTGCAGGAACCCAGGGTTGCAAAGATGACAAGTCATATGTTTTTTCAACACAGGAGGAAAAAAGCCTTCTTACTGACCATGCAAAGAATAGAGAGTCTGTGAGCAGGAGAGGTGGGAAATTATATGTGGAGGGTTTACTCTCATTCTGATGCTTTTCTCTCATTTCAAGGAGCAAAAAGTTAAAAGACCCACAATTCAAGTTACATAGACTTTGCAAACAAGAAGAATCAGTAGTTTTGGCTGGTGGGTGATTTTCTTTTGTTTTGTTTCCAGAATTAGTGCTTAATGCTTTTACTTCAATAAAAATAATAGCAACATTTCAAGGTTCATCAGCATCCCTACAACAACAAAACTTTGTGCATGTATAATGTAGGAACACAGGTCTTTTGAGGAGACTGATTTCAAGGAGGGAGTTCAACAGAGTGGGGATGAAATTTAATTTAAAACTTCCTGAGAAAAATACTTTGGATGTAGCTTTTTGTAAAACGCTATTCTTCTTCGAGTGCTTGCTTATGTCTTTTCCATTCTAGGTGTGTGAGCGCCCATGTGCACAGTTGTTGGAGACTTTTGCCTTAGCGGTATCTGTAGAGTCAGCTGCATAGCCCCTTTGAATGCCGTGTTCATGCGTTGGTATGTTAGCTCCTGCCTACCCTACACCTCTCGCTTCTTTCTTACCCATGACGGTTGGTTGGAGCACTTTGTCTTGCAAATCACAAGAGCATTAGCAGTTCTTTACAACCTCTGTTTATCATCTTTGTATATAATTTGTAGGTACTTAGTCATTAACTTAAGTGTTAGGTTAGTTTGCTAGTTAGAGTCCCGGCTGGGACTTCACCTCGGAGCAGGGCATGCCCCACTCTCCCAGCTTCAAACCATGGTCATCATGCAGCAGGCCGATGCCTATTGGTGACCCCCATGACAGCTGTTTGAAGTGTTTGGGGGAGTCCCATAGAAAGGACAAGCGTCTAATCTGTAAAAACTTTTGACTTAGAACAAAAAACGAGCAGGATATCCGCCTGAGGGCCCTCCTCATGGAGGCTGCACTTCATCCTGCATTGGAGCCTTCCCACTTGGACCCCACACCAAGCAATTTGATTTCAGTTTGGAGCGCAGTGCCTGGCACTGGGTTCCTCCCAGCACTGTTTCCCCCTTGCCAGTGCCTAAAAAGTGGCAAAAGAAGAGCCCCCCAGCACCAGAAGGGAAAGGGGCTTTGGCAAAGGCCATGTGCCTGCCCTGGAGCTTCACGGGGCTACCGTGGAGGTTGGACTCCCCAGCCCAGCCAGGAATCCACCTCTGACTCTGGGGAGCGGCAGAGGACCCTGGCCTCTCCCAGGGCCCTCATTGCCCGAAGCAGCCCTTGCAGCTAAAGAACAAGTAGGCCGTATGGCACCGCAGATGCCGCAGAAGGCTCAGCTAAGACCTTGACATCTAAGGGCAAGCCAATCATGGGACCGCCTCATCGGGCAGTGGAACACCCTCAGTCACTGGACCGCAGGCACAGATTTCCATCTCCGCAGCCTTGGACCCAGGCACTGTATCCTAGGTCTCCGACCAGAAGGCCCAGGTCCTCAACACGCTCTCCCTCTACAAGACATGGGACACCAGAATCGAGGCACCGGTACCAGCAAGCTTCCCATCAAAGATCAACACGGCCCAGGTCACCTTCGCCAGACTGTCTCCCAGATGTTAGTCCCTGCCCGGGTGGGGCCGCTCCTTGTCACGGCATTGCTCCCATTCTCCGTGGTACTGTTCACTGGGCAGGCACCATTCCTCGCCCTCGCCTTGCCAGTCGCCAACCAGAGTCAGTCAGCAGACTCAGGCCTCGATGGCTTTGCCCTGGTTGCCAGAAGGGCAATGGTATACTGGCATACAGAGTATACTTATAAAGTTTGTGGATGATATCAAGCTGGGGGGGGTTGCAAGTGTTTTGGAGGATAGGATTAAAATTCAAAATGATCTGGACAAACTGAAAAAATGGTCTGAAGTAAATAGGATGAAATTCAATAAGGACAAATGCAAAGTACTCCACTTAGGAAGGAACAATCAGTTGCACACATACAAAATGGGAAATGACTGCCTAGGAAGGAGTACTGCAGAAAGGGATCTGGAGGTCATAGTGGACCACAAGCTTAATATGAGTCAACAATGTAACGCAGTTGCAAAAAAAGCGAACATCATTCTGGGATGTATTTGCAGGAGTGTTGTAAGCAAGACATGAGATGTAATTCTTCCACTCTACTCCACGCTGATTAGGCCTCATCTGGAGTATTGTGTCCAGTTCTGGGTGCCACATTTCAGGAAGGATGTGGACAAACTGGAGAGAGTCCAGAGAAGAGCAACAAAAATGATTAAAGGTCTAGAAAACATGACCTATGAGGGAAGATTGAAAAAATTGCATTTGTTTAGTCTGGAACAGAGAAGACGGAGAGGGGACATAACAGCTTTCAAGTCTGTAAAAGCTTGTTACGAGAAGGAGGAAGAAAAAATGTTTTTCTTAACCTCTGAGGATAGGACAAAAAGCAATGGGCTTAAATTGCAGCAAGGGAGGTTTAGATTGGACATCAGGAGAAACTTCCTAACTATCAGGGTGGCTAAGCACTGGAATAAATTGCCTAGGGAGGTTGTGAAATCTGCATCATTGGAGATTTTTAAGAGCAAGTTAGACAAACACTTGTCAGGAATGGTCTAGATAATTAGTCCTGCCATGAGTTCAGGGGACTGGGCTAGATGACCTCTCGAGGTCCCTTCCAATTCTATGACTCTATGGTCAGAGTCGGACCAGGAGTTCAGCCCGTCGCCAAGGAGAGGTGATTCGCCGCCAACTCATGATAC
Organism: Dermochelys coriacea; assembly: GCF_009764565.3. Lineage (NCBI taxonomy): Eukaryota > Metazoa > Chordata > Testudines > Dermochelyidae > Dermochelys > Dermochelys coriacea. The sequence goes on along the minus strand of NC_050074.1, from coordinate 86,062,992 downwards.
TGGTGCAGTGACAATATGGCAGCAGTCTGCTCAGTGGCCACACTGGAACCCATGAGGTGTGCCAGTAATGCCGGTCCCGTGTTCCCACCAGTCCTCCCTGGCTGCCTCGGACAAACCGGCCCTGGCACCACCGGTACTGGAGTCGGAATGTAACACCGAATCCAATGCGGGGAGAGCGCACCAAACCCCAGAACCTAAGGAGCTGTCCCCATATTGGGAGGGGGAACCTGCTCCTCCACAGGTGGTGCAGTTGTCATCGTCTTCCCCGGACGAAGCGGTGGCAGGTCCCTCCAAAATGGGCAGTCCCCCCCCAACGACTTCAAGGAACACCAGGGCCCCCTTAAAAGGGTTGCTGCTAATTTGAACCTACTAATTGAGGAGGTTGCAGAGGAGTCCAATGACCTCTTTAACCTTGTATCCTCCTCCGCCCCGGCCTGGGTCGCACTGCCCGTCCCCCCCAGGGTCCTTAAAATTGTCAAGTCATTGTGGCAAACATCCTCTTCCATTCTGCTGACTTCTAAGAAGGCGGAAAAGAAGTATTACATCCCTACAAAAAGGTTTGAATACCTCTACCCACAGCCTCCAGTGGCTTCACTGGTCATGTCCGCTGTGAATGAAAGGGACAGGCAAGGTGACATTAGTGGCACACCAAAGAACAAAGATGCCAAGAGACTTGATTTATTTGGCAGAAAGATTTATTCAATAGCCAGCCTACAATTCAGGGTGTGTAACCACCAGCCCGTTAAGTAGGTACAATTTTAACCTATGGGACTCCTTTAACAAATTCAGAGAGCCCTCTCACAGGATTGAGCCCAGGAGTTTGCTGCTTTGGTGGACAAGGGCACAACGGTGGCAAGAAGGGCCCTCCAAATAGCCTGGACCACTACTAACTCAGCAGCCAGGATAGTTGCTTGTATGGTGGTCATGAGGCACAGCTCCTGATTGCAGTCCTCCCGGTTGCTCCAGGAAATGCAGGCCACTATTCAGGACCTCCCATTTGAGGGGGCGGGACTCTTCTCCGAGCTCACGGACTCAAGGCTCCATGGCCTTAAAGACTCCCGGTCCACCCTCTGCTTCTTGGGCCTTCACCCTCCTTAGCAATTCAGGAAGCTGTTTCATCCTCCACCTCCTTTGCCCCCGCAGTCTAGGTCCTGGGGAACTCCCCGATCGGGTTCCTACATGAGGAAGGACAGAGACAAGGGGTCTAAGTGGCAACACCCTTCATCTTACCGCTCATCTGCTCAGCCTGATCCGCCCAGGAGGCCAGAAGCAGTCCATTTTGAGGGTGCACTCAAGGATGACCATTGGGTGCTAGAAGCAATATTCTCAAGTTACATCCTGCAGTTCATAGTGCCAGGTTGGCCGCGCTAGCATTGGTTCGGCATGCTCCTGAACTTCTCGGCCGCTCCATTGCAGCTACTGCTCAGGCTGGACCTACTATCCCAGAACCATGGCAGTCTCCTGCATCCAAATCTGGCGCCACTGCACCTGACAGCTTGGCTACTGCATAGTTAAATGCATAGGAGCAGCAGTGCTCGGCTGATGTCCAAGATGTCCTGTTGGGCAGTAGAAAGCCCTCCACCAGAGCAACCTACCTGGCCAAATGGAAGCGGTTTGCCTGCTGGACCTTGGACAAAGGCGTTAAGACTGAGTGAGCCTCACTGCAGTTAATCCTGGACTACTTTCTGCATCTCAAGCTCCAAGGCCTATCCCTTTCATCTGTCAAGGTCAACTTGACAGCTATCTCGGCCTTCCATCTGCCGCTTGAGGTTGGTTTTTTGCCCAGGACATAACTGCCAGGTTTCTCAAGGGCCTTGAGCACCTCTACCCACACGTTCCTCCGTGGGACCACAATCTGGTGCTGTTTCGGCTCACAGGGCCCCCCCTTCGAGGCTCTGGCTTCCTGCTCTCTTCTCCTCCTTTCCTGGAAGGTTGTGTTCCTGGTTGCAGTAACATCTGCCTGCCGGGTCTCTGAGATTAAGGCACTCACCTTGGAACCACCCTATAGAGTCTTGTACAAAGACAGGGTCCAGCTGAGGCCAGACCCAGCTTTCCTGCCCAAGGTGGTCTCTGTTTCATACGGGCCAGGACTTTTACTTACCCGTCTTTTTTTTCCAAAGCCACATAAGTCGGAGGAGGAGGAGCGTAGGCTGCATTCCCAAGCCATTCCGCAAGTCGACGCAATTGTCCATCACTGTGGCTGACAGGATGAAAGGTTGCTCAGTGTCTGCTCAAAGAATTACTTCTTGAATCACCACCTATGCTGCTGCTGCTGCCATGATCAGGGAAAAGTGTCATCCTCGGCGATTGTAACTGCTCACTCGACCAGGGTGCAGGCCTCTTTGTCAGCTTTTCTGGCCCAGTTGCCTATCCAGGACATCTGTAGAGTGGCCACTTGGCTGGCCATCCACACATTCACAGTCCACTATGCACTTACCCAGCAGACCCGGGACAATGCTGGCTTCGGTACGGCAGTACTACAAGCTGCTAAACTGTGAACTGAGTCCACCTCCGAGAATATTGCTTTTGAGTCACCTAGAATGGAATCGACATGAGCAAGCACTCAAAGAAGAAAAAACAGTTACTAACCTTTTGTAACTGTTGGTCTTCAGGATGTGTTGTTCGTGTCCATTCCGTTACCCGTCCCTCTTGCCGGCAAGAAGGAACTGAGAGTGCGTAGGGTCGGCAGTGCCTAATATACCGACACATTAGCATGACACTCAAGGGGGCGCCAGAGCCTACCCTATGGATACCACTAAGGCAAAAGTCTCCAACAACTGTACACATGGGCACGCACACAGCTAGAATGGAATGAACATGAGCAACACAGTTGCAAAAGGTGGGTTACCAGTTTTTTCCTGTGGAAGATGAAAGATAACACTGATTTAAGATTACTGCATTCTATTAATAATGTATCCTTATTTTATTTCAGTTACCATGCAGCAGGTAGCCAGGACAGTGGCAAAAGTGGAGCTCTCAGACCATGTGTGTGATGTGGTTTTTGCTCTTTTTGATTGTGACGGTAAGTGGCTTTAATCTACTGTAATTGGTCTGTCCTTTTCATAGTCCTGGCATGTTCCCAATGTGTTGTGTAGTTTATCAGTATTTCCAAAAAAAAAAAAAAAAAAAAATCCACCCTGAAAGAATCTAGCTATAAAAGCCAAATATGTTATATTTGTGCATTTCAATAATATTTTCTTTTCAAGGGATGAGTTGGTTGTATCTGACAAACCTTTATCAGCATCAGAGCACTCTCCTATTGTTCCCCATTTTGCCATTTATAATGTAGAGAGATACTAAAAGTAAGATCAATAATCAGAGGCAGTCAAAATTAATGAGATTTGGAGGCTTGCTTTCTTCCACACACCCCCCCCCCAACTGGCTTAATTATCTATTGTTTTCATTTCTGCTCTCAAGCTTATCAGTAGCATGAAAATACTCCTAGACTTTGGCCTTCCATAGCATTATTATCCATTTCATGGTGGTATTCTCTGTTCCCTTCACACTGTATTATAGTTCACTATTTGTGTTGTGGTCTGTATTAAAAGCTTATACTTTTCCAGAGGGTTTCGTTATTGGCATTCAGTGCTCTCTGAAGGTTTTCATATATCTATCTAACTTAAGAGTTTGATGATTTTGTAGGTCAGATTTCTGACTGAATAGTTCACTGCAGAGAGAAAGCAAACTATCTTCTGCTCCCAGAAACATTATACGTTTAACATAATTAGTAATTATGGCCTATTGTTGGTAATAAGAATATTTAACACTAACACGGTACTTTATATTTACAGCTCTGTACAAACATTTGCTAATTAATGGTAGCAATGTGCATTGCCATGCAAGAAGCCTGGAATTTATTCCCAGTAGTTTGCTCTTTCTGGCCTGCTCTTGTCATTCAAAAGCAATCTCAGGTTGATTAAGAAGGAAAATTACTGAGCTCAGAAGGGAGTCTCTAGCCATATAGGATGATGACTGCAGTGCAGGTCTCAAAAGTGGGAGCTGAAAAATGGAAGTTGAAGAGATCCGAACTCCTTCAGCAAGGATGCTGAATTAACAATTTTTGGTTAACTCAATGGCCAGCGCAACGAGTAGATGCACTGTGTCCCCTACACAGCAGAACCAAAGTTCAGTTAAAGAAACTAAGAACCATAATCTCTAATGCTAAACTAGATTTTGCAGATCTCATATATAAGGATTTTATTCCTGCTGTGGTGATTTTTCAATATCCCACTAACTAGTTTAATTTTTCCCTTGTGGACAGAAACTCAGGGCTGGATGTTGTCCTCTGTGAACACTAACAGAAACATTCAAAACTGCAGTATACGTGCCATGCCTTCAGACATTCAAGTGAAACATTACACTCTGGTAATAATTGGACCAGCAAACCAAGAGCATTCTCTGTGCAATGGCATTTTGTGGAGTAAGCAATGAGTGTTAATCACACGTGCATTGTGAAAGTGAATATACTTAACTATATGTCTGCATAATATACGACGAGCCAGAATTTAATGCAGTTTGTAATGAGACTAGTGAGATTGGCTACTTCAAGCACTGTAACTCTGAATTTGGAAGTTCAGTAGCTGCCCTTCAGTGAGTATATTGGGTACTTTGTTTAACCAGCCTACCCTCCTGTGACATTACGCTTTTCTATTGCATCATGGCTGGAAATCATGCCAGAAGCTGGGAATGAGTGGCAGGGGATGGATTACTTGATGATTACCTGTTCTGTTCATTCCCTCTGAAGCATCTGGCTTTGGCCCCTATCAGAAGACAGATACTGTGCTAGATGGACCATTGGTCTGACACAGTATGGCCATTTTTATGTTCTTATGAAATGCCACTGCTCAACTAGAGAAGCTGATTAGCCAACTCATAACATCACTCCAGCTGCTTGACAGCACTGTCACAAAACATATCTTCCTCATGTAATTATCACTTAAATGGCATTTTATATCTTCAGAGTACTTTGTAAACACCAGTTGTCATAGTATTTCTCTGAGGTACGTAATAATAAATAAGAGTTGTTATCCTTATTTTACATCCAAGGAAACTGAGTTAAGTATTTGCCTAAATCCACAGGGCAAATCATTGGCAGAGCCAAGAACATAACCTAGGAGAATTTACCATATCTCTAGTTATCTAGTGTATTCAGTGGTAAATCAGGTGCTTCTGTTTTAAATATTGGTAGACTAATGGCTCGTCATTGTTTGCTTATGTTTTCTTTTAATATACAGTAGGTCCACTGTGCCATCAAAGGGGTAAATGTACTCACTATTGTGACAAAGCTCTTTCCTTGTCTCAGTGGGCCCCACGCTTTCTGGTGGATTTCACTAGCCTCAGAGGTTCACTGTGACCCTCCATATAGCCCTTCTCTCTCTAGAGGCAAGGGTCACAGCCTACTGAGCCATTTTAATCATAAGCCAGCAAGGAAGGTGAGAAGAAGCAACTCTCCCTTGCACAGCCTCGGTTGTCTCCCAGTTTCAGTGATTAATCGGGATGGGGAGGGCGGAGCCCGGGCCCGCTCTCTGCTCCAGGCTCCTGTCCAGGGACCCTAATAGTAGCAGCTATAGTAGCTGACTTTTTGGAAGTAGGACATGTACAATTCCCTGGGCCAGTTCCCCACAGCAGTCCCCACTCAATAGCTCCTTCACTGTTACCTCAGGGCTTCCTTCCTTGTGCCTGATATGGTTTGTACTGCTTAGTTCCTCCAACAGCACAGCTTCCTTCTACAGCTCCTGACACACGTGGCCAACTGAATAACTGGGAGGCTTTTAACTAGGTTCAGCCAGCCCCTAATTGGCTTCAGGTGTCCCAATCAACCTAGCTATCTTCCCTGCCTTGTGGAAAGATCTTAATTGGCCCCAGGTGTCTTAATTGACCTGGAGCAGCTGCCATTTACTCATCCCTGTTACCAGGATTTGTTTAGTCTGGCGCTAATATATTTGTCTCCCACTACTTTTCTATAGCCATCTGGCCTTGCCCCATCACACTATGTAAAGATATCCAGCAGGGCTATCAACTCACCCATTTTGATATGCGGTCTATCCTCTGATACTGTGTGTGTGCAAATAGATAGTTTTGTGTTCACTGTTGATTAAATGATAAATGCATCTTTGCAATTGTGTCCATTTATTTCCCCTCTTGCTTCCAGCTTCATATTCTTCCTTGTCCCTTTGGTGAAAGAAGGTCGAATCACTTTCTTCCTAAGTAGTTCAATAGCGATTCCTGATTGGATCTGCAAGCCAGATATTTTGATCTGTAATTAGAGTGAATTGAAATGGTCTCAATTTCATACTCTCAGAGGAGATTCTGTTGACTGTTTTGATACCAAATCTTTAAAAGAAAAGACTGTTCTGTTAGAGAAATCTCTTCAAAGATAGGAACATAGCATAAAAGCAGACACAGATCTCTTCAGTTTCATTTAGCCCATGAATACGGACTTTTCTAAATATGGGTTAAGGAATAAAACTGCTGACATTTTTTTTTAACATGGTAGCAAGTCCTGATGGTGGCTGAGGGAGGAGGGGAGGGAATGCTTAGAAAAGGATACTTTTGTGGTCTTAAATGAGACTCCACAGTTTCATATGGGAAGTAGTTATGTAGTTGCTTTTCTGTCAGATAACATAGAAGCCAAAGATGGCAATACTGGATTAAGAAGTGGACAGCAGATAGAGAAAAGGATTGTTCTAAATCAGCACAAAGAGCAGAAAATAAAGTTAGCAATGAGACCCTGTTTTTAGGAATAATTATGGGGGTTTTCTAGTTCCTTTTATGTGTGTACACAAAGTGCAGAAAGAACATGGGAGGGCTTTGTTCAGAGAGTTATATTTCCAAAAAGCCTTCAGTTTTCAAGCCTCTTAAAACCAGTCTGAATGAATAATATCCTGCACAGTGGATTTTATTGGGCCCCTCTGCCCAGTGCACCAATAAAGCCACAGGAAATTGGTTGAAATATCTGTGGCCAGATTATTTTAAACAAAAACAGTATTTGCTAGAGCTTTTAAAATCAGGATGGTCTCAAAGCTTTGTTTCCTTGGAGTATTTCTTGATTTACATGCAGAGTGGGCAGGGGACAAACTGTAGCAACGATACAATTAGGAAGAGACAGGTTGTCTCTTAAGCAAGAGTCTAAATGACAGACACGAAGCAGGAAGAAGCACTGGGCGTAGAACTGTCAGGAATCCTTTCTTCTTTCCTTGTCAAGTGGTCTTGGGGAAACAAACATATGCCTACAAAATTGATAGTAAACTAGAAAGGGATTTCAGAGACCTGGATACATTCCAATTCATTGGAAGACAAAGGCAATGCATCATGTTGTGTCTCTGAATCTGATTGGGAATAGTCCCTTCAGAGTCTGTCAGTATTTTCATTAAAAATCCCAGGGATTATAAATTACCCATAAAAATTAGCTGTGGAATAAAACTTGCCAAAATGACTCCAAGTCTAGGAAGTTTTTTAAAAAATAGTACATCTGTTTCAAAACCTGACATGCTTTCTAAATTATTTCAGTGCAAAAAAGTCCCCTCAAGAATTTCTATGTTCACAATACATTTGGTACGGAGGATGATTTAAGCAATAGGTTATATAGCAGAGTTAGTAATTCTGCAGTTTCATATTTGAGTTCCTTCAGAACTCTTGGGTCACCATCTAGTGCTGATGACTCATTGCTGTTTATTTTATCAATTAGTTCCAAAACCTCATCTATTGGCACCTCAGTCTGGGACAGTTCCTCAGATTTGTCACCTAAAAAGAATGGCTCCGGGGTGGGAACCTCCCTCACATCCTCTGCAGTGAAGACTGATGCAAATGATTCGTTTAGCTTCTCCACAACAGCCTGGTCTTCCTTGAGTGCTCCTGTAGATCTCAGTAGTCCAGTGGTGCACTGATTGGCAGGCATCCTGGTTCTGATATACTTAAAAAATAAAAATGTTGCTGTTAGTTTGTGTCTTTTGCTAGTTGCCCTTCACATTCTTTTTTGGACTGCCTAATTATACTTGGCAGAGTTTATGCTCCTTTCTATATTCCTCAGTCAGATTTGACTTCCAGTTTTTAAAGAATGTCTTTTTGTCTCTAATCCCCTCTTGTACTCTGTTATTTAGCCATAGTGGCATTTTGTTTAGTCCTCTTACTGATTTTTTTTTTCTTATTTGGGATACACATTTAATTTGAGCCTCTTATTATGGTGATTTTAAAATGTTTCCATGCAGCTTGCAGGCATTTCTCTCTTGTGGCTGTTCCTTTTAATTTCTGTTTAACTAGCTTCCTCATTTTTGCATAGTTCTTCTTGTGACGTTAAATGCTGCTGTGGTGGGTTTCTTTGGTATTTTTCCCCCTACAAGAATGGTAAATTTAATTACATCTTCATCACTGTTACTGAGTGGTTCACCTCTTGGACCAGATCCTGTATGCCAGTTAGGACTATATCAAGAATTGCCTCTCTCCTTGTGGGTTCGAGGACTAGCTGCTCCAAGAAACAGTCAGATGTTGTCATGTACTGCTTGACATAGGTGAAAAAAAAAATCTGCCAAATTGTAAATGATCACAGATGGGGCTGCATTGCAATGTCAAAGACTTTTGCCACCTCTGAATCTCACCAATGTCAACATTAAACATCTGACCAAAATATGAAATTTTCCTCGTTATGACAATACTTGGGTCTTGGAAACTAAGTTGTTGAGCCTGTCACACATTTTGATTTAAGAGCATTGTGTCACAGAGCTCCTAATTGCAATGAATCACAAAGTAAACATTTTGATAAAAGCAGTCATTGTTTCAATTAGTAATTGGGCCTTGTCCGGAAAGGATGCAGAATTGTAACTGGTGATATAATAATACTGTCAAAATTAAATCTGCAATCATTTTGCTCAGCTGATTGTCCTGAAATGATCCCATGGGGAGAAGCATTTTTCACATTTCGTAAAATGTGAATTGCATATGAAATTGAAGTTAATTTACAATTTGCTATTTCCAAGCTTCCTTCAGGGAGGTGCCATCATGCTGAAAAGCAGCGCTACTGTGACGCCAGCCATACAGTGGCTGTCAGCAGGAAACTCTGAAGTGTCCGTTTTAATCAAAAACTTTAACTTCAAATATAATGTAAAATTTGTACGTTGTACCAGCACTTTTCATGGCCTCACCTGCAGGAGGCTAAAGTAAAACATGAACCAGTCTCTTTTTCTTCTCTAAAGGAAAGCAAGCTTTTGGTACTGCCCTGCAAAGATTTCTGGGCCTTTTATTTCTGTACTTTCAGGTTAATGAACATTTTTTTCCCCTCTTCCCTTAGGGAATGGAGAGTTGAGTAACAAGGAGTTTGTTGCCATTATGAAGCAGCGACTTATGAGAGGTTTGGAGAAGCCCAAAGACATGGGATTTACACGGCTCATGAGGGCAATGTGGAAATGCGCACAGGAGACAGCTTGGGACTTTGCCATGCCCAAACAATAACTGCAGCAAATGGAAGAACCTGGTTTACAACATGTTATTGGAGGCCATAAATCTGTACTGCTCCTGCAGAATGTACCATTGTCAGATGCTCTGCAGATGAACACTCTCTTCACGCAGAAATCTACTAAATAACAGACCCATTGTTACGCTGAACTAGTAAAAAACCGCCCAGAAGACACAGAGTATTAACAACTGAAGTTTTTCCAAACACCAGAACAGAAATTGGAGCCTACTGTATCTTCTCCTTTAATTTTTCCACTGCTGATGCCTGTTTAATATTAATCTCTCAGGAAAATTACAAAAATAATTAGTTCTGTGCATTGCAGCCACCAGCTTGATCTCCATAGTATGCTCCGGTGTCCAACAAAACCAGGATTTTATGTAGAATTGAATATGGATAGCTTCAGAGAACAATATTGGTCGGAACAGTCCCATATGTGTCAAGCAGTGGGACAGAAATGCCTAGCAAATCTACTAGTAGCAAATCCTAGTCTTTTGCTCCTGAATTATTTTTAGTTTAGATTTTAAGCACTATTTACAAAAAAGTGTGTTTAGAATGAGCTTTTGAAAGAGAGCTGGGTTTATAGAAAACAATAGCAACCTTTGTTTATTACGGAAGCTGTCCGTAAGATTAAGGACAGAGGGGTCCAGCAAGGGTGAGAAGAATGCCACAGAACTTTCTTCTATAGGACTGTTTGTTTTTCCCAATTGGATTTCTTATCTTGCAGGCTTGGTGTGAAATAGGGAAATGTCTGGTCAAGTAGGGGGCTGTCTGAGGCTTAGTTACTGCCTTGGGTATAAAGAGTTTAAAATTGCTTAATTTTTTCCCACTTTTCTTCTCCCTCAGAAGAACCCTGCCTTGCATAAGCAACCTAACATATATGCTCTTTGTAATTCTCTTTTTAATAAGGGGCTCCTCCCCCTGTGAGATTGTCCTTCTGTATGTGGTACTGGCTTTAAAGCTGCTATTTACTGAATGCTTCAACATTGTAAAATATTACTTTAATTACATTGGTTCACAACAAAAGCAAATGCTCATCTTTCATCTGTGTTTATAGGAAGCCTTGTGACTTTAAGTCACATTTGACTTGGATTGTCCCGTCAGGTTTGGGCACCAGTACAACAGGGCTGTACCAATCACTTTGAGATACCTTTATAATATCTAATTTGAGCATCTCTCAAGCTTCCCATGCAATTGCTTCCTGCATTTTTTCTGGCACCCAGTCAGTCTTCCTTACTGGCTTTACCTCTGGGTTAGTACAAGTATGATGGGAAGTAGAGTTTTTCCTGAGGCTGACGAAAACACATCATGAAAACTTCTTATTAGTTCCTGGGCTGCTTGTTCTATTAAGGTCTCAGAAGAAACCATTTCATCCAGTTCCAAAGGCCCTAGAACCTCAGGATCGAGATTTAGCATCTTGTCTGGATTGACAAGGAAACTTTTTTCCACTCCCACCAGGTTTCAACAGGTTCACATGAAAGATGTTTTTTCATTTTTTTTTTTGAATGAGTCTTGGGTGCAAATAATTTAGCAACTTAGCATGTACACGTCCAAGTTGTTGTCAGATAAAAAGATATAGCTCCTCTCTACACTCATATCAAGTATGTGAAACAATAGACTGTAAACCATCAAATCCCAACCACGTTGCATGACTGAGTATTACGGTGCTCCTAATTCACTTAACAAATCCTAATTCTAGAGCATTAATGTAATCTATTTTCATGAGAAAGAGAGCTCCACAGAGCTTAAGCTTCTCTCTTTCACCAACAATAAAAGATTTTACCTCACCCATCTTGTCTCTCACATCCTGGGACTAACATGGGAACAACACGCAGACATCTATTTTCATGTCCATTATCTTAGCCCTACACTGCCTTCTACTGTGAAAATGGTAGTAGTTTTCAAAGTCTTTTAAATTTATTTTTACTAATTTTTTTTTGCAGTTATTGAAAGTCACCAACTTCTCATGGGTATTCAGTTGTCTTTGTGAAAGGTGTTTGATGTCAAAAGGAATCCACATCATAACTGGCTTCATAGTTTCTAGTTTCCACCAAGAAACAAAGGACTGAATGGGCCTGAAGACAACCACTTGCTTACTCCTAATCTTTCCAGCAGAGAGGGGAGGGGAACTTATGATGCTGCTGCTGCCTCTGGTCTACCCACTCTGTGTAAACTTATCAACCAGTGATCTTTGACAGCTGTGCAACCTACTCTGAGAACTTCACCAGTCCCTTTGTTTTTTCTTTTTAAACAAAACTAAATGCATGTTAAAGCCCACTACAGAACTGAATTCACCAAAAAGCCTCTATTGTGAATATGAAGAACAATGCATGACAAGTATGAATTGCAAAGCTCCGATTCTACTGAGAGCTAGCTAGCCTAATCAGTTGCAGTAGTTATCCTGTCCTCCATTTTGGATTTTCTACTCCAACAAACACATTCCTGGGTGCGTAGAGCAATCGAAAGCAGATGAATTTAAAGCAAAAGAGAGAACCACATGCAAGATACTTCAGGACAGCCAAACAATCATCCAATACTAGTTTGGCTCTTCTCAGAGACAAAAGAGCAGAGCTATCTGCAGCTGTTTAAGCTGCACAGTGGTAGCAAAGGTTTCAGAGTAGCAGCCGTGTTAGTCTGTATTCGCAAAAAGAAAAGGAGTACCGGTGGCACCTTAGAGACTAACAAATTTATTAGAGCATAAGCTTTCGTGAGCTACAGCTCACTTCATCGGATGCATTTGGAGAGGAGAGATTTATATACACACACACAGAGAACATGAAACAATGGGTTTATCATACATACTGTAAGGAGAGTGATCACTTAAGATAAGCCATCACCAGCAGCAGGGGGGGGGGGGGGGGGAGGAGGAAAACCTTTCATGGTGACAAGCAAGGTAGGCTAATTCCAGCAGTTAACAAGAATATCAGAGGAACAGTGGGGGGTGGGGTGGGAGGGAGAAATACCAGGGGGAAATAGTTTTACTTTGTGTAATGACTCATCCATTCCCAGTCTCTATTCAAGCCTAAGTTAATTGTATCCAGTTTGCAAATTAATTCCAATTCAGCAGTCTCTCGTTGGAGTCTGTTTTTGAAGCTTTTTTGTTGAAGTATAGCCACTCTAAGATCTGTGATCGAGTGACCAGAGAGATTGAAGTGTTCTCCAACTGGTTTTTGAATGTTATAATTCTTGACGTCTGATTTATGTCCATTCATTCTTTTACGTAGAGACTGTCCAGTTTGGCCAATGTACATGGCAGAGGGGCATTGCTGGCACATGATGGCATATATCACATTGGTAGATGCGCAGGTGAACGAGCCTCTGATAGTGTGGCTGATGTGATTAGGCCCTATGATGGTATCCCCTGAATAGATATGTGGACAGAGTTGGCAACGGGCTTTGTTGCAAGGATAGGTTCCTGGGTTAGTGGTTCTGTTGTGTGGTGTGTGGTTGCTGGTGAGTATTTGCTTCAGATTGGGGGGCTGTCTGTAAGCAAGGACTGGTCTGTCTCCCGAGATCTGTGAGAGTGATGGCTCGTCCTTCAGGATAGGTTGTAGATCCTTGATGATGCGTTGGAGAGGTTTTAGTTGGGGGCTGAAGGTGATGGCTAGTGGCGTTCTGTTGTTTTCTTTGTTGGGCCTGTCCTGTAGTAGGTGACTTCTGGGTACTCTTCTGGCTCTGTCAATCTGTTTCTTCACTTCAGCAGGTGGGTATTGTAGTTGTAGGAATGCATGATAGAGATCTTGTAGGTGTTTGTCTCTGTCTGAGGGGTTGGAGCAAATGCGGTTATATCGTAGCGCTTGGCTGTAGACAATGGATCGAGTGGTATGATCTGGATGAAAGCTAGAGGCATGTAGGTAGGAATAGTGGTCAGTAGGTTTCCGATATAGGGTGGTGGTTATGTGACCATCGCTTATTAGCACCGTAGTGTCCAGGAAGTGGATTTCTTGTGTGGACTGGTCCAGGCTGAGGTTGATGGTGGGATGGAAATTGTTGAAATCATGGTGGAATTCCTCAAGAGCTTCTTTTCCATGGGTCCAGATGATGAAGATGTCATCAATGTAGCGCAAGTAGAGTAGGGGCATTAGGGGACGAGAGCTGAGGAAGCGTTGTTCTAAGTCAGCCATAAAAATGTTGGCATACTGTGGGGCCATGCGGGTACCCATCGCAGTGCCGCTGATTTGAAGGTATACATTGTCACCAAATGTGAAATAGTTATGGGTCAGGACAAAGTCACAAAGTTCAGCCACCAGGTTAGCCGTGACAGTATCGGGGATACTGTTCCTGACGGCTCGTAGTCCATCTTTGTGTGGAATGTTGGTGTAGAGGGCTTCTACGTCCATAGTGGCTAGGATGGTGTTTTTAGGAAGATCACCAATGGACTGTAGTTTCCTCAGGAAATCGGTGGTGTCTCGAAGATAGCTGGGAGTGCTGGTAACGAAGGGCCTGAGGAGGGAGTCTACATAGCCAGACAATCCTGCTGTCAGGGTGCCAATACCTGAGATGATGGGGCGTCCAGGATTTCCAGGTTTATGGATCTTGGGTAGCAGATAGAATACCCCAGGTCGGGGCTCCAGGGGTGTGTCTGTGCGGATTTGTTCTTGTGCTTTTTCAGGGAGTTTCTTGAGCAAATGCTGTAGTTTCTTTTGGTAACTCTCAGTGGGATCAGAGGGTAATGGCTTGTAGAAAGTGGTGTTGGAGAGCTGCCTAGTAGCCTCTTGTTCATACTCAGACCTATTCATGATGACGACAGCACCTCCTTTGTCAGCCTTTTTGATTATGATGTCAGAGTTGTTTCTGAGGCTGTGGATGGCACTGTGTTCTGCATGGCTGAGGTTATGGGGTAAGCGATGCTGCTTTTCCACAATTTCAGCTCGTGCACGTCGGCGGAAGCAGTCTATGTAGAAATCCAGGCTGCTGTTTCGACCTTCAGGAGGAGTCCACCCAGAATCCTTCTTTTTGTAGTGTTGGCAGGAAGGTCTCTGTGGGTTAATATGTTGGTCAGAGGTGTGTTGGAAATATTCCTTGAGTCTGAGACATCGAAAATAGGATTCTAGGGCACCCCAGAACTGTATCATGTTCGTGGGGGTGGAGGGGCAAAAGGAGAGGCCCCGAGATAGGACAGAAGTCACCTACTACAGGACAGGCCCAACAAAGAAAACAACAGAACGCCACTAGCCATCACCTTCAGCCCCCAACTAAAACCTCTCCAACGCATCATCAAGGATCTACAACCTATCCTGAAGGACGAGCCATCACTCTCACAGATCTCGGGAGACAGACCAGTCCTTGCTTACAGACAGCCCCCCAATCTGAAGCAAATACTCACCAGCAACCACACACCACACAACAGAACCACTAACCCAGGAACCTATCCTTGCAACAAAGCCCGTTGCCAACTCTGTCCACATATCTATTCAGGGGATACCATCATAGGGCCTAATCACATCAGCCACACTATCAGAGGCTCGTTCACCTGCGCATCTACCAATGTGATATATGCCATCATGTGCCAGCAATGCCCCTCTGCCATGTACATTGGCCAAACTGGACAGTCTCTACGTAAAAGAATGAATGGACATAAATCAGACGTCAAGAATTATAACATTCAAAAACCAGTTGGAGAACACTTCAATCTCTCTGGTCACTCGATCACAGATCTTAGAGTGGCTATACTTCAACAAAAAAGCTTCAAAAACAGACTCCAACGAGAGACTGCTGAATTGGAATTAATTTGCAAACTGGATACAATTAACTTAGGCTTGAATAGAGACTGGGAATGGATGAGTCATTACACAAAGTAAAACTATTTCCCCCTGGTATTTCTCCCTCCCACCCCACCCCCCACTGTTCCTCTGATATTCTTGTTAACTGCTGGAATTAGCCTACCTTGCTTGTCACCATGAAAGGTTTTCCTCCTTTTCCCCCCCCCTGCTGCTGGTGATGGCTTATCTTAAGTGATCACTCTCCTTACAGTATGTATGATAAACCCATTGTTTCATGTTCTCTGTGTGTGTGTATATAAATCTCTCCTCTGTTTTTTCCACCAAATGCATCCGTAGTGGTAGCAAAGGCAGCTGAAAGTTCTAAACACGAATATAAGCACTCGATTTTTATCCACTGTCAGAAGGTCGTTGACTGAGACCAGTGCAGTCTCTGCCACACCCAGCTCTAAAGCTGGACTGATGAAGTTGAGAAAACCTGAGGACTCCAGGTACTGAGTTGCTTTGATGCCACGTTCTCTATAATCTTCTCAAAAGGGAGATTGGTGAACTGAGTGATAGTAAGCAGGAATCCCAGTGTCAAGATAGACTCTTGATCAAGAAACAAACAGTTGCTTGTTTAAGAGATGCTGTGACCCTACTGTCCTGAAGAGAGGAAATGACACTTTCTGCTAAAGGGTCCTTGTGTGAGCCATAGGTTTTAATAGCCAAGAGGGACAGGACATAATAGGATGGACCTTATTGAGGCTGGAACCAAAGTACAGGGTCCCAAAATTGGGCCACCTTTCTATGTCATACCATGTCCTTGACCACTCTTCAACACTCCAGGGCTAGTTTCTGTAGGATGAGATCCTCTGCAGAAGAAGGCATAAAGAGGGAGCTGAGGAAACTAAAACTAAAATCCACAGAAGTGGGCATTGTTCTCTAAAAATTGCAGCAGAATCTCCAGTTATGCTTTCTACTCAGCATAAGCATAGAGATGGGAGGAAAGAATGTGCTGACACTAGCCACCGCTGCTCACTCATGGAACTGTTTCAATGTGTCCTCCAAATGATTAACATGTATGGGATCCACTCATTCCTAAAGGCTAGAGCACATATATTTCTCCTAGAATTCCATACAGCAGTTTGTTTCATATGTTCCCCTTTTGAACTGAATTGGACGTAAACCCACTAAATGAATGGCACATGGAGCAGGAGAGACTTTTAGGACTTTTTTTTTTTAATTTGGTAGATGCGTTCTGTTGCTGCTAGCAGGCTGGCTTACAGGACAACTGACACAGTTGCTGATAAAAAGCACTTTATTTCCCTTCCCACAGCAATATATATACAGCACTTGTTTATTTTTTTTCTGTTGTTTATTACCCAATGTTTTGATTATTTTTATCTTTGGGTTTCATTATCTTGTGGTAGTAAAGACTCTTAGGTGCTGCTTATATTAGTCCTTAGTTTAGCCAAAGTTTAGTCCTCAGTCCAGCCAAAATCTTTTGGCCTTGTCCTTTATCTCTTGTACTGTTGTTTTCCATTACTTGGCACACATTTTTAAAACATTTGATACTCAGCATTTCCCACAGCGTTCTTTCGCAGTCCCTGCCTGGATGAAGAAAGCAAGCTGGGTTCCTAAAAGAAGCAGTGACTTGCTAGAGCAGTGAAGAATAATAGTCTGAAGTTCTGGAGCTCAGCTTTCTCTAACCTTTGATTTACGTGTTCCCAATTAAATGGTTAAAATAAGGCATAAAACCAAACTGACTTCTTTAAGTGTCAAGCCTCCAGGGTAGTTGCAGATCATTTAATTTAATAGAGGACTGTGAGCAACATGAGTGACATAATTGAAGATTTTATTCAATATAAAACAATTAAGCAAACAGGCATTACAATATAACCATACAGTGCAGGATACTCACATTCTAAGACGAAATGTGGGAGAAAAGTGGAGTAATAACAAAAGTAGGGATCAATGGCAACCCCAGGGTGAAGGATTGGGTGAAAACTCAACTACCTTGGGTGCTCGGTGTTGACCCAGAAGGGAGACCTGGCAGTTTCGGTGCTTGAGACCTCACTAGCAAATGGCTTTAAAAAAGCCATTGCTACAAGTGGCTTCTACAGTGCCAGGTGCAGATTGCATAAGATAAAAGTATGAAAAGAGAACAAATGTCCACTGCAGCCAAAGGTTTTCTTTAATCAGGACATTTAAAGGTAAAACTAGTCCTGTAGCTAAAAGAACAATTCTGCCATCTGCTGTGCAAAGGGAATTAAAACAGCCCAAACTGATTTCAAACGTGAAGGAGCAGTGAATCTGGGAGACCTTGTTTTAGTCCTTGCAGTTCAACTTTCCTTTGAATGTGAGTCATGGAGCCTTTGCCTTTTGCCTGATATTACCTCGTCTATGTCATAAATCCGTGCCAGAGTTACAGATAAGAGTGAAAAGTAATAAATGATTTAACACCTCTCAGCCAGAATGTATGTGTCCCAAAAACAGTTATACATTTAAAATATGTCCTAGAACTTAGGTAATGGGGTTTCAATCACTTTTTAAAAGGGCTGAATTCCGTAACCCTTTGGCCAAGAGATGTTCAGTCCAGAGGCAAATATATAACCAGCAGAGGGAAGTGCTACTCACTGGAAGCCCTAAGCAAAAATATTTTGAGTGCCCCCTCCCCCACCTTCTAAAATACTAATTTCATTATTTTCACAATCCAAAAAAAATCCCAACCCTACACATCCTACTATACTTGTTAAACAGTTCACATTAAATAAGAATGAATGATATTTTGGGGTAATACTAAATCAAGACCCCCTTGAACTGCCTGGGTCTCAAACAGTTTCTGAGTATACTTACAAGTTCCAAGCATATAAGTAGGAATTATGAACAACTTGAACAAACAGAGGTTATTTTACTGCTCAAACATTATGGGAATTACGAGGGGAAAAGTTTTCTCCTATGAGTATATTCATTGGAGTGACTACACACAAAGAAAACCCCAAAACATAACTAAAACTTGGACGTAATAATTAAAATACAATATAAATCATAGTATGCAGTGCGATAGAGCATTTTCTACTCTACAAAACATTAGTGTAAAAGAACAGGAAAGCTTTGTTATATTACAAACAAGTTAAATGAAGTAAAGTCAATCAGTTTGCTCACTTCTAAAAATATATATTCAGGGACACGAGTAATATTAAATGTTTTTAGTATTGTGCGTTCAAAACAAAATTGCCTCATAGAGCATTTATGTAATAGAAAGGTAATGAGGGCTGATTAATGCTTGTTACTCACTATAATTCAGCCTGAAAGAGCTTGTTCTTTTAACAAAAACTAACTAGACATTTAGTTGGGGTAATTACTTAGTTTTTTGTCTTTTCAATCAGATTGCATCTCAGGCAAAATCCTGGATGTGGCTTAATGTTTGATGCTTTGTCTGATAGCGTGGAGCTGATGTCTTTATTATATAAGGAGATAAAGATTTCAGAGTAACACAAGACTCTCATTTCTTTCAAATATGCTTGTAGTTGCCACTGAAATTGCATGCAACCAATCAATAGCTACAGTCCTAATTAAACCACTTTAATTATTTAGTTGATCACATATAACATGACCAAACAAAAGAAACATGTACAGTTCTGTGGTGCATTAAGGGATAGTGTACACGACATGACAATATATTTTTGGTAATATTAATGAAGTAAATTTGGCCAGTGTTGATTTGCCTTTGTGCCCACTCATTTCTATAAGGAAGGTAATCTATCAATTGGTACAGAAGTGTGATTATGCAGATACTTAGGAAGAGATCCATGCTCTTTAGTTTAAACACAGTGAATAAAATAAATGACAAGTTGTCTAGTGACAAAATGCTTTTGTTACTATTTTCTTCATCAGATAAGGGCAATGACCCCCTTAAGCATTCTTTAAAGGTCTCTCTCACCGGCAAAATTGAAGCTCCTCACTTCCAGTCCCATACTGTGGCCAAAAGGGCTAATGCGATCCTTGTACATATAAACAGGGAAGTAGTGTACAGGATTTTACCTCCTTGTATGGTGACACCAATCCTGGACTACTATGTACGGTTTTGGTGTCTGCATTTTTAAAATGTTGAAAAATTGGAGAGGATGTAGAAAAGAGCCACAAAAATTATTCAAGGGCTGGAGAAAATGCCTTGCAAGGAGAGACTAGAGCTCAATCTGTTTAGCCTATCAAAAAGATGGCTGAGAGATGATTAATGGCTGAGAGTTAAAGCTAGACCAATTCCAATTAGAAATAAGGCATACGTTCTTAAAGTGAGAGCCATTAACCATTGGAACAAACTGCCAGACCAGCTGCCTTTTGAGAAGATATTTAGTCAAACATAAGTTATTGGACTTAATGCAGAGGTAAAGGTGAAATTTCAGGAACTGTGACATACAAGACGTCAGACTAGATGATCTAAGGCCCTTCTAACCTTAAGCTCTCTGAATAAACCTGGTCTGTCCTTATGTGCCAAATCCTGGCAATATCTAAGCTGACAGTGCCAAGTCCTACACAGTATATCAAATGTGGTAAGGTTCTGGGATGTAGTCCACCAAGGGTTTTAAAAAATGAAATCAATAGCCTTAAACTCTACCTGCCAGACACCAGCAAACCAGCATGTAGATGTAATTTTCTCCATCCACACTGGACAATATTCCTGCTACTGCATGCTTCACTTGCTTGGAGTACCAGATCTGCTTCTTCAAGAAGACTGTTTAGTGCATTGCAATAATCCAAAACTGCACAAAAGCAGCACAAATTTTCCAGGACCAAGAGTTGCAGTCTACTAATATTAAGATGCATTTTTAATAAGCTGTCTTGACAACGGCTTAGTCACCTCCTGTTCAAAGATCATGCCGAGTCTTGTCCTAAACTAACCTTGTGAGGCAAGTTCTTTTCAAACACTAGAAGGCCTAGGATGATGATCTCTCCTGCCCAAACCAATACACATCACATCAGTTCTGCTAGGACTTGCTCTTCTAGTTGGTAATCATCCAATCCCAGGTTACAGTCCTTTGGGTACCACAGACTATCCTTGCAGGCCAGAGAGGGAGAACTGGATATCGCCTGTATCACAATGATAGCTTGGATAGTATGGTTTAAAAAAAAAATGGGGAAGAGGGGCATCCAAATACTGAAGAACATTTAAGACTGTTCACCCTACACATCTTGGGGCACATCACATGTAGTCTCAGCCCAGGACCAAATGAGCGATCCCAACATTCTAACCTCAAGGACGATCTCTCTCTCTAAACAGGATTCCCATGACCACTACAGTACGCTCCTAAAACAAAGGAAGTGCCCACAACAAGGGAAAGGCTCATGATAGAATTAGGCAGAGGTTTCTTGGCAGTTGGGCCACAGGTTGAGAAGGACACAGATTTAGCACCTTCAGGAAGAAGTACGGGATGTATCTTATTTCTCCAGCTCAGCTTTGCCACAACATATTTAATTTTCAAATAACATCATGAAACTTCTTTTTGACACCTCTGCTCCCAGCCTTCCTCATTCTCCACACCCCCTTCCAGCTTGCTTCATCCCTTTTCCTAGCAAGATGTTATTGCTGCCAACAACTGGCCTCTTGCCAGGAGGTGTGGATGGTTGGTGGATGAAGTAGAACCTGGTTAAAACAATGAGTTCTAAGCCATGCGGAGAGCACCCGGGACGGTATTTTAAGGGATTGGAGACCTGCTAATTCATGCACCGATGTCTTAGGGGCCTGAGCCAAAGTTCACTGAAATAAAAGGGAATCTTTCCATTGATTGCAATGGGGTTTGGATCAGGCTCCAGATTAGCAGGAACTCTGAAATACTGTGAGCACCACACTGAGCCCCAAAAGGGGAGAGAATGACTGTTCAGGGGAATAAGCCATATTGATACTGAATGATTTGAAGTTTAGAAAACTTGACTTATAGAGAGAGACTTAAGAAGTTCAATCTATTTAGTTGATCTGAGAGAAGGTTAAGAGGTGACTTGATTACAGGATTGACGTATTTATGTGGGGAAGTTATTTTTGACAGTAGACAGTGCTTTAATTTATCAGAAAAAGGCATAACAAAATCCAATGGTTGAAAGTGAAAGCTAGACAAATTCAGACTAGAAATGAGATGCAATTTTTTTTTAACAATGAGGGTAACTAACCACTGGAGCAATTTACCTATGGACATAGTCAATTCCCCAACTTTTAAATCAAAACTGGCTGCCTTTCTACAAGATAAGCTGCAGTTTAAATGGAAGCTTTGGATGTGATGCAAAAATTACGGGGGAAGCTTCTATGACCTGTATGATGCAGGAGGTCAAAATGGATGAACCTAATGGTCCTGCCAAGCCTTAAAATCTATGATACACACCTTTATTCCACCATAACTGTGTCCACAATAAGAAGTTGTACCACTCTAACGATACGGTCCAGAGTGACCTAAACAAATTGGAGGATTGGGGCAAAAGAAATCTTTTGCTTTGTTGAGGAGGTTCAACAAGGACAGATGCAGAGTTCTGCACTTAGGACGCAAGAATCCCATGCACTGCTACAGGCTGGGGACCTACAGGCTAAGCAGCAGTTCTGCAGAAAAGGACCTGGGGATTACAGTGGACGAGAAGCTGGATATGAGTCAACAGTGTGCCCTTGTTGCCAAGAAGGCTAATGGCATATTGGGCTGCATTACTAAGAGACTTGCCAGCAGATCGAGGGAATTTCCCTCTATTCAGCACTGGTGAGGCCACATCTGGAGTATTGTGTCCAGTTTTGGGCCCCCCTTCCCCCCCTACAGAAAGGATGTGGCCAAATTGGAGAGAGTCCCGCAGAGAGCAACAAAAATGATTAGGGGGCTGGGGCACAGGACTTATGAGGAGAGGCTGAGGGAACTGGTCTTATTTAGTCTGCAGAAGAGAAGAGTGACGGGGGATTTGATAGTAGCCTTCAACTACCTGAAAGGGGGTTCCAAAGAGGATGGAGCTAGGCTGTTCTCAGTGGTGGCAGATGACAGAACAAGAAGCAATGGTCTCAAGCTGCAGTGGGGGAGGTCTAGGTTGGAAATTAGGAAAAACTATTTCGTTAGAAGGGTGGTGAAGCGCTGGAATGGGTTACCTAGGGAGGTGGTGGAATCTCCATCCTTACAGATTTTAAAGGTCCGGCTTGACAAAGCCAGGGCTGGGATGATTTAGTTGGGGTTGGTCCTGCTTTGAGCAGGGGGTTGGACTAGATGACCTCCTGAGGTCTCTTCCAACACTAATTTTTTATGATTCTATGATCTGTTTCTATATTCATGTAATTAAATTGGTCCAAACATAAAAAGTGTAGAGAAGCCCTCATTCACTCAACAGAACCAGAAAAGGAAATATTAGTCTAGAAATACACTAATCACTCTTTAGGTGTCAGGAGTACCTGGTTCTGTACTGCCCAACATATAAGGGTGAGACAAAGATCCAAAGAAAAAATGGCATCTTGAAATTCTGAAGGCCATCTTTCTTTAGCATAAATAACATTTTCTAAAATTAGATTCAGCCTTCATTATTTCTTCTGTTTAGCACAAATGCAGGGAGACTTGTGCTGGATGAAGGTAATCTTTGGTCTAAAGCGATCATAATTATTATTATTTATTGTTTGTATTACCATGGTGCCTAGGAACCCTCATCTTGAACCAGGAGCCCATTGTGCTAGGCACTGTACAAACACAAAACAAAGACATTCCCTGCCCCAAATAGCTTACAAGCTAAGTGTAAGATGAGACAACAGATGGATACAGACAGATGGGGGAGAACAAGTAAACAGTAAGACAGTATTGGTCAGTACAATAGGCAGTGGTCTCTGCACGCTAGCAGCCTAACAGTTGTCAAAGTTTATGTAGCCTTCAGGGCAAAGGAGAGTTTTTGAGGTTGGATTTGAAGGTGGGTGAGATAGCTTTGTGGGTGTTTATGTGTGGGGCAGCAAGGGAGAGAGCATGAAAGTGTTTGTATTTTTTGCACTTAGCACTCTTTGGCTGTTGATCACAAGGCATTTTACAAAGGTAAGCACTATTATCCCTATTTTATGTACAGGGAAACTGAGGCACAGAGGGCAATGTGAGTTGCCCCGGGTTAGAAAACAAGTTAGTGACAGATCTAGAAATAGAAACCATGTTTACTTATTTCCAGTCAAGTATTGACTCATTGGACCATGCTGTCTTTCTTCCCCCACCCGCCTCATTGATTTAAGAGTATTTACATGCTCATTTGAGAGTCTAAAACTGAAGCATCTTTCTTTCAGTTTAATAGATCTCCCTTTATTATTTTTTAAGTGGCCTGTGTTATTTGTAAATACAGTGCATGGGCTAATGCAATCATATTGTCACATGCCTCCAGGACACTTTTTAGCCAGGTATAAAGCTGTTTGGTACCATCAATATTGATTTAAATCTGAGATTGAACTAACAGAACTAGAAACAGCCTGAGGCCCTTTGGGCTGTTGAAGCTCCTTGTTTAGTTCACCCTTCAAACAATGCAAGCATCTTAAAACAGAGCCTGAGTTTTCCTCTGTACAGCTATTGACCATGTATGATAAGGTGCAGTTGAGCTGTGTGCTCAGCAGACTGTAAATAACTTCAACACTGAACCACTAAACTGATGATGGGACAATCAGATAGAGCTCAGTTGGGAACAACTTCCTGTTATGCAGCCCAAATTTTCTTTAGCTCATTTTCATTCCATTATTCTTAGGTATACCTGTTACACACTTGGAGCAATGTCTCAAAGGAGCCAGCAAATACAGGATGCCTTGTACACATGTTGAAAGAGTTATTTTTGAAGTGATCAAACAGTAGAAAATTTGTATTAATGACAGAGTTCTCATAGACTGGATTTTGTGAGACAGTCTAATCAGACTGCTCAGAAGACCAAGTAAGACTCTTCCCCTTCCAAATGTCCTTAGGCTAAGGGATGGTGCACTGGGATGGGAGCCACAAGAGAATGAGTTCTGGTCTCATATCTACTGCCTGTATCTTTGTGCACACCTTAGTGATTAAGGTTACATTCTATATTCTGGAAAGCAATTAAGTATCATCCCCGTTTTACAAATAAACTAAGAGGCAACTCCAGGTCACTTTAAAGCAAGCTGGGAATAAAACCCAAGTCTTTCCTGTGACAGATCCAAATCTTATCCTTTTAGCTGCATTGCATTTCAGAATGAATGTGCCAAATCTATGGGCTCAATTGTCCTGTCTGCTACTACTGTTACACACACACTTGCTAACACTCCCCGCAGAGCCAGGAGCAGATGACAGACTATCTCCAATAGCTTATTGGTGTTCAGCAAATGGTTGTGTAAAACACTGACAAAGCATGTGGCAAGTCTCCCTCTGTAGCGTGTCCACAAGGAAAAAATAACTTACTCTTTCTGTGTAAATAGATGAGGTTTGTGCTGAGGCTCTGAAGATCCAGGATTCAAACCCTCCTGACAACCCATTGCTGGGAGGAGGCTTACAGTGGCATGTAAGCCAATTTGTTTTTCCAATTTTCCTCTTTTAATCTTTCAAATTTAATTAAATGTATTTAATTCACACAGTGAGAAAGCATCTTTAAAAACAGCTTTTATCATTTACAATTATCAGTTCATACAATGACACAACAAAACACAGGTGTTCTGCATTTTGGTTATTTGTCATACAATTCAATTGCTTGTGTCTAATATTGGCAGGACTGAGAGGAATGCTGAGTGATGCTAGCTTAGGTCAGGGAGTTTACTTGTCTTTCATCTCTACTCTCCAATAAAGCTCAGTTTACATATTTTCTTGTGAGCTATTCCCAAAGAAGGATCAGAAACAACAGTCATTTATGCTGCTCTTTTTGAAGCATGGGAAAAGGAATATACTTGGGTAGTCCACTCTTCATTCCTCTGTTTTTCTTTCAGAAGCAAAAAAGTGTCTGACTGCCAAGGCAGTTACAAAAATAATTAAATAAAATAGACTGAGTGCATTTATCCTGAGAGGCGTTGCTTTTTATGCTGTCTTATCATAGTATGTCTCTGCAGTCACCCTATTCCTTAATTGTATATTCTTTGTTGTAAAATTAAGGCAACTTTAGTATAAAATGCTGAGGACAGTCCTTTCCAGTAGAAATAGTAAATTCAGCCTCCATTTTTAAACCTTAAAATGTCTCAGTTGTTCATTTAGGCCAGGGGTGGCCAACCTGAGCCTGAGAAGGAGCCAGAATGTATCAATGTATGTTGCCAAAGAGCCACAGTAATACGCCAGCAGCCCCCCATCAGCTGCAGCCCCCCAGCTCCTCCCGCCCACCAGCAGCCCCACAAATTAGTGCCCCCCCTCCCCACACCTCCTGATCTGCTGTTTCATGGAGTGCAAGAGGCTCTATGGGAGGAGGAGCAAGGGCACAGCAGGCTCAAGTGAGGGGGAGGGAAAGGGTAGAATGGGGGCAGGGCCTGTGACAGAGCCAGGGGTTGAGCAGTGAGCACTCCCTGGCACATTGGAAAGTTGGCGCCTGTAGCTCCAGCCCCAGAGTTGGTGCCTATACAAGGAGCCACATGTGGCTCCGGAGTCGCAGGTTGGCCACCCCTGATTTAGAGGCTAGTCAGCGCCAGGGTTGATTTGCATGAAGATAGCCCCACTCCCCCAAGGAAAAACCCATGAGAGCTGTGTTATCTGCTCAGTCAGATGAAGCTATAGTCACCCACAAATCACATCACAGGTGGAACTGGGAGAGGGGAAAGTGGTGGTAGTTTTCTAAATTCCACCCACAAAATAAGCTCTGGCCATGTCAGTTGGCATAATGAAATATGGCTCATAGAGATTTTCAACATATCATTGATCACACATGCCACTGGGCTCAGCTCCCCCTTGTGGGACTTGAATGTGCCCATAGTTACTGCTAGGCTGATTCAGTTAGCTCCCTGAATGGGGATGGAGAGAAATTAGTGGTATCCCCCTATTGTCACCCAGTTGTGACACCAAAATTAGATGCAATGTATAGTACATTGTACTGATTTGTGACCCTTCCTCTCCTGTCTTACCTGAGCAATGAAATAGTTAACAATATTGATGTTTAAATTATCGTCACTGGGCATCTGAGCTAGCACCCACACTGAGACGTATTGAGCTGCTCCCACTTCTCAGAGCTCTTGTTCCAGGCTCTCTGAAGACTAATTTCTGCATCAGTTTCACTCAGGTCATGTTTCTGAGGTTTTCATCATCATTATAACTATAGAGGCATAGGGGGTTCTTTTAAAATGAAAGCTGAGATTCTGGAAAATGAGACAGCAGCTTGAGAGCAGTGTGTGTCATGTCCCCCCACTCTGAGCCAAGTCCCATTATTATTATTCTCTGTGTCCCTATTAGTCTCTGTAGGTTTTGGGAGTTATAATTAAAATGTAAGTTATAACCTTGTTTTGATTTCCTTCAATTGTATCTTCTCTTCTCTAGTTCCTCTCCCCAGCCAAAGCCTTTCCTTTGAGATCTAATCTGAATGCTTTGACATTTAAAAACTCTCTCTCCATCCCTGTTCTCGCTCTCCATGGTCTTGTTCCAGAGAGGCAGAGTTGCTGCTGGTAACGAATGTGTGTCATGATTCCAGAATTCTGTTCCCTCACTCAGCCATTCCCTCTGCAGCCTTGAGCAAGTCAATTCACGGTCTGTAAACTGCCTCTCAGAGCTGTTATTAGATTCAATTGACCGTTTATGCAGCACTTTTGAGATCCTCAAAAGGAGCTATACGAGTTCATCACTTGATTAGTATTATCACTTTTCATCTCCACAAACACTACAAATAATAAATGGAACTAAAACTGAAAATGACCCCCTCAGGCCCAGCAATGGGATACTCACTTTGAAAGCTGCCCCGAAGCCATCTGCTACTGAGATATAGATGGTAGTTTTAACAAAAGATACAGATAGGGTGCTGTGATTTTTCCTGGATTTTGAGCGATGTCTTCGTTGTGTCATATCAGATGCTTATTATCGGTAAAAAAACTAGTAGAAGGTATTTCTTGATATGGAAAGAGAAAGAAATTTAGTACCAATAATATCAGCACTTACCATGATGATGAGTGCTTTAGATAGATAATGTATGGCAATGCATGCATCATTCCAATTGACAGGGACTGTTTGTTTAATCTTTTCAGAATATAAATAAAGAGCCTTTGCCAGTGAAAATGATGCATGCGTGTTTGAGGTTGATACAGATTTAATTGTTAAAAAAGTGGGGGGGGCAAAGTCATTTGAACATAGGTTGGCTATCCTCTAGCATGGCCTATATCACTTGCTCTGAGCCCATTTAAACTCAAATGGCATTATCAGAGCTAAAAGAAAAATGTCCAGCAGACCACTACTTTTTTAAAAGTATCACATATCCTGGTGGTCTCCTGAAATCCTACGGGCCTCATGCTGGCCCCACGGAGATCATATGAATTGTAAACACTGATTGAAACATCTTCACAAACAGTCCTTTCAAAAAGATAGGAAAAGAGCACTCCTTTTAAAGTGGTGGTGGGTTGTTTTATTTTTGCGTAGTAATAGCACCCTAAGTTTCAGATCTTGAGTCCATATAACTTGCTGGCTAGGTCTGTTTATATAGTTTCTATTTTATGTTATGTTATGAATACAAATAGCATCTATTATTTCCTGCAATGCAGAACATTTACTACCTGCCTTGTTGTGTATTGTTTGACTGTGTGCTTAATTAAAGCACATTTATTTTATTGTGGCTACCAGATCGTCTGTGTATACTACAGAAATTAAAATGAGCTGCTGTCAGCAGCTGACACAAATCAACGTCCCCTCCCTCTTTTCCATCTCCACCCATAGGTCAGATAACTACTCTATCACAGGCCCCGTTTACGAAAAATTAAAGTGACTAAATGTCTTATCCCTTGTCCTATAAATCGCGAAATGCTGGCTTAGGCAAATCAAGAGGAAGTGAATACCAGAGCCAAGGACTGGGGCAGACTGCAGGAGTGTTCTGGCAGAATGCACCTGTTGAGATGAGCCCCAGAGAAAGAGGAGGTCTCTGCAAAAGTCTGGTTCCAAGTTATCCAGGGCTATCAATGAAAATAAACACTTTGCAGCACAAATGAAAGAGAACTGAGGCCCTGGACAGAAGGTATGGAACATATGACTTGGTACTGCATGACATTTTGATTAAAAAACTAGAATGATATAAAATTAACATAGCACACATTACCTGGATTAAAAACTGGCTAACTGATAGGTCTCAAAATGTGAACTGGGAATAGTCACTGAGCAGGTGTGTTTCTAGTGGGGTCCCACAGGGATCAGTTCTTGATCCTATGCTATTTAACATTTTTATCTGGAAAAAAAACCTCATAAAATAATCACTAATGTTTGCAGATGACACACAAATTGGGGGAGTGTAAAATAATGAAGAGATCACATTACTGATACTTAGTGGTAAACTGGGTGCAAGCAATGTGTTTTAATACAACTCAATGTAAATGTATACATGTAGGAACAAATAACATAGGCCATACTTACAAGATGGGGCACTCTATCCTGGGAAGCAGTGACTCTGAAAAAGATTTGGGGCTCGTGGTAGATAATCAACTCAACATGAGCTCCCAGTGCAACCCTGTGGCCAAAGGTACTAATGTGATTCTTGGATGCAAAATCGGGGAATATTGAGTAGGAGCAGAGAAGTTATTTTACCTCTGTATTTGGTGCTGGTGCGACTGCTGCTGGAACTTCTGGTGCCCACAATTCAGGATGTTGATAAATGGGAGAGGGTTCAGAGAGGAGCCACAAGAATGATGAAAGGATTAAAAAACATGCCTTATAGTGATAGACTCAAAGAGCTCTATCTGTTAGCTTAACAAAGAGAAGGTTAAGCGGTGGAATGATTAAAGTCTGTAAGTATCTACATGGGGAACAAATATTTAATACTGGCTCTTCAATCAAGCAGAGAACATGATCCAATGGCTTTAAGTTGAAGCTAGATAAATTCAGACTGGAATTGTGTGAGGGTAATTAGCCATTGGAACAGTTTACCAAGGGTCAAGGTGGATTCTCAATCACTGACCATTTTTAAATCAAGATGGGATGTTTTTCTAAAAGATACGCTCAAGGTTTGGGGGGGAAGTTCTGTGGCCCATGTTGTACATACGGTCACACTAGATGATCACAATGATCCCATCTGGCCTTGGAATCTATGAATCTAAGTGTCGCTCCGCTGGCCAGCACAAGGTGAGCAGCCACATTCTGCACTAGGTGAAGTCTCAGTGAGCCTAGGCCTAGCACATTACAGGAATCCAGAAAGGACAGTGCACAGGTATGGAGAATCATAGTGAGTTTGGCATAGCAAAGGAAAGAGCACAATGTCTGGGCCAGCTGAAGGAGGCAAAAGGTATTCCAGGCCCCTGCTGCTTTCTGGGAATCCAGGAGCAGAGCTGGATCCAATAAGACTCAAAGAATACAAACCACTGTGACAAAAAGATGGAGGCTTTGGTCTGCTATGCAATGAAAAGTGGCCTTAAAATAGCTGGAGATGGCGAGTGGAGAATTCACTCCACTGTAAAGGGGGACTCCCCTTGTGCCAACTGGCATAAGAAGGAGGAAGCATATTGGGGCATTCTGGGAGCAGGGCGTGAGTAGAATCGAAGGGCATGGCAGAGTGGAGGTCCCTAACTTAGGCTGAAGTTGAGATGCTCTGAATCAGGGACTTCTACCCTTTCTCAGTTGTCTGAGCTCTGCTGAGATGATGTGGAGAATCAAGTCCCTAGTATCAGTTTTCACAGGTTTTTGCTTCAGTTCAGGATTTATTTGTCTCTGCAGGAGCTCTTGGGAAGGAAGAAGGCTGAGTTTTCTTTTCAAATCAGAGAGACTTTGGAGTTGGAGAGACTTCTTTTTTTGCTGGGGTTAGTGCAGATACATCCATGGTGTAACTCTACTGACCACATTGGATTTACTACAGAACTGAATCAAGTGTGTCAATTCATTTAATTTATGTGACATATATATATATATATATATATATATATATATATATACACACCTACAAGTCCCCTTTGCTCATTTAAATCAAGGGTGAGATTACTCACCTTCCAGAGAGGAAGCAATCATCCACCCAAGAGTTCCTCAAAATCCTTCTCTTGACCCAGGAGCTTCTGTCTTTTTTGGACTGAGACTAATCAGATAATTTAACTGAGGATTGTAACTCAGCCAGCAACTGGGAAAGCACGGCAATTGTCCAGAATCCAGCCTCAATGAGAAAGTGATATAGAGCAAAGTTCCTTCCACCTCCTTCAATCCATCATTTGCAGCTGAAAACATCCCACACTCTTTCCTTATGGTTGCATATATCTGCACACACTGAACAGGAAACTGTGTGTGAAGGGAGGATAAGCAATTGCTCATTCCAGCCCTCTGGGTTGATATGGACAGCATAATGGTCAAGCAATTCATTCCATTCCTGCCAACTCCTGCAGAAAGGATTTCACTGAGTTTAATTGTGAACATGTGTATTACACAGAAAAAATGACATGAAAAGAACATCCTTAAAGTTGCAAAGTCAAGCACACACAAGTTAGGAAATGCCAGAATTAAGCCTGCCTGTGCAACCTTAATTTTGGTCCACTGTACATATGCATTATGATAGTCTTTAATTACCAGATCACATATTATTTTTTCATAGGACATCTGCTTCATTCAGTGCACCGGGTGGATGGACAGTGCTCAGTTAATGAACAACTACTCAGTATTTTGTTTTACCTTCATTGTTCAGTGTGTGCCTCTAGGCCTAATTTATTGCCTACTATTCAAAACCCACTCGGAATACAGAATTATTAATTTCCTCGTGATTTTTCTATCACACTCATCAGTATATTCCCAGTTCTTCACAAATATTAATTATCTTGACAACATCCTTATAAGGCGAGGCAATGGCATTATCCCCATTTTACTGATAGGGAACTTGAAGCAATGAGCGATTAAGGTAAAAATTTCCACTAATTTTGGGAACCAAAATTGAGATGCATGGTGTGATAAATGAGAGGGGGACTAGCTCCCTTTTGTGGACAGCCAGTTAGCTACAGCTTTCCTCTTAGTAGCTGTTCTCCACTTGCTTTACTTGTAAAGGGTTAAAAAGTTTGGCTGCATGCATAGGTAAAGGGAAGTGAGTGGGCACCTGACCAAAAGAGCCAATGGGAGGGCTAGAACTTTTTAAAATTGGAAAAAACTTTCCCTTAGTCTGTCTGTCTGTTGTTCTCCGGAGGGAGGAAACACATAGCAGAAATGCTATAAGAAGTTTTAAGCCAGGTATGGAAAATCATCAGATCATACCTAGAACAACTTATTTGAACCTCAGATATGTAAGTAAATCAGGAAATGTCTAGGAAGATGCGATTAGGGTTATTTCTTTTATTTCTTATTGGTTTGTGGACACTGCTGTGCTAACCCCCAAATGCTTTTGTTTTGCTTGTAACCTTTAAGCTGGACCTCAAGAAAACCATTCTTGATGCTTTATTATGATATTTGCTCTTTTTAATTCTAGCAATAGCCTAAGTTCCAGATGTATTTTCTTTCTTTTTGTTTTTTAATAAAATTTACCCTTTTTAAAAACAGGATTGGGTTGTTTTGTTGTCCTAAGAGGTTTGTGCATATGTTGTTTAATTAGCTGGTGGCAACAGCTGATTTCCTTTGTTTTCTTTCTCAGGTCTTCCCCGGAGGGTGAGGGGGATGGGTGTTGATAGGGCTTGTGGGTACCCCACAAGAAGGAATTCCCAAGTGCTCCTTCTTGGGTTCTCAAAAGGGGCATGGGGCTTTGCACTTGGGTGGTGGCAGCATCTACCCATCCAAGGTCAGAGAGAAGTTGTGACCTTAGGAGTTTAATACCACCCAGGAGTGGCCAGTATTCATTTTTAGAATCCTTGTGGGCCCCTACGTTCTGCACTCAAAGTGCCAGAGTGGGGAATCAGCCTTGACACATGGGACTGGATTTTTCAGCAAATTTAGTGTTCTCTAGCACTTTATATAGTGAAGTAGAGCTGTCACTGACTTCAGTTGCAGCTGGGAGTGCTTAGCACTTCTGCAAATCAGACCCCACGGTCTCAAGTCAGACAGCTAAAAAATGGGGAACACGCTATTAGTGATCACTTGTGAAATGTCTCGTTTAAGTGACTTGACTTGTATCTCACAGGAACTCTGTAACAGAGGAAGGGTTGGAATAAAATTCTTCAGGGCAGCATTCAACTGCCTTTTCCATGAGATCATCCATTCTTTTTCTGCAACCTCATGGCTTATTCACCACCCACCTTCCAACTTCTGCAACAAATGAGGCAGGAGTCTCTTGTGGCGACTGGACTTACAAAGCATATCTCTATTGTGAGCTCAAATGTAAAAAATATGCCCACATTCATAAGATGTTACAATAAAAATGTACATGAAAAATAAGTCACGTCGTTTACAGCACTGAATGTTGCAACAAATACAAAAGAATCAGTCTAAATGAAAAAGGCCACATTGATATAATCCACAGACAGCTGAAATTATGCTTGGTAAAAACAGATTTGGAACCAGAAGTTAATAGACCAAAATTGCTGTGATAGCTATTAGACCTAATTGGCAGACAAAATAATGCAGGAGCTGAACTAAGATCATAGACAATCCGCACCTGCTGATAGTGGGGGGGCACAACCCCAGTAAAGTTCGAGTCAGCCCCCCCTCCCACCCCCACTAATTCCTCCTCTCCCTCTGGAAAGCAGCGCTGCCATCCCGGAAAGCAGCGGCCCCTCCCTGCAGCTTCTATCTGTTCCTCCTGTCTCTTCCTCTCCCTGCCTGGCCACCTTGCAGCTCGCTGGCTCAGTTGCCCTGCAGGGAGGGGGCCCAGCCACAAAATCTGGGGGGGCATGTGACCTCCACATGCCCCTCCCACCCCGCACGCCACCTCTGACATCCATTTTTCCCCTTCTTAGGTTTCTTAAAGAGACCTGTTCAGATACTTCAGTTCAGCTCTGCCTCTCATCTCCTGTCCCACCTTGCATCCCAGCTCAAACCCTGAACAGCCAGCACCACAACTCATCTCAATTCATCTAAAGAACTTTCTTCCTGAGAGGAAGGCCAGCTGGCCTTAACCTTGCTCAAGGAACTTTGTTTTCACCCATGAACACTGAAAGTTATCACAGTATCATGGCAAACAATCCACAGCCCGTCAGTGGGAATAGGTAATTGTCAGCACTGCAGAGGCACCGAAGATCCTGCATCACCGTCCCATCACTTGTGTTGTTTTCTGCCCCCTCCCTTTTCTTTCCTTCTGTCCGTTCACTCCCTTGGCTTTTCCCTGAATCCTGAAGTCAACTGTGCTGTATTCAGCCCTGCCTGCCTTGTCTAAGATGAATGATGTCCCTGACCAGATCGTAAACCGGGATCAAAGTAGCAGGTGTCATCGCTGACTTGCCAGCCAAAAGCGTCCACTCGTAACTAACCAGTGGTTCCAAAATCCTCAACCGAAGCCATGTTTCACCTATCTTTTCTATCCTGGCTCTCTTCCACCTTGTATGTGTCTATTTAAGACAAGGATAAGTAACAGCTCTCTACATATCAGGACTGGGAGTAAAATTAATCCTTTCCCTTTCATCAAAGAAAAGTTCTGAAAATGAGTCCAACGTTTTGCCTCCAAAAATAGAAAGGCTTTAAAAGTTTTGACTGGTTGTTTTGCATAATCACTCAACCAATTTCATTATAAATGCCTGATTTAATTTCTTTCTTGTGTTTAATCAATAAACTTTTAATTTGACTAAATGCTTTTGAGTGTTTGCCAAGTAACCAAGTAAAACAAAGGCCTCTGCTTAAAATAACCCCAAACCTACCTATCACTGTTTAATGTTGGACAGTAAAAGAATCTATGAACATTTTTAACCCTTTGGGCCTTTGAGATCAATGTCATACAACAGGTGCAATGACAGCCTTTTCAGTACACAGCCTTGATTCATCAATAGAGGAGGCCCAGCCTGTACCCTGAATGAGGCAGGGGTCCAGTGAAAATAAAAGTATGTGATCATTTAATTGAAGACAATATCATAATCCATATGCATAAGGGGGCTGAATTCAGGTGGCACAAGCAACCTTAATTCTGGCATTTCCTAACTTTTGAGTGTTTAACTTGCAACCTTAATAATGTTCTTTTAATACAGATTTTCTATATAATTTCCTACATTTTTAAAAAAGCAAACTGAAAAAACAGAAATTCTATCATATTGAGACTCACATGCGTCATCAGCAGGGGTAGAACCTTAAGATCCACTGTACAGACCCCTACCACTTGAGCTAACAGAGTAACGGACAGCAATAGGATGTCACCTTATAGATGGACCAGCACTAGAGGAGGATGAGACTGTGCTCGACATAGGATTGCTATTTAAGTATAATGAGATGCCATAATTTTTATCAACGCTGTATGTGATTTGGTCAGTGAGGGGCCATTATTGTATATTGAGTTGTTAGAATTTCCTGTATGACTATTGATCTAATTTGCAGTGGTGGTAGTCAATTTTCTTGCCTAGCTAGACCCTCTTCTCCCATCCCAATTTCTCATCCCCTGTCTCTTTTCCTATCCTATCCCAGTTCCCCACTCCTGGCTCCTAATCCAATCTCTCTCTCCTCTTTGCCCTACTGGCTCCAAGTCTGTCTCCCTCCCTAGGCTCCTCATCCAGTCTGTCTCTCCCCAGCTCCTTGTCCCAGTCTCCCCACTCCCTGAGTCCTTCTCCCAGTCTCTTTGCCCAGCCAGTCCCCATTTTCACCCTGAACCTAGCTCATCAGATCTGTCTCCCTTGCTCCCATTCCTTCCCACACTGGTTCCTAGTCCCCATCTTGCCCTGCAGCTCCTTATCTGATTTCATTTCTAACCTGCTCAACCAACAGGCTCTATTCTTCCCCCCCCCCCCCACTCCCATTTCTCTCACCAGCTCCAAGTCTCAGCCTCCCCCTCCCCATTTCTCAGTTGCAGCCTTCCCTCTCACACTCGATTTCCCAATCTGTTTCTCTCTCTCCAACCCCCGCAACTCCAGTCCCAGTTTCCAACTTCCTCTCCTAATCTACTCCTTTCCCTTTCTCTTGTTTTGCTTTTGTCTTTTCTGCATTCAGATCAGACAGCTTCCTCCTCCA